>NW_027507758.1:431503779-431958779 GCF_037356315.1 Lithobates pipiens
TGAGATGGTTCTAGGCTCCTGTGTGACTATAGTCCATCTAGAGCCCTTTTCATTTTTTTAGGTGTTTTTAACCCCCTTCTGACCATAGCCCGATGCACAAAGTAGAGGTACTACCAGAAGGAATGCATCCACTGCTTGAGCAATAGTCCAGCTCTGCTGCTGCTATTAATGCTCAGCCTGATGCAGTAGTAAATGTGTCAAAAGGAATGCCTGTTACCAAAACCTCTTACGTGCCTTTGCTCTTGTGTCCCGCCGCAGCTTGCAACAGCAACAATGGTGCTTTTTTAAAACACACCTCCCCGTGCTGGGCATTGGAGGACTCCAATGCTGCGCTAATACCCGCCCCCTTCGTCTACGGCCCTTGCTCTTTTCTTTCAAAAAATAGTTTTTCCCACGCGAGCACGGTGGGTTTCTTTAAACCTTCAGGAGCTGGGGATCCTCGAGGAAGCCCACAATCCTGGACCTGTAATAGCAACACTGCCAGTAAAACTTTATGGTCTTAGTACCAAAAAGTACTGGATTCTGAGGTCCAGCTGTCAGGAAAGGTTCCCTCCGCTAGTATATCGATCATTTGGTGTGCAGCACTGAGGTCCATCAGCAGGTGTCTCTTGGCAGTTTGGAGCTGTCAGAAGAGCTTTTCCCTGCTGGTATTATGTCATCTTTGAGCCGCAGTACTGGAGGGATCCTGGCAGTATGGAGGAGGTATTACCTTCTGCAATTAGGCATCACCTAACTTTGATAGCAGCTATAGTATAAATATCCGGCAAGTGCACACACACCTTGCCCTGGTATTGTGCTTGCGCCCTGACCTGCAGCCTGTTTATCTGTTATAGCCTGATCTTGAATTTGATCCCCGATTCCTGTATCCTGGACCTGTTTGTATCTGTTCCTGTATCCTTGCCCTGCAGCCTGATCCCTCCATCTTGTTCCCTGTCTGTTTACTCCTGGCCCCCCCATCTACTGATCTCCTGTTTATGACCTTGGCCTGGCTTGACTACGATTCTGGTACTCCCTTTTGCTACATATGCTGGTTGGTTTATTATCACTGTTTGGTTTGTTCACTCTGTATTGTTGGTGTGTTCACATTTATATGCATTTACTTTAATAAACTGTCACCTATTTATGTCTGGTTCACTCTGTCGCAGTCACACAGTTCTTGTCACAGTTTATGACTTCAGCTCTCTAAAAGAGAATTGTTGCAGACAAGTCCTTGTTTCTTCAGATACAAGGCCCGGGTACCATTCAATTTGTCCAAAAAGATACTTTGAATGGATCCGGCTGCATGGCTAGCCCTAGCAAGGGTTTCTTCAGTGGAGCTCAGCACAGCACATCTTTACTCGTGACCAACACCTTAGACACTGGAGAAAAAACTGAGGTACTCCCAGTAGTTGGGGGGGGGGGGGGGTTGGGAGTGCACTTTTTGTCTTAGGGCGTGCCAGTGTCCATCACCTGAAGGTGGCCTACAACCCACATAGTAACTACTATGGCTCTGTGTCCTGTGATGTACGATAATAGTTAACTAATCCAATGACCTAAATACACAGTTTAACAAATATGCTTGATTAGTTTGAGAAAAGCTCTAGTTGGACATACAGTCATGGCCAAAAATATTCCCACCTCCGCATTTCTGTCAGATGATGCACCACTTCACCCAGAAAAATGTTTAGACATTCTCATGTTTGTTTCTTTTGTTTGTATTGGTATGACACAAAAACATGGAGAAACAAAAAGCCAAATCTGATATATTCCACACAAAATTCCAAGAAGGGACTGCACAAAATTATTGGCACCCTCAATTTAATATTTGGTAACACACCCCTTGGAAAAGAATAACTGAAATCAATCGCTTCCTGTAACTATCAATGAGTTTCTTACACCTCTCTACTGTAAATTTGGACCACTCTTCTTTCACAAATGGCTCCAGGTCTCTCAGATTGGAAAGGTTCCTTTTCCCAGCTGTTGTTTTGAGATCTCTCCACAGGTGCTCTCTGGGATTTATATCTAAACTGTCGGCCAGTTCAATACTCTTCAGCGCTTTGTCTTAATTCTTAATTCTTTGTCTTGAGTCTGATTGAGACCTAACTTTCTGACACTGGGCCCCAGAATGCATAGGTAGTCTTCAGATTTTATAATGCCATGCACACGGTCAAGACATCCAGTGCCTGAAGCCACAAAACAACCCCAAAACATCAGTGAACTTCCCACTAAGTTCCCACTAAGTTTGACTGTAGGGACTGTATTCTTTTTTTTAACCGATTCCCGCCCGCCGGCCGGCCGTCATATGACATCCTTGACTTCGTGCGGTTATGTTATGACGTCACGATGTTATGACGTCACGGATGGCCTCTGCATTCAAACAAATGGCACCACCTTTTTTTTTTCAGGCTTCCCAGCCTAGAGGTGAGATGTGGGGTCTTATTGATCCCAGATTGCACTGTAAAGAGGACCACTCATGCCATATTCCTATTACAAGGGATGTTTACATTCCTTATAAAAGGAATAAAAGTGTCAAACTAAAAAACAAAACAAAAAAAAAACAATGTCCCCGTGTGCTCAGACGCAGAAGTGAACGCATACGTAAGTCCCGCCCACATATGAAAACAGTGTTCAAACCACACATGTAAGGTATTGCCGTGAACATTAGAGCGAGAGAAATAATCCTAGCCCTCCTCTATAAATCAAAACAAGTAACCAGTAAAAAAAATGTAAAGTGTCGCCTATGGGGATTTTTAAGTACCGAAGTTTGGCGCCATTCCACAACCGTGTGCAATTTTCAAGTGTGACATGTTGGGTATCTATTTACTCGGCGTAACTTTCACATTATGCAGAAAAATTGGGCTAACAAAACTTTTTTTTGCCCAAAAAAATGTATTAAAAAAATTGCTGCGCAAATAGCGTGCAAGATAAAAAGTTGCAACGACGGCCATTTTATTCTCTAGGGTCTTTGCTAAAAAATATATATTTGGGGGTTTTATGTAAATTTCTAGCAATAAAATTATTTTTACACGTAGCAACAACCGTCATTGTATTCTCTACGGTCTTTACGAAAAATATATATAATGTTTGGGGATTTTATGTAATTTTCTAGCAAAAAAAAAAGATTTTTACATGTAGGAGAGAAATGTCAGAATTGGCTTGGGTGGCGAGTGGTTAAAGGTCTAATTTATTTTTCTGAAAATAGTAGAATGATGGGCTTTACCGAAAAGCTGTAATTTTGTTCTGTCTGTCAACAGCACTTTCTTCCAAAAGGATTTTGGCTTCCTCTGGAAAGTTTTGGCAAACGCTTTGGTCAATTTTTCTCTTTCTTGCATGTCCAGGGAGATTAACTACAGTGACATGGGCTGTAAAATTCTTGACAATATTGAGCACAGGGGACACAGGAACATAATATTTCTGGAGATAGACTTGTAACCTTGAGATTGTCCATACTTTTCTACAATTTTTGTTCTCAAATCCTCAGACAATTCTTTGCTGCTCTTTCTCTTCTCCATGCTTCTTGTGGCACACAGACACACAACAGAAAGGTTGAGTCAATTTTTCACCATTTTAACTGGTTGCCAGTGTGATTTCTATATTGTTAGCACCTGTTAATTGATACAGGCAAGTTTAATTACAAATTACAAGAGCATCACCAACTCTGAATGCAAGTATTTCTTATTTTGAAAAGGTGCGAATAATTTGGTCCAGTCATTTATTTTTATTTTTTTGCATGGAATGTGTCAGATTTGGCTTTTATTTCTCCACTTTTTTGTGTCATACCAATACAAACAAAAGAAATGAAGAGGATAGTTGCTAAACATTTGTAATGGCAACAATTTTCTGGGCCAAGTGGTGAATTATCTGACAGAAATGCAGGAGTGCCAATATTTCTGGCAATGACTGTACACTAAGGTATAGATGTAGTGAAAATGTACTTCCTGGTGAACATGCCAAAGCCACTTTCACAGACACAGGTCTGTTGTTTAAATTAGGAACACATTCCTGTGGCCATGAAAGCATGATATACTAGAGACATGACCAGGCCTATTTTGCTGTCTTCTTTGTTCAGTGCTGCTTCACAAGTTTCTTTGCGGTGTTCCTTACACCATCTGATTTCGAGTAGATGATATGTAATGTACTTTGAAGCTGTACTTTGAAAAGCCACCAAAGTGAATCCACTTAGGTTCTTCCCTGAGCTTTCTCTATGTTCACAATAGACCTGTCTGTCAGTCCTACTGACTTCAATAGGAAACCCTCCGATACACTTTTAGACAAAACAGTTGAGGTATAGAAGGGAAGGAATTCAAATGAGGGATGCAGTCAGATCTTCAGAGAACAGCTTCATTAAAAAAGATTAATCTATCAACCACATAAATTGAAATTAGAAGGAGTTAGAGTGGAATTCGCATGTATGTATCACAACCTAAGCTGTTATGCATTACAAACGCCACATTCTATATTGTGCCATTATCGAATGTGAAAGATAGAGATCCAAGCAATTTTTAAAACAATGTGCATAGCAAGAGTATAAGTTCCATTTCCTGAATCCCTAAGCTTTGACCCCATGTTGTCATACTACTTTGCTGTTTAGGAAACAAAAGCAAAAATCTTTATTTACAGCAAAGGGCATAAACACTATAGTTACATGCGTAATTAGGTCTTGTAAAAATTAAGTGCTGCTCACCAAATCAATATTTTTCACAGATCAAATGATAGAGAAATATGATGGTAGAAGGCAAGCTGGAGGCAGATAAAGTTTCTGGTCCTCTGTACAACATATAGGATAACAGGCAGAAACGAGTGGTTATGGGAAAACAATACTGCAAAAGAGTTCAGGTGACATCATAAGAGAAAGCTGAAGGTCAGGCAATTTGTCAATGTCGCCTGAAGCTCTGAAGGATTTTAAATTTCCAATATCTATTTTTACACACAAAAATCAGCCTTAAAGTTATGTTATTGTGATGTGGCAATATACAGTCCACTTATTCAATATCAGTTTTTGAATCATGTCTTTCAAGCGGTATATTCAATGTCTCCAGAGCATATCGCATCTCTTGGAAGGATAAAGGGACAATTACTTCTCCGCATATAGCTTAATCCTGGGCACAGGAGTGTACATATTATAAAAGTGAACATTTTTAGAAAGGAAATTCAATCGAATACTTCTTAACACATTAATGTAGCAGGCATAAAATTATCATCTGCAACATGTACAACATCTACAATACTCCCTTATAGTTTTGTTTATTTTTGTCATTTTTTTTAGCAAGTTTATTGATCGTGAAATTTTAAATATATGTTAAAAGGAAAATAATTGTCTGGCAATGCTTAACCAATTTACTTTTTGTACCATACATATTGTTTAAATTAAGTATAATCCAAAAATTTATGCAATTGGTTACAGCAGTACCTTGTTTATGCTTTTATCGTCTAGAATGTACTTATTACAGGTTAACCACTGATACCTGCTTTGAATGTCAGAGATTTAGAAGCCTGTTTTTTCATCGTGTGGCCAGACTATGCATTCTAATACAATTACATATTTTAAGCAAGCAGTAAAATAGAATTTTTATACACACCGTAAAACCCATTTCTCTGAGTTAATCGATGGACACAGTGGTTTAGGAGCTCCTTACACTGCTTCAAAGATGTGGCTAACAGGGCTTTTTTTTACCGTCCTGCTAGCGCACCGCGCCAGTGTGAAAGCCCTCCGGCTTTCAAGAATGCATTAAACACAGCACCTCCTTAATCTAGACCATTGGGTTATATCGCCTCTGTAGGAGTAGGACTAGGCAGAACAAAAAACACCTGACTACGCCCATGGGCTGTCTTCAGTTAGTATATAACCCCCTCCATGCTCTAGGCTACTCCGTTTAGTAGCAAGCAGTAATAGAAGTATCAAAAACTCCAGAGGGGTGGGTACTGTGTCCGTCGATGAACTCAGAGAAATGGATTTTACAATGAGTACAAAAATCCCATTTTCTCTTTCATTCATCGACGGACACAGCGCCTCCTTATTCTTGACCATTGGGATGTCCACAAGCAGTGCCAAAGAAAAATGAGGGGTGGGAAAAATAACCCAAGACTAACCACAAGAGCCCTAACCAAGACACAGGAGCCGCATCTGAAATAAATGTATTTTTAAGAAAAAATACCCCTCAAGGAGGGAACCCCCCTCTTAATCAGCAACTTGCAAAACCTTGCTGCCAAAAGAAACATACGCAGGTGCCAAAATATCTGCTTTATAGAATTTAATGAAGGTATGCACTGACGACCAAGTGGACGCCTTGCAAACCTGTGATATTGACGCTTGATAACGGAAGGCCCAAGTAGTATTAAGTGCTCGAGGAGAATGCACTGTGACAAGAAAAACAGAAACCCGACACTTAATAAAATATAAAATAGGCCTGAGTCTGTGTCTGTCTGATCCATCTGGTGATGGTAGCCGAGGAAGTGGCCAGCCCTTTCCTTGTTCCCTGTGTAACCAAAAAAAAAAAAGTCTGACCTCCGGAAGGACACAGTGGCTGCCAGATACACTCAAATCGCACAAACCAGATCCAAGGTTTGCAAAGAAAATTCCTTGATAAAAGCCGGCTTGGGACACAAGAATGTCAACACAATGTTATTCAAATGTAAGTCAGAGACAACCTTGGGCAGAAATTATGGGTAGGGGCGAAGAACCACTTTATTCCTATGGAGTACTAAATAGGGACTATGACAGGATAATGCCACCAACTCCGAAACCCTGTGGGCTGAGGTAAGCCACCAAGAATGTCACCTTCTGGGACAATGTAGGTAAGGAAATCTCCCAAATATTCTCGAATGGAGGTTTCTGGAGAACCGATAGCACTAAATTTAAATCCCATGGCGGCAAAAGAGATCGTACAGGTGGAGCCACATGCCGGGCTCCTTGAATGAAGGTATGAATGAAAGAGCGAGTGTCTAGGGGTCGCTGAAAGAAGACTGCTAAGGCAGACACCTGGCCCTTGATGGTGCTTAAAGCAAACTGCTCAACGCCCCGTTGAAGAAAAAACAAGATCTGAGCCACAGAAAGGGATCGAGGATGAAAGCCAATCGACTCACACCAAGAAATGTAAGCATTCCACATACAATAGTATATCTTACTAGAAGTCGACTTCCTCAGCTTCACCATAGTAGGGATCACTGATCCCAACAGACCTCTCCCTCTCTCAGTACCTGGCTTTCAATGGCTAAGCCATTAAAACCAGTTACTGTAAAGCAGGATGGAAGCTCAGCCCTTGGAACAACTGGTCCTCTTTGAGCGATAGCTTCCAAGGGACATTTACGGCCACCAGAAGACTTTCACCCTCGGTCCTTCACAGGCACCGCAGAAGAGGAAGGTGTTGGTCCCACTGTGGCACTAGGACAACGGCAGCATCTACCAGAGGAACCCACGAGATCACCACGGGCCTCAGTTACTTCCTGTTGAACTGAACCTGCTAAAGGGGCCGACGTTTGAGAAGAAAAAACGACTAACCTGGTCAGCATTCACTCCACAGTCAGACACAGATAATCCAATTTCCTGGATGGGGCTAGAGGGGACCTTGGGTAGTTCGGACGTCATCCTAACCTTTACAGGAATTATACCCGCACAAGGAGACACAGGGCCCCCAAATGGTTTAATTTGTGGACCCCCTTGACGCTCACAAAGTAGGTCCATGAATCTGGAAACCAGCGAAGATGTCCCCCCACCCCAGCAATGGGTAGGGGCAGACCTTCATGCTGGAGGAGTCTTATCAGAGGATCCAGAGAAGCCTGCTCTACGCTTACCAGATCAAGATTGCTTCCCTGGGAAGACTTGGGAGATCTATTTCCTTTATCTGCAGTCCTGGGAGCCTGGAAGAATTTCCTATGGGTTGAGAATGAAGGCCCCCATCTGTGACGAGGCTCCTTCCCTTTTCTAGATTGAGGCAGGAAGGTTCTACTATAACACCCTTAATGATGTCATCCAGGGTAGCCCCAAACAGGCGGTCACCTTGAAAGGGCAGATCATTGAAAGCTTTCTTAGAGATTTGGTCTTCCGAACAACTCTTAAGCCACAGCACACGTCTAATCACCACCGCTGAAACAGAAAACTTGGAAAGCACAGTAGCTGCATCCTAGGCTGCATCACAAATATACTGCAGCCCATGGATCAACTGGTACGCTAAATCAACATAAGCAGTGGGAACCTGCTCACTACCCAGACCCTGGTGCAAAAGCCTGACCCATTCAGTTAGGGTCTGAGACACAAGGGCCGAGGCCAAGACTGGACGCAATGCCGACACAGCCATAGTAAACATGCTACGTGCCACAGCCTCCGCTTTCCTGTCAGCCGGGTCCTTAAAGGCCAAGGATTCCTCTACTGGGGTCATGGTTCCTCCTGTGTCTTTGCCCACACACTACTTCCACCCGGGATGCCAATGACTCAAGGACCGCCATCAGTGCAACCATGTGAAGCTGGGGTTCTGAGGGACCTGCCACCTCCAAGAAACACTCCAATGGCCAGGGTACCTATCAGTAGAGAGGGAGATACACAAGGACCCCCAAAAACTCACCCTTCCAGCCAGAAGAGTGAGCTAATTCAAAAACACCAATGGTCGGGATCTATTTCATCCATCCCAAGCAGGAAGAGAAGAAGAAAGGAGGAAGAGGAGTCCTGGCATCTCCATAAGGCTCCAGCCATCTCCTTAGACTAAGGAAAAATGTCCGTCGTGATGTGATCGACTACACAAACATGGCCGCTGACAAGCCAAACCAAGGAAAAATGGTCACCGTGATGTCATCGGACCTCCCAAACATGGCCCCGGTCGTTTGACATGCTGAAGCATGCTGCCAGGATCCTCTGTGCCTTCAACATCGCTGCGCCCTCTGCAAGCGGACCCCCCTCCAAAAGTTACTGTACTTCACCAAGCCGTGTGAGGGGACACCATTGTGCACTCTGCACTTTCAGCATTGGGACCTCAAAACTGCACACTACACAAACAGCAGGGAATGCACCTAGAGGTTTCCGCTGCATCCTCTGCACTGGAACCACCCATACTGCCAGGGCAGGACACACACCACCCAGAAGGGGAATGGCGGGGGAGACCCCCAGGGGTCTCTGCTGCCTGCCATGGGACTCCCACCAATCTGCGGGTTAGGGGGAAGCCCAGCTTAACCAAGGGACTTTAGGGTGGGAGGAGGGATCCTGCAGGCAAGTCTGACCATCCCTGGAGGGCACCTGCATCCACCCCAAACAGCACAAAGGAGGAGACAAGGGACTTTACTTACTGATCCATGGTGCAAGTGACCCTCCAGACAGAACTCCTCGCCACCAAAGTGGGGGGGCTGTCAGCCAAGGGACTGCTGCGACTCAGACCAGAGCCCGTTCGTATACGACCCTACAAGATGTTTAACTCGCAGGCCAGCCTCTGTCCACTGAGGCTATGTTGTGGCCGACCTAGGGCGTAACTGTGGTCTGCACGTGCTGGCTGGACTGGGGAGACCACTGGATCTAGATTATCCAGCTCGTCACCCAGCCCGGCAGTTGATTGTAGATCTTCCAGGAGAAAATGCATGGAAGAAAGCCACAAAAAGCAAAATTTGCCAAGACCAAAAGATCCCAGCAAGGAGCTAGGTCCTTACTCCTGACTAGACAGAAATAAACTGAATACCTAGAGCAGGGAGGGGGTTATATGAGGAGCGCCCATAGGCGTAGCCTGGTGTGTTTTTTGTTCTGCCTAGTCCTACTCCTGAGGAGGCGATATAACCAAATGGTCAAGATTAAGGAGGTGCTGTGTTTAATGCATTCTTGAAAGCCGGAGGGCTT
The DNA here is from genome assembly GCF_037356315.1 of Lithobates pipiens. Classification (NCBI taxonomy): domain Eukaryota; kingdom Metazoa; phylum Chordata; class Amphibia; order Anura; family Ranidae; genus Lithobates; species Lithobates pipiens. The sequence continues at coordinate 431,513,570 of NW_027507758.1, forward strand.
TCACACTGGAGCGGTGCGCTAGCAGGACGGTGAAAAAAGTCCTGTTAGCCACATCTTTGAAGCAGTGAAAGGAGCTCCTACCCATTGAAATCAATGGGACAGCGCGGCTATACCGCTGGCAAAGCGCCGCGAGGGTGGTTTTAACCCTTTTTAGGCCGCTAGCAGGGGTTAAAACCACCCCGCTAGCGGCCACATACCGCTGCAAAAACGACGGTAAAGTGCCGCTAAAAATACTGCCTAAGGCCCCTTGCACACTGAGGTGCTTCTAAACTACCAGTAAAATACAGAGAGCTTTTGAAGAGCCTTTCAGGCGCTTTTGAAGAGCTTTCCATTCATTTCAATGGAGAGGGGCGTTTTTTCAACACCATGTCCCAGTGTGAAAGCATTCATTGATTTTAATTGAAATAGATTTTTGTGAGCTTTTCAGGTGTTTTTTAACGCAAAAGGGCCTTCGTTTGAATGGGGTCTAAGAGTGTTGGGTTCAAGACCCAAGTCTGTACCATCCTGCAGAAAATCAAGTACAGCTGGAATGACAGACTCAAAGATCCTGCCCTTTTCCTTCTGCCAGCGACACAAATTTTGGAGTACATCAAATTTGTGGATTTTTTTATACTATCCATTATAATGAATATCCCTTTTTACAACAGACCTTTTTTTTTATAGCAACTCTTTCTCAGTAGCCAAAGAAACACGGTCCACATGTGGGTGACGCAACTCTCCTTGCACTAGTAAATCCTCCCTCATTGAAAGTTTCCAGAGGTCTGTCATGAAGAGCAGGAAACCACATTATTTTTGGCCAGAGTAGGGCTATTACGATAATCTTTGCTTCTGAAGATTTGATCTTCTGTAATACTTTTGGAATGAACCTGAAGGGAGGGAATGCTTACAGAAGCTTCCCTGACCAGGGGTGGGAAAACGCATCCAACCCTAAACTGTCCAGATCTCTGTGTATGGAATAGAACTTCTCCACTTTTGAGAAAACAAAAAGGTCCAACTCCGGATAGCCCCAACTTTGAGTGATCAGCATGAATACTTCTTGGTTCAGACACCATTCTGTATGTGCGACTTGTTCTCTGCTCAGAAACTCTGCTAGAGAGTTTAATTTTACTTATGCACTGCTGCAAGAGAAAGAACGTTCTCCTCTATCCAGCAAAATATTAACCCGGATAGTTCCCTGAGGATTTCTGAGCACCTGCCCCTTTGTTGATGGAAGAGATCACGGCGATGTTGTCTGAAAGGATTATTACATGTCTCTCCCTTATGACGGATGCAAAGGTGTGCAGAGCTTCCCAAATGACCCTCAGTTCTCTTACGTTGGAATACCTTTTGGCCCAAGTTTAATCCCATTTTCTCTGCGCTGCCTGGTGGTTCATGTGAGCTCCCCAACCCCACGCACTTACATCTCTTATGAGTCTTAATGGGTCCATCTGTGTCCAGCAATGCCCCAGAGACAGATTCTTTTCTTGCAGCCACCACTGTAAGGACTTCTTCACTTGATCCAGCAGTTCCACACAATTGTTTAGTGATTGTCGGTGATCATCCCATAATAGTGGTAGTCAGGTTACAAAAAAATGTTCTGGGAGGGTTTGATTGACCTCTTTTTGGTACCCCCCCCCGCAATTTGGTCTAAGATGTATGCATTGTTCGTTGTGGTTTACCACTGGTATTGGAAGGCCCCCTAGCCTCCCTCCTACCCGGCAATGGTAGTCATGGCCCTTTTTGTTTAGGCTGCGAGGGATTAAAACGAAATCCCCCTTTTTCCTTTGTTTTTCTATATTGCCATGGCATTGTCTGATCTTGCTTGTCACCTTCTATGGGTCCTGATTTCCTGAAAGGACGAAAACCTTTTTTCTATTGCTGTTTTTTGGGATCGGAAACCCTCGTTTTTTTTTGTCCGACGAACGTTCTAACACCAGATCTAAATCATCCCCATGACTAAATTACCTTTGAATGGCAAGGAACATAACCCTCCTCGCTTGGTTGATCAGAGCTGTGCATCTAGCTGAAAACCTGATGGCTTAAGCCAAAGTGTCAGCGACCACTTTAAGTACCGGGAGGGAAACTAGGAGCTCTTCTTTTGGAGTATCATTCTCCAACAAAACTTTTAGCTGCCTCAACCAGAAGTCATGGGTTCTGGCAATGCAGGTAGATGCAAGGGCATGTTGGAAGTTTGCTGCTCCTGCGTCCCATGCCTTCCTTATGTGGCATTAAGGGATCCTGCCTCTTCAAAGGCTAAATCTGAATGCTTCGCTACCCTTGACAGGGCTGCATCCAGTCTTGGACATTTCTCCCAAAGTGATGCGTATTACTCTTTAAATGGAAACCTCCTTCTGGGGCTTTTCAGAAGTTGTTGTCCTGAAGTTTGAGTCAAAGTTAAGTTCGACTCGAACATCGGGTGTTCATTTGTTCGTAGAACAAACGAACATATGATGGGGTGCTTGCGGCAAGTTTGTCCACCGCGGACCCCCCCATAATGCACTGCGAGATCGCAGTGCATTGACAGTTGCTGATTGGCCAAAGCATGCACCTGACCTGCATGCTTTGGCTAATCACAGTGCGATGTGCTGTGAGAGCCATGCGGGTCAAAGGTAGGGTGCCTTTGGCCAGTCATGGCTCAGGGGCTAAGTCCATGACTATATAAGGATGGCGCTTACATGGCGGCCGCATACAGTGAATGAACGGATGGCAGTGTAAAATAAATGATATATATATATATATATATATATTACAGTTCAGAGTATATAGTGCAGTTAGTGTGTAAAAAAATTAATAATTATATATATATATAAAATACGGTTCAGAGTACTTAGTGCAGTTAGTGTAATATATGTCATACAGTTCAGAGTATATAGTGCAGTTAGTGTAAATATATATATATATATATATATTACAGTTCAGACTCCGAGTATATAGTGCAGTTAGTGTAGTATATATCATACAGTTCAGAGTATATAGTGCAGTCCGTATAGTATATATAATACAGTGCAGTGTATATAGTGCAGTCTGTATAGTTAATATAATACAGTTCAGAGTACATAGTGCAGTCCATATAGTATATATAATACAGTTCAGCATATATAATGCAGTCAGTGTAGTATACAGTGCCTTGAAAAAGTATACATACCCCTTGAAATTTTCCACAATTTGTCATGTTACAACCAAAAACTTAAATGTATTTTATTGGGATCTTATGTGATAGACCAACATAAAGTGGCATATAATTGTTAAGTGGAAGGAAAATGATAAATGCTTTTCAAACTTTTTTACTAATAAATATCTGAAAAGTATGGTGTGCATTTGTATTCAGCCCCCTTAACTTCGATACCCCTAACTAAAATCTAGTGGAACCAATTGCCTTCAGAAGTCACCTAATTGGTAAACAGGGTCCACTTGTGTGTAATTTAATCTCAGTATAAATGCAGCTGAAGCCCTCAGTGGTTTGTTAGAGAACCTTAGTGAACAAACAGCATCATGAGGCCAAGGAACACACCAGGCAGGTCAGGGATAATGTTGTGGAGATGTTTAAAGCAGGGTTAGGTTATAAAAAAAATATCCCAAGCTTTTAGCATCTCACGGAGCACTGTTCAATACATCATCCGGAAATGGAAAAAGTATGGCACAACTGCAAACCTACCGAGACATGGCCGTCCACCTAGACTGACAGGCCGGCCAGGAGAGCATTAGACAAGCAGCCAAGAGGGCCATGGTAACTCTGGAGGAGCTACAGAGATCCACAGCTCAGGTGGGAGAATCTGTCCACAGGACACCTATTAGTCATGCACTCCACAAATCTTGCCTTTATGGAAGAGTGGCAAGAAAAAAGCCATTGTTGAAAGAAATCTATAAGAAGTCCCGTTTGCAGTTTGCGAAAAGTCATGTGGGGGGCACAGCAAACATGTGGAAGAAGGTGCTCTTGTCAGATGAGACCTAAATTTAAATTTCTGGCCTAAAAGCAAAACGCGATGTGTGGCAAAAAACTAACACTGCACACACCATCCCCACTGTGAAACATGGTGGTGGCAGCATCATGTTGTGGAGATGCTTTTCTTCAGCAGGGACAGGGAAGCATGTCAGAGTTGATGGGAAGACGGATGGAGCCAAATACAGGGTCAATCATAGAAGAAAAGTTGTTAGGAGTCTGAGACTTGAGACTGGGGCGGAGGTTTACCTTCCAGCAGGATAATGACCCTAAACATACAGCCTGAGCTACAATGGATGGTTTAGATCAAAGCATATTCATGTGTTAGAATGGCCCACTCAAAGTGCAGACCTAAATCCAATTAAGAATCTGTGGCAAGACTTGAAAATAGCTGTTCACAGACGCTCTCCATTCAATCTGACGAGCTTGAGCTATTTTGCAAAGAAGAATGGGCAAAAATGTACTAATTGCAGCAAAAGGTTGTTCTATAAAGTATTGACACAGGGGGGTTGAATACAAATGCACGCCACATTTGCAGATATTTTTAAAACATTCTGAAAACCATGTATCATTTTCCTTCCACTTCACAATTATGTGCCACTTTGTGCTGGTCTATCACATAAAATACATCTACGTTTTTGGTTGCAACATGACAAAACGTGAAAAAATTTCAAGGGGAATGAGTACCTTTTCAAGGCACTGTACACTACACTGCCTGCACTATATGAACTGTAATATTATATATATATATATATATATATATATATATATATATATATATATATATACGGACTGCACTCTATACTCTACACTGTATTATATATACTATACAGACTGCACTTTATACTCTGCACTGTATTATATATACTATACGGACTGCACTATATACTCTGAACTGTAAATATACAGTGTATACTGTATATAGTGCAGTCGATGTAATATATATAATACAGTGGAGAGTATATAGTGCAGTGCAGAGTATATAATACAGTGTATTGAAGTGGTTAAGGTGAACCCTATGACAGAATTAAGAAAAAAAAAAACAGCTTGGGCCCCCCCCCCCCCCCCCCAAAACTCCATATCAGGCCCTTTGGGTCTGACATAGATTTTAAGGGGAACTCCACGCCAAAATGTAGAAAAAATTGTGTGGGTTCCCCCCAAAATCTATACCAGACCCTTATCCGAGCAAGCATCCTGGCAGGCCAGGAAAGGGGGGGGAACAAGTGAGCGGCCCATCCCTCCTGAATCATACCAGGCCATTTGCCCTTGTCGCCATGTTAATGAGGACAAGAGCCTCTTCCTGATATCCCTGGCTGGTGGTTGTCGGGGTCTTCAGGTGGGGGTTTATCGGAATCTGGAAGCCCCCTTTAACAAGGGGGCCCCCCAGATCCCGGCTCTCGCCTATTTGAATGGGTATCGGGTACATGATTGTACCCCTACCCATTCACCAAAAAAAAGTGTCAAAACGTAAAAACCACAACAGACCATTCTCGACAATTCCTTTATTAAAAAAGAAAAAAGTGTCCCGCGTTGTCCATCTATCTTCAATCATGCCGCCCAACGGAACCGAAACATAGAAATTTTTTAAAAAGCTCCGCCTCCATGGGAGGCCTCCTGGCGACTGCTGTCTCTTGACAGACCATTATCCTAATGTAATGTCAGGTTCTCTATCTCCTATGGATATTAAACGGTTTTCTGTGGTAATCCACACTGTAATGTAAACAATACTGATTGTGTATGTTCATCGCTTGTAATGTAAAGATTGAATAAACATTTTTCGTGTTAAAAAAAAACTAAAAATCTCCTGAGGCTATCAATCTAAAGAGGTCTAGTTGTCTAAAGTGGGGTACACATTATGAGAAAATCAAAAGAAAAATTTCCGCAGGAGGGACAATCATTCAATTTTCATACAGCGTATACACAACTTTCAAAATCTGATTCAGACTTTGCAAATGAAAATTTAATGACAAACTCCAAAGGGACAAACTCCAAATCTTTTCTCGCATGTAAACAGAACTAATGATTTTTGCTTAATGTGTACTGCTTTTGTACGAGAAATATCAGATATGAAAGACTGCACATGATCAGAAAAAATAAACAGCAAAAAGCCTTTGTCGTACAAAAACTTTCGTACATGAGCTTCATCCTCGGTTTCAACATGTTGTGAAACATTGAGGAAGACTGGATGATCTTTTGCCTGATCTTCTTATAGCTGGTAATAGATGGATCGAAGTTTGGCTGATACAGGAGGGACCGGCAGAATTTTGATTAATATGGCCATTGCTGTTCAAAATTAGTCGATCCAGTAATTGACCCCTCTCATAGGGTTGGTATATTTTCATTCGATCAGTGCCTGCAGCACTGATCAGTGTATTCTGACAGTGGAGGCGTCTCATTGTCAGAATACCATTGGGCAGGATACCCCCATTCATCTCGCTTGTGTAGATGGGGTTATCCGTTCAAGTTTTTTTTAATCAGCCAACTAGCTATTTGAAGAACGCTGTCATCTATGGCTAGCTTTACACTACCCTCCCACTACCACAGATATGCAGCTTTAAGGTTCACAGTCACATGTCAAGTAGTACACAGTTATTTTTTAGGGAGCATTTCAAGGCCAGAGATACATTACTCAGGGTACTGCTTAGGAACTATGAACATATCTACATGTTACCTATAAAATAGCAAATTTTTACTCTGAGTTCAGAACCACTTTAAAACCCAAGTCCAGGATAATTGTATTTACAAATGAAAAATTTTGCAAATTTAAATGGGGTTGTAAACACTCAAGGTTTTTTCACCTTAATGCATTCTATGCATTAAGGTGAAAAACCTTTTGTAGTGCAGCAGCCCCCCAGACCCCCCCCCCTTTTACTTATCTTAACCCGATTGTTCCGTCAACGGGGATGAGCAGAGCAGCCCCAGCCGCTGTCTCGGGTCCTCATTGGTTGGATTGATATCAGTAGGTGCATTGGCTCCTGCTGCTGTCAATCAAAGCCAGTGACACGGGAGCTGGGGGAGGGGGGCAGAGTGCCCGCATGAGTGCCCCCAGGGAATGCGGGTCTCCGTTGGGGGCACTCGAGAAGAGGAGGAGCCAGGAGTGCCCCCGTGGGACGTCAGGAGGAGGAAGACAGAGGAGGTAAGTATGACATGTTTGTTATTTTAAAAAAAAAGGAAACCTTTACAACCCATTTAATCAGTTCTGCAAAGCCAATTCCTACAGATACCTCTTATATTTATGCTTTTTACCCATCCTTCTTTTCTTAGATTACTACAGAGCAATCTTATTTATAACATACCAGGCATAACAAGGCTATACATGCAATGCTTATGTTTAATGAAGGCTTCAGGAATATACATAAATAGTATACTATTAATGTATACAATACGCACTGGCAAAACAAGTCTGAAACCTTAACCTAGCAAAAAAAACGGCTCAACTTATTAGGCATTTAATTGAAAAACGGAGCTGTGCCCTTTACATTTCCATTAACGTGCACTGGTGACTCTGCTGAGATTTTCATTAGTGAAAATTGTTAACCCTGGGGAATCGGTTATGCAAATATTGGTGTGTAGCTCTGGCCTGTTAGCTATCAATACAAATCAGAAAATCAATAGGCCTAATAGCTCCTTATTACACAGTTGATACATTTTCAGGGCTGAATTGAGTACTGTCAGTGAATAATCAATTCAGTCCTAACCTATTACCTGATCACTGGCCAGAAACTGTTTCTTAAAGCACTGATTTATTTATAGCTAAGGTAACATTGTACTCCGTTTAATTGGAAGTATGCTCCTTTCATTGTGATTAACCAGCTCGAACAGTGCATTGTTTGATGAAGATTGCCTGGGATCCATTGCCTTTAAATTTATTTCACAAGTAATTAGTCTGAAGCTGCCACATTGATATAATCAGCAAAATGTTCATGCATTAAAGGAGAACTCTGGTCAAACAACATCATATAGTAACAAGTGATGTAAACAGGTGTTTGTTTCTGATTTTGGTTGCACGGTTTGTATAAAAATGTTGAGCAGTTTTGGGTCTATAGTAGCAAAGGTGCTGTCCTGTGAAACAAAGAAGAAACAAATTTGCCTCAGTGTTGTGAACTCAAACAGGTGCACACAATGTAATTTGATCTAATAATGGACCCAACCTCCAAGCTTTTGTTACTCCAACACTTCATATTTCTGATATGTGCCTGCTGTACAATGTACCTGTATGAGAAAATCTACTGTTCTCTTTTTATTGCTTCCTTTATGTGAAATCCCTGGTGTTCCTGCTGGTCCCCTTGATTTCCTATTAAAGACTGACCACACTAAGCAAGAGAGCATACTTGGGTCAGTTTTCTAGCTATGCTGGGAACTCTGCATACTCTCCTCCAATGATCAGACTTGTCTAGACATGCCCTGGCTGCACAGTCATTCACTGGGAAACTCAGAGTGCTGCTGCTTCTCCTCCCACAGCTCGTATGGAGCTGAGAACAAAGGGAAAGCGATCACTTATAAAAAAAGGGAAAAAAGGTATTTATATATTTTTTATCTATATAGACATGTTTCACCTTTCATTTTAAATTCAATGGGTGGTTTTAGAACAGGGGTGCCCAACCATTTGAGGAGCAAGGGCCACTTTAGCGCCTTGGTCACTGGTCGCAGGCCACAAATGAGCAGAGTGAGTGGATGACAGGTCTGTGTCCACTCTGAATATGCAGAGTGGACATGGACTCAGCCTGCTCTACTCTATGGGCCCTCTGATCTGATCTGCCCAGACAGAAGGGATCCTCTTCTGTTTTTTTTTAAGTTGATCGGATTGGACAAAGGCGGGTGTAAAAGGACACAAGTCTGTTTACAACTGCCGCTCTATAGAGGCGAATGGAGGGTCTGATTGGGTCCACCTGAAAAACAGACAGGTGGACCCCATCGGACCGAACGTGTGAAAGGGGCCTCTGGCGACTTGCAAAGACCACCCTCAGTGTCCTGCTTTAACCGGTTCCCGACCAGCGCACACCGATGTACGTCGGCAGAATGGCACGGGCAGGCATATTGGCGTACAGGTACGTCCAATCTTTAATGCCTCCCTGCCATCGCGAGCGTGCCAGCGGCAGCGCACTCGCGTGCTGGTTGGGACCCCTGTGAGTCCGGTCGCGGGTCCCGCGGACTCGATTGCCGCGGGCATACCCGCGATCGTCTCACGGGGCGGCTGAATGAAGAAATGCTGTTGTAAACAGCATTTCCCCGTTCTGCCTAGCAACTAGTGACGCTGATCTCTGCTCCATGTGATTGGAGCAGAGATCAGTGTTCACTAAATTAAAACCTAGCCCCCCACAGTTAGTAACACATCCCTAGTAACACTTAACCCCTACACTGCCACCCACTGGTTAATCCCTTCACTGCCAGTGTCATTTACACAGGAATCACTGAATTTATGTAGCAGTGATTGCTGTATAAATGACAATGGTCCCAAAAATGTGTCAAAAATGTCCGATGTGTCTGCCATAATGTCGCAGTCACAATAAAAATCGCTGATCGCCGCCATTACTAGTAGAAAAAAAATTATTAATAAAAATGCCATAAAACGATCCCCTATTTTGTAAACGCTATAACTTTTGCGCAAACCAATCAATAATCGCTTATTGCATTTTTTTTACCAAACATATGTAGAATAATACTTATCGGCCTAAACTGAGGACATTTTTTTTTTTATAGCGCAAAAAATAAAAACTGCAGGGGTGATCAAATACCACCAAAAGAAAGCTCTATTTGTGGGAAAAAAAGGACGTCAATTTTGTTTGGGAGCCAAGTCGCATAACCGCGCATTTCTCAGTTAAAACGACGCAGTGCCGAATTGCAAAAAGTGGTCTGGTCTTTGACCAGCAAAATGGTCTGGGGCTGAAGTGGATAAATAGGGGTCCTGGGAATTTCTGGAATGTTCTTGGGGGTCAGGTGACAAATGATCTATCCTAGAGGACCTCCCAGCACTTACAAAACATTCCCAATCAGCTGACCTTTTTTGATCTAATTCAAAACCCCACCATCCTATGAGGAAAAGAATAAGAAAACAACTTCTGCAAAGGTGACTGCAAAGCAATAAATCTCAGTCTTCCAAAGTTCCTGTCCACAAAAACTGAGGGTACTCCATAAACAAAACATTTACAAGCCAGCTGCAGTTGCCAAACCACTAGTGACCGAATGCTCAGGAGAGAGTGGTGCAACACCCATAAATCATGGGCTATTGATCAATGGAAGACTAACATGGTCCAATGAACCAAACTTCACACTGTTCCCAACCATCAAATGTATTTACTTGTAGCGACCACCATCCCAAGCTTATGACCAGGACTGTCTTGTGCAAATGGTAAAGCATGGTGGCGGTGCAATCATGGTTTGGGCAGTGACAACCATAATTTGATATTCTGCAGGCCCTGTCATCACTTTGAAAGGTAGAGACACTGTCAGCAACTATGTACAACTTTTGGCCAACCATGTGCGCCCCCGATGCAGACACTGTTTCCTAAAGTGCCATTTCTGAAGACAATAATGGTTCAATTCACACAGCTGGTGTTGTCAAATTGTGCTTTGATGAGCATGTAGACAAAGTCGCTGGCACCTTCCCTGACCTCAATATCATAGAGCGACTACGGTCAATTTTGGAAAACAAGGTTTGGGCTAGTTTTCCACCTCTGGCATCTCTATGAGAACTGGAATGATTTTTGCATGAAGATTGGCACCAGATTCCATTATCCACCATTCAAAGACTTATATTTGTAAATTCCAAGGAGAATGCAGCTATTCTGGAAGCCAAAGGCGGTCCAACATCATATTCAATGAGGCTTTTGCAATGGTGTTTCCATATTTTTGTCCAACCCCTGTATCTCATTGTGCATTTTTCATATGCATGTATTTACAATGAAACCTAAAGAGGAACTTCAGTCCCCTTAAATGTGGCGCAGGATAAGAGGTCTTGTACCTGCTTAACTTCACCATCTTCGGGCACTTGTGCATAAAACCCATACATGCACAGATGTGCCAAAGGTCTTTGCCGGGTCCTGAAGCGATATTCTTCGTTAGATGAGAGTGGAGGAATTGCTGCCCTACAGCTCCAAAAAATATGAATGCAATTAGGAAAAAAACAAATATATATATATATATATATATATATGTAAATATCCATTTGTGGAGGGAGGGGGCTGGAGGTGAATATTCGCTTCAAGTTCAAAAAAGGTAAAGAAATTGTGTACATAGTTACATAGTTAGGTTGAAAAAAGACATCCAGTTCAACCTTAAAAACAAATAAATAAAATAAAAAATAATCGTACAATCCAAATACCCAATTTTATGCCCACAATTGATCCAGAGGAAGGCAAAAAAAAACCCCAGCAGAGCATGCTCCAATTTGCTACAGCAGGGGAAAAAAATTCCTTCCTGATCCCCCAAGAGGCGATCGGATTTTCCCTGGATCAACTTTACCTATGTCAGTACCTAGTTATATTATGTACCATCAGGAAAGTATCCAGGCCTTTCTTAAAGCAATCTACTGAGCTGGCCAGAACCACCTCTGGCGGGAGTCTATTCCACATTTTCACAGCTCTAACTGTGAAGAAACCTTTCCGTACTTGAAGATTAAATCTCTTTTCCTCTAGACGCAAAGAGTGCCCCCGTGTCCTCTGGGTTGACCGTACAGAGAACAACTCAACACCAAGTTCACTATATGGACCCCTAATATATTTGAACATGTTGATCATATCCCCCCTTATTCTCCTCTTCTCAAGAGTGAATACATTTAGTTCCTCTAATCTCTCCTCATAGCTGAGCTCCTCCATGCCTGTGTATGTCTCTTCTGCCCAAAAACTTTCCCTTTTCATTAGAATTTTTTATGTACACTACCTGTAGAGCATGTACAGTGTACACTCTTGGCATAAAGTTGGAACCAAGTACTGGCATAATACAACTTTAGCATGCATATTCTGGTGTTGCACCAGTACTGACTTGTCCTATAGACAAAAAGAAGAAATGGGATGTGGAAGAAGCAGAATAGATTTCAACAGTGATGACAGGGCGGCGATAGCAAGCGCAGAGCTGTCCACTTTGCGGCACACTCAACGCAGCTTTGATTGGCCCAGTGTAACTCCAGTTTTTAAAATCACACGGTATCCCATACAAATCATGCAAAGGCAGCATGTGATTATCATCTGTGTGTATCTTTTAGTTTATAAATAAAGCTCTTGATTAGGCAACCTTGTAGATCCATTCTGTTTAATGCCATGCATACTTGCATATTTTTGGCAAGAACTCTTTAGCAGCAAAAGTGGAGCTGCTTAAGATTACAACTATATTTCCTGATTTGGACAAGATTGTTAATTTTGCTTAATTTTCATGAATCAGTGCACCTAAACAGTGTATATACTGTTTGAGGAAGTAGCAGTCCAGAGTATCTATCAGGTGATGTTGGTACAAGAACACAGTTCTCTTGGGGCATGTCTGAAGTTGCAATTATTATGCAGCTCAACACAATAAAGAAAATAGTGCATATCATTCATGGTTTTAATATTCTACTAGTTGCAGCACTTGGATACACCTGTTCTTGCTAACTACTACATATTGTAGATATTGAATGATGCTCTTCTGTGTAATGACAACCTGATATGCTGTATTATCCCCACTCTTTCCCTTCTTTCTGGATGTCAGCATTTTCTCCAGATATTTTCCTAAGATCAAATCACTGTGAACCTAATACTCAGTGGCAGAGGATGTACACAAAGTGTGAATGGACACGGGCACATAATTGCATCTACACGAACGTCTGTTGAGAGGATTCTGGAAAACCACCCTATTGAGTCCTAAGTGGCATACCTAGTGTACATTTAACAAGGATTATTGAGGTGAAAGCCAGCTATTCTGTCAAAAGTGCTCACTAACAAGTGGGAAGCTGCACTGACACATTAATTTATTGTTCTTGGCTGAGTGACAATGAGACTCACACAAAAGAAACATCAATAATATTAAAGGCTTCATCAAATTTACCTGTTTAGCATCACTGGCTCAAAATGATGAGTAGGCCACTCAAAGCATTAGAGCAGAGGGAAGCAAATTGCTCAAAATGATGCTTTATGAATGAGTTAAATTGAATTAGTGGATGATGCTACTGTTAATCTTTGTCCCATTAAGTTATGATAACAATGTTCCTAATGGCTGCACAATCTTGGCAGCATGTGTATAATGTGAACACTAATCAGGATCACTCAGCAGGTCAGCAGATTAGGATCGGAGCTACTGGCAGATGCACAGATATTCTCTGGGGATGCTCAAACCCACACCAGGTGACTGTAATGGCCTAATGAAGAAACCACACACTCGCTGAGAATGATATGCTGCAGATGAAGTAAAGAACCGCTGCTTTGACTGGCTGATTAATGATTAGACACATATATATTCTGTAGTGTGCTAGATAAGCAGTAACCCATAGGACCCTTCATGGAGAGGACACGTGCTGGATTACATTTGTTGCACAACAGCAGGAAAATACTGAACCAGTTGAGTACAGCTATCGGTAAGGGTATAGAAAAGGCAGCATCACTATAATGATCAGACCAAGGGAAACATATTAAAAACTTAAAGTATACAGTATGCAAACTCTTCCACCTTGCATACAGTAAGCTTAACCATGTTATTGTGATTTTAGTTTGTTTTTAATGTTTTTAAATCTTAAGCTTTTCCTAAAATAATACCTGGTGGTGATCTGACCATGAAGGTCCTTTTTCAGGCACTTCCTGCTATACGATAACAATGCTCAGACACTTCCAACATACATTGTTCATGCATCATCCACCATTGACCACATCAGGAAATCCATCCTGAGAAATGCGAAGCAGCTATTACCGAAGTGCTTACTAGTAGACAAGAGGCTGCAAGATTAGCAGCACTGGAATGCAGCAAAGAATGATAAAAGTTGAAAAAAGTATGGTATACATCTACTTTAAATGTATGTGAGGCATCTACGATTGCCCTTTTGTGATTGTTCATGGTGGTTTAGCTATGCTTACACGTCATCATGTGGCTGATTGTTTTTAAACTGTTGCATATGGTCTTTTAATGTTGCATATGGTCTTTTAAAGATGATTTAATAAACAATGTTCACTTTCAATATGATGTAACTGTAGGTAATCAGATATTTAAAAAATCCCATCCATTGACACAAAAAAACGTCTCTAGTTACTATTAAGGATGTGGCATTATTGTATTATTCAGACTGGGCTAGGATATTATTGGTTTTGTAAAAAGAAAATCAGCACCATCTCCATTTTTATTAAATGTATATTATACAGGTTTTAAATATTTTATATATAGTGCTAACAGTTTGTGCAGTGCTTCACAAAGTAAAACTTCATACTAGCTATGAAGAGTGACAGAAATAGCAGATGGCTCCAACGTAAATGTTAAAATATATTATATGGGATGAGGCCATAGTATATAAATTGGACTGTGAGGGAATCCTGGATCTGCACTGCCAAATATACTGTATGTGTTAGCATGAGGGGTGCACCTAGAAATCTCAGAAAATCTCCCATAGAAAAAGACTGATGTGCATCCATCAATGGAAGGTTGTCTATAATATATCCCTATTCATGCCCCCTTAACCCTGATGATCCAAGGTGGGTAATTATCTATACGCCTTCACACTGGTAGCCAAATATTCTAAATGGGTTGCTGTGCAGAGACATGACTTCCTCCCCATAATCCACTGCTGCGCTTAGCCTACACTGTGTGCCAAAGTACAGGAGCTTCTTTTTCCTAGTCAGCCACAATAGGCTGGCTCATGGAGGTGCACCAACGTGCAGAAAAGTAGTCTGCACTTTTCATACCCTAAGTAATGGACTGGGGCATTTCCTGCCATTCTTTGGCTGTAGTTATGCCCATGGTTAGGAAGATGGATATTGCACTTAGTGCATTTCAAAGCTGGCGGACATTCAGGCAAGGTGACACTTGATACCCACCTTACCAAAAGTTAGCAGGGTACTCTGGCTACACTGCATTTAAAGCAAAACAAAACTGTATGTGAACACCAGATAGTGAAAACATTTTATTTATTTTTATTTTTCAAAGCACACTCATCCAGTCATCCACATCTCTATGCTTTATTTACTTGAGAAATCACTTTGAAAAACTCCCCCCTAGCATTTCTGGCCATGGCCATCTTGAGTTGGAACAGATGATTCATGTAGCATTTACCTGTACTTCCTATAATCCATCTGCCCTTAGCTCAGCCATGCAAAGTTTAAAACAAATATAATATACCTTCCTATTTTTCTAATGCTAGCAGCATAAGGAATAAAAATAGTTAAAATTGAATTAGAGTTTAGTTCCACTTTGATGAATATATCTAAAACAGTGCATGGACTACAAAGATGTGCTCATCAGGTGTAAACAACCAGTGTGTTCTGGCAGTCTTGGTTTACAGCAATACTGTTATCGGTGCAGGCCTGCAATTCAGATGGCTACATATAACCATACAGATAGCATTATCCAAAAATGTATGTTATGCTGGTTTGACTAAAATACATCAGTAACTTTTCAAAGTCTGCCCATTTTCTCAATGGGAGAATTTAACAAAACTGGAATAGCAAGAATTTGGAGCAGATTTGCATTGCAAGCAATCAGCTTCTATCTTCAGCTTAACCACTTGCTGATGGCTGGCCGTCAAATGACGTCCTGGGCTTTGTGCGGGGATATCTGAATGATGCCTGTACAGGCCATTCAGATATCGGCGTTTTCAGCCGGCGATTACCTACACCATAAGAACGATCATAGCGGCTGGTCAGCCACTTGATCGATCTTACAGGAGGCCAGAGGGGCCACCATCCGGTGCTTCTACTGACTCACTGCTGCGATCGGTGAGTCGGAGAATGGATCCGCCGGCCCCAGATGTTTACCATAGAGATTTCCGGGGGACCAGATGGCCTCTGCATTCAAACAAATGGTGCCGCTTCGGCTGGGAAACTGAGATATTTTTTTTGTGATTTCAGGCTTCCCAGCCTAGAGGTGAGATGTGGGGTCTTATTGACCCTATATCTCACTGTAAAGAGGACTCATCATGCCATATTCCTATTACAAGGGATGTTTACATTCTTTGTAATAGGAATAAAAGTGATAATTTTTTTTTTAAGTGTCAAACTAAAAAAGTAAAATTAACAAAAAAAATAAAAAAATTTAAGTGTCCCTATCCCCGCAGAAGCAAACACAAAAGTAAGTCCTGCCCACATATGAAAACGTGTGACATGTGAGGTATCACCGTGAACGTTAGAGCAAAAGAAATAATTCTAGCCCTAGACCTCCTCTGTAACTCAAAATATCTAACCAGTAAAAAAATGTAAAACTTTGCATATGGGGATTTTTAAGTACCAAAATTTGGTGCCATTCCACGAGCTTGTGCAATTTTGAAGCGCAACATGTTAGGTATCTATTTACTGGCCATAACTTCATCTTTCACATTATGCAAAACAATTGGGCTAACTTTACTGTTTTATTTTTTATAGCACAAACCTTTTTTTTTCCCCAAAAAAACGCGTTTGAAAAATTGCTGTGCAAATACCGTGGGAGAAAGTTGCAATGACTGCCATTGTATTCTCTAGGGTCTCTGCTAAAAAAAAACATATATAATGTTTAGGGGTTCTATGTAATTTTCTAGAAAAAAAAATTATGATTTTTACATGTAGGAGAGAAATGTCAGAATTTGCCTGGTTGGTAAGTGGTTAAGCTTTGAAAATGAAAGGTAGAAGCTGACTGGTTGCCATGCACAGCTGTTCCAGATTCATAGACACACATTTTCTCCATAGCTTGCATTATATATAACAATTAAAAGAAAGCCTTGACCTGTGTGCAAAGATATTGAAATAACTGTTAACCTTTATTTTTGATGCATAGGCATGCTCTGACGTTTTAGATTTTTTTTTTTTACAGACTTACATTTGGATCAATCATTTGCTATAAAACATATGCCACATAAAGTGTGACCTTGGAGCCTAATAGGCATTTTAATAAATGTCCTTATCATTGAACACAACACTTAGGTTATTACAAGTGCAATTGCTGACTTCATGCAGTACAGGCTGAGGCATCAAAAGGGACCAATACCTTTTATAAGATTTACAATGGGCTCTATGCAAAAAAACAAACTGGATGTGCACTTGATTTTAAAATTTAACCGGAGGTTGCTGTAAATCAGCGTTCGTCTCGTCAAAAACATAAAAAACATAGAAAAGTGACCGCAGAAAAAGACAGTAGTTCATCGAGTCTGCCCATTTTTTTTTTTTTTTTTTATTTGTGTTTTTGTTCTTTTTTTATTAACTTTATTGTCCGACTATAGATTTATGTTTGTCCCAAGCATGTGTTAAGCCATTTACTGTTGACTGTCCCACTACCTCTGCTGGTAATTTATTCCAAGAATCAACCACGCTTTCAGTAAAATAATACTTCCTATGATTAGTTTTGAACTTTCCTCCAGTTAGTTTGAGGCCATGTCCCCGTGTTCTTGGTTTACATTTCAAAGTTAAAAAACTGCCCTCCTGACATTCACCCCCTTGATGTATGTAAAGGTCTCAATCATGTCTCCCCTTTTCCTTCTTTTCTCCAGACTATACATATTA
Source organism: Lithobates pipiens (assembly GCF_037356315.1). Classification (NCBI taxonomy): domain Eukaryota; kingdom Metazoa; phylum Chordata; class Amphibia; order Anura; family Ranidae; genus Lithobates; species Lithobates pipiens. The sequence continues at coordinate 431,531,123 of NW_027507758.1, forward strand.
AAGTATTACTAAACCAAGTAATATGAAAATAGTTAATCCTCCCACCCCCCACACGCAGTGCCCACAGCTTATAAATTTTCTTTTTACATTAAAACACTGTCACGTGATAAACTGCAGGGTTTGCTTGAGTGCTGAGTGTTCAGATAGGAGGAGATTCCCACTACAGTGTCCTCATACTGTTATGGGAGGTGGATCATCCATTAATCAAGATGTGACATCCCACCCACTGTGTTCTTTTTAGTTACTGGACATGGAGGAGGAGGGAGGGACTGGGCTGTCATTTAGGCTCTGTATACATGCCCAGATGTGCAATGTCAATACCATGTGACCTGAAAGTCTCAGCCCAACAAGGAAATGTTCTCTCCCGCAATAGTGACCAAACTGAGCATGTGCAGCTTTACTATTCTGACTGTGTCTTATCTGGCCTTGCCAAGAGATACCCTGCAGTAAGGGGAGGATCTGTCCAGACAGGATTAAAGAGCCTTTTTACACATTACAGAGGATTAGCCCCTTAAGTTCCACAGTGAGTATAACAAGCATGCTATTCTGCATATACAGACAGATTTTACTATTTTGGGTTTAGGAACACTAAGTTCCTGAAGTTGCTCTTGATATGTTTTATAGGTGCATTATATTACATTTAGAAACATTTTTACATAAATCAAGGTAAATAAAGACATGGGTGAGCAAGTTTGGGGTAGAGGAACTTGACTGACCTGCACAGAATCCTGACCTCAACCCAATAGAACACCTTTGGGATGAATTAGAGCAGAGACTGCGAGCCAGGCCTTCTCGACCAACATCAGCGCCTGATCTCACAAATGTGCTCCTGGAAGAATGGTCAAACATTCCCAAAGACACACTTCTAAACCTTGTAGACAGCCTTCCCAAAAGAGCTGAAGCTGTTATAACTGCAAAGGGTGGGCCAACTCAATATTAAACCCTACGGACTAAGACTAGGATGCCATTAAAGTTCATTTGCGTGTAAAGGCAGACATCACAATAAATAAAGTGTAGATTAAATAGAACAGGACCCAGTACAGAGCCTTGTGGTACATCATTAGTGACTGCTCTCTGTTCTAAATGAACCCCATTTATAACCACACTCTGGTATCTATCCTTTAGCCAACTGCATATCCACTGAACCACCCAAGGGTTAAGTCCTAGCTTGTACAACTTTTGTATTAGATCATTATGTGAAACTGTATCAAATGCCTTGCTGAAATCAAGATATGCTTGGTCCAAAACATTTGTAATATAGTAAAAAAAATGTAATCAGATTAGTCTGACAGTTAAACAATCTGTCACATAACAAGAATCCCCCAATAAAATACGAAAGAAAAATAAATAAATGCTTAACTCTCTGGTTGAAATTTCCTCTACAGCTAACATTTCCAGGAGTGTCGATACCCTGCCTGCTCCATAGCGTTCACTGGTTGCTCTGCTTACCTCTATGTATGGTTAGGTGTAGGTCAACAGGGGAAACCACTGAGTGCAGGGGACAACACGGAAGATCATTGGTCCCGGTAGTTACTTTAAAGACCCCAGCCAAGGATTTCTCTTCAGTGGTTCAGTGGCACGAGAGAGGTTAAGAATTTACATGTATGTGTTCTATTGGTAGTTTATTTTTTCCTCTTATGCAACAAGACTACTTGAGTACTAGTAGCACTAGTAGAGTGAGTACTTGAGTACTAGTAGTACTACTACTACGTGAAGGACAAGTGAATGTAAGTGCACTTATCTTTTTTAAGCCCATTGCACCAGCACACTGACTATATTCTATGCTTACCTATGACACCATCAACTACAGAGTAGTTGGTCATGGTTTAAGTAAATGTGTAAGATGCTACCTAGCTCTTCTGCTTCTCAAATGGGATTAGGTTTATAATATATTATAATCGCAAAAAAAAAAAAAGAAATTGCCCACCTACATGGTGTATTTTGAAAAAATATATGTTTTCTTTACCAGACATTTGGTATAAGTAGTGCGATTTAGAAAATCTATAGTCACATCATACACTTTCATTTTGCAACATCAGAATTGTGATAGCAATACAAGCAGTAGTTATGTTTGACAATTCAATACAAGATTACTTGAAAAATCTCCTGTCATGCTGTGATTTTTGCATATCTTTTCATAACTTCCCGGATTCCCTGCATGCTTTGCAGCTTCTCATCTGCTGTTTACTTTCTAATTTCTAAGGACTACAATTCCTATGGTACCTTGCTGCCCACAATCGGTGATTGTTCTATTGATGCCACCTCCTGAAACCCCTCTTCAGCATCTCTGTAGTTCAGAAGGCAGGCTCTGTGAATTCTGTGATTCACTTACAGTGCATAGTGAATTCATGTCTTGGAAGTAAAAATGTGGGGATCATCTCAAAGTAAGTTTACAAACATACAACAGATTGTTCAGCTTAATAGTATAGTTTGTTAGAAATAATTGAAAATAATTGTAGAATTTAATATATGATTTTACATTTTAACGGAAGATAGGCTTTAAATTATAATTAAAGGCAAATTTTTTTAAATTAGTTTCTGGTAGAGTGAAGATGGATTAGAATACCTATTAGGTTTTTATTATTTTTTGTGTTCTCGTTTCTGTGTTGTCGAGATCCATCCTTTTTGTCCTGTTTACCATTATCATTGAAAGTGAAAGTAAAAGAAAATCCCAAATTTTGTGGGTTGTCCTCAGAAAAGCAATAAATGGGAAACGTTCAAAAAGGGGCACTAGTTCGATCACTTGGGAGGTCTCAAGGGATTCCCTTATTCATAGCTTTTCTCTCACTTTGTGTTTTAGCTTTTAGACAGAAAGTGAAGGTAAATCTTCCCAATGGGACACAGAGGGTACTCTGAATACTGGGAGCACTGGGGATATATTATCTAGTGTCCAGGGGGCAGACATACCATGTGTAGGCCTACACTCTAGCTCCCACCCAGAACCATCTTGAGTCTAGCAAGTCAAAGCAGTGGGAAAGTCTCTCCCAATTTGTGTAATAGCCTAATGGGCAGGCACAGATTTTTGCTGTCTCCTGCTCATAACCATTTCTATGTAGTCACCAGACCCCATGGGTCTAGTTCACAATCAAAATGCACAATTCACAACATTTAGGCTCTGTTAGACAAAAGCTTTAACACAAATAATCCAATACACATGTAACTATACAATCACAAAAAATAAAAACAGTGAGATGGAAACTTTTTAATATTGTAGGGCAATATAAGTATTGTATATGTACATGATAGCAGGGTTGTAACATAAGATGTTATGTGTATGGAAGTAATCTTATCTTTTAGATATGACTCTTTTTAAATTGCCTAGTATCAAACAAATGATATGCACACTGTACCTGGTTTCTTTGTATGAATCATTCTAAGATCAAAACAGAAAAATTGGATCAGTGTGGATAGAGCTTTTCCTTATGCCAAAGTGCTGCAGATCAGAGCATCCAGTTAAAATTCTTCTCTCACTGCTTTGAATACAGTAAGCTATGGAATCTACTACTGGTTAATGAACTTTACACAATATTGTTACATTTAAAACTAGGGTCGCACCGATACCAATACCGGTATCAGTGCAGATACTAAGCATTTGCATGGTTATCGGTACTCGTTCAAAAGCTCCGTTACCCAAAACTGATACCTTTTTGGTTTGGTTCTTTCAGCTGTCAGCAGGATTTCCCCACTAGCAGCTGAAATGAAAAGAAAAGAATGACATTTCAGCTGTACGTGGGATTCCCCGCTTCCTTCCCTCCTGTTAGCTGTCACTTCTGCCCCCATCTCCCTCCCACCACTCATACAACACTAGCCTTCTGCCCTCCTGTCCTGGCTCTGTAAACTTAGTGGGGGGGGCAGAGGAAGAGAAGGCAGGGACTCCAAAATTCTGAGTACCAATGGGTTAATCCCCCTTCTGTGCAGCTATTTTTATGTTCAGTGGGTGCTGAGGAACAGAAAGCAGACTATTTAACCACTCATCTATAGCAGTGCACGACACAATTACATTGTAGGCCGGCCTCTTCTATATGAGTACACTGTGCCCGGTCGGGAGCACTGCTGCAGATGAATCCACCTAAATCTGTAAGAGGTTAAACAGTCAGCTTTCTGTCCCCCAGCACCCACTGAACACAGGAGACCCGGAGAAGTTTCTTTTTTTTTTTTTAATAGCTGCACAGTGGGGGATTATCTCATTGGTACACAGGATTTTGGAGTCCATGCCTGCTCTATCTCCAGCCCCCCACTGAGTTCCCCCTAGTTCCAGTTGCCCAGGAGGAAGGGACAGGACCAGATGTATCAGCAGTGCTCAGCTGGTCCCAGGCCCCCAGCTCGAGAGGATCCACCTCCACATCAGCCCTCAACCTCTTATCCCACCCCACCCTCAACTACCCTGCCCTCACTTCCCATCCTACCCTCACACTTAGCCAATTCCCCTAATTGGCATTGGCGAGTTTAAAAAACGTATCAGTGCTCATACTCAGTGTTAAAAAATGGTATCAGTAAACTTGAATGAAGGGTATAATATTGGAAATGGCTAATCACATGCCGCAGGAACAGGATGTCTCTTTTGGATCTTAATAATCATATAGGCCATGGGTGGAGTTGTTTTTGTATACCATGTATTGTTCTGTTTTTGTATGTATTTGTTTATCTGCAGTGATGTCTATGGAATCATTTACTGTATTGTGCGTGAAAATCTTTAATAAAATCTTGATGAAACAAAAAAAAAAAATCAGTGCCAGAAGTCTCCTATGCAAAATAGGTGAGTTGGAAGCTTTTGTGCATAAAGAGAACTACGATTTAACTGGTATTGCTGAATCTTGGCTTCATTCTTCACATGACCGGGCTATTCATTTTCCTGGCTATGCTCTCTTTTGGAGAGACAGGGTAAAAGGGAAAGGTGGTGGTGTCTGTCTCTATGTGAGAAGTGATCTCAAAGCAAGTATAAAAGAGGACCCAGTTGATGGAGAGTGTGATGAGGTTGAAGCATTATGGGTGTGCATACTACAAAGTTAATCACTGGAGTTTGTTATAGACTTCCAAATGTTAATGAGGAAGTGGAGACTCGGCTCCTTGCACAGAAAGAAAGGGCTGCAAGGGCTGGGTCAGTGATAATAATGGGGGATTTTAATTACTGGAAAATTGACTGGAGTAATGGCACTGCAGGAACAGTTAAAGGGCAAAAATGTATAAACCTATTACAAGACAATGTTATGGTACAATTCATAGAGGCCTCCCTACTAGAAAAACTATCTCACAAAAGGGGGTACACCCCTCACATTTTTGTAATTATATATTTTCATGTGACAACACTGAAGAAATTACACTTTGCTACAAAGTAAAGTAGCGAGTGTACAGCTTGTATAACAGTGTAAATTTGCTGTCCCCTCTAAATAACAACACACAGCCATTAATGTCTAAATCGCTGGCAAAAAAGTGAGTACACCTCTAAGTGAAAATGTCCATATTGGGCCCAAAGTGTCAATATGTTGTGTGGCCACCATTATTTTCCAGCACTGTCTTAACCCTCTTGGGCATGGAGTTCACCAGAGCTTCACAGATTGCCACTAGAGTCCTCTTCCACTCCTCTATGATGACATCACGGAGCTGGTGGATGTTAGTGACATTGCACTCCTCCACCTTCCATTTGTGGATGCCCCACAGATACTCAATAAGGTTTAGGTCTGGAGACATGCTTGGCCAGTCCATCACCTTTACCCTCAGCTTCTTTCGCAAGACAGTGGTCTTCTTGGAGGTGTGTTTGGGGTCGTTATTTTGAAATAATGCCTTGTGGCCCAGTCTCCACTTCAGTATGTCACAGTTCATGTTGGCATTCATGGTTTCCTCAATGAACTGCAGCTCCCCAGTTCCAGCAAGATTTATGAAGCCCTAGACTAGGACGCTCCCACCACCATGCTTGACTGTAGGCAAGACACACTTGTCTTTGTACTCCTCACCTGGTTGTCGCCACACACGATTGACGCCATCTGAACCAAATAAGTTTATCTTGGTCTCATCAGACCACAGGACATGGTTCCAGTAATCCATGTCCTTAGTCTGCTTGTCTTCAGCAAACTGTTTGCAGGCTTTCTTGTGCATCATCTTTAGAAGAGGCTTCCTTCTGGGATGACAGCCATGCAGACCAATTTGATGCAGTATGTGGTGTATGGTCTGAGCACTGACAGGCTGACCCCACACCCCTTAAACCTCTGCACCAATGCTGACAGCACTCATACGTCTATTCCCTAAAGACAACCTCTGGATATGACACTGAGCACATGCACTCAACTTCTTTGGTCAACCATGGTGAGGCCTGTTCTAAGTAAAACCTGTTCTGTTAAATCACTGTATGGTCTTGGCCACCATGCTGAAGCTCAGTTTCAGGGTCTTGGCAATCTTCTTATAGCCTAGGCCATCTTTATGTACAGCAACAATTCTTTTTTTCAGATCCTCAGAGTTCTTTGCCATGAGGTGCCATGTTGAACTGCCAGTGACCAGTATGAGAGAGTGACAGCGACAACACCAAATTTAACACACCTGAGACCTTTTAACACTAACGAGTGCCATGACACTGGAGGAGAAAAATGGCTAATTGGGCTCAATTTGGACATTTTCACTTAGCAGTGTACTCACTTTTGTTGCCAGTAGTTTAGACATTAATGGCTGCGTGTTGAGTTATTTTGAGGGGACAGCAAATTTACATTGTTATACAAGCTGTAAACTCCCTACTTTACATTATAGCAAAGTGTAATTTCTTCAGTGTTGTCACATGAAAAGATAGAATAAAATCTTTACAAAAATGTGAGAGGTGTACTCGCTTTTGTGAGATACTGTATTTAGAGAGAATGAAGGTGAATAAAAGCACCTGGACCATATGGCATACACCCACAGATCCTAAAACAACGGAGCTCTGTCATTTCAAAGCCATTGTTTCTCATTTTTAGAGACTCTTTAATGACTGGAATAGTACCATTGGATTCATGTAAGGCCAATGTGGTACCTAGATTTAAAAAGGGATCAAAGTCTTTACCAAGTAACTATGGAGCTGTTAATGTAACTTCTATAGTTGGGAGGATACTGGAGAGTTTATTAAAACACCACATATATATATGCTGGAAAAAAATGTTTTAAGCAAAAGACAGCATGGATTCATGAAAGACAGAGGTTTTCAGACAAATCTGATTTCTTTTTATGAAGAGGTAAGTAAAACCTTGGACAGAGGGGTGGCCGTGAAATTAGTATACTTGGATTTTGCAAATGCATTTGACACAGTTTCCCACACGGCTAATGTGTAAGGTGAAGTCTACAGGCTTGGAAAGTTCAGTTTGTAAATGGATAGAAAACTTGCTAAAAGACCATATTCAGAGACTAGTGGCTAATGATTCTTACTCTGAATGGTCTAAGGTTATCAGTGGTGTACCAAAAGGTTTAGTGTTGGGACCTTTACTTTTTTTCTTTCTAATATACTTATAAGTGTTATAGGGTCTGGGATCAAAATTGCAATTTCAGTTTTTGCAGATGACACCAAGCTATGCTGTGTAATAGCATCCTTACAGGTGCTCTTAAACGTAAAAGCCAACCCCAATGCATCAAATTGGGCAACTTAATGGAAAAAAAGGTTTAATGTTGATAAAGGTAAAGTTATGCACTTGGGAGCTGAGAATATGCACACTTCATACATACTAGGGGGAGTACAACTGGGGGAATCAATGGTGGTTGTTAGATCATTACTCTAATATTGGCATGCAATGCCAAGCAGCAGTTTCCAAAGTGAGCAAAATCCTTTCTTGTATTGACAGGTATGGACTCCAGAGAGAGAGATATCATTTTGCTCCTATATAAATCATTAGGAAGCCCTCATCTGGAATATGCAGTTCAGTTTTGGGCACCAGTGAACAAAAAGGACACCGGGGAACTGGAGAAAGTGCAGAGATGGGCAATCAAACTGATAAGAGGCATGGAGGAGCTCAGTTATGAGAAACGATTAGAGGAACTGAATTTATTCTCTCTCGAGAACATTAAGGGGGAATATGATTGTATAAAAACATAAGTGGTCCATTATAGTTAACTTGGTGTTGAGTTATTCCCTTTAAGGTCATTAGAGAGATATTCAATGTCTGGAGGAAAAGAGATTTCATCTCCAAATATGGAAAGGTTTCTTCACAGTAACAGCTGTAAACATGTGGAATAGACTCCCTCAAGAGCTGGTTCTGGCCAGGTCTGTAGATTGCTTTAAAAATGGCCTGGATTATTTCCTAAATGTACATAATATGACTGGATACTAATATTTATAGATAAAGTTGATCCAGGGAATATCTGATCGCCTATTGGGGGATTAGGAAGGACTGGTTTCCCCCTGCTGGAGCAAATTGGATCATGCTTTGCTGGAGTTTTTTGCCTTCCTCTGGATCAACTGTGGGTATAGGATTGTATATTTCCCCCCCCCCCCCATTTTATTGGTTGAACTATATGGACTTGTGTCTTTTTTTCACCAAGACTATATATGGTTGGGAGTTTTTTTTCTTTAGTTCTAACCTTAATAGGGTTATGACACTGCATTCTGGTCCATAATGACAATTTTCATTTCCAAACATGACTTTTACACAGGGCAAATTAGTCTGACCCTACATATAGTTGATTACATATTAACCTCGATTCTACTCTAAAACATGGCCAAGATGTTGTATTATCTACCGGCAGAGGTCAAAGCGAGGATATTAAATTCTGCAACACAACTGTTGTGTACTGCACTGAAAGGAACCTCTTTCACATCACTCTGATCTATTTTATGACGAAAAAAAAAAACTCCTTAAAATTTCCCATGATGAAAAATCAATAAGGCGGTAATTGCTTGGCTTATCATAGTAAGAGAGGACAAATTAGTAAGCGTGGTTTAGTATCCATCCGGATTTCATGGAAACAAGGAGAGTTTCAGGATCACTAAACCAGAAAAGGAGAAGGTCTCAGAGTGATAATTAAATCAACTCATGCTGATTTTCTGCCACATTTATATCCCAAGTGTACATCACAATGTCTCACTGCTTACTAGCCAGGCATAACTAATCAATTTACCGTTGGGTTAACACACACAAGCAACACATAATGCAAATGTAACAATAAAGAATACTGATACATTTTAAGCATACAACATTAAAAGGAATTCAGCTTCAATCTTAAAGTGATATGTATACATGAGCAACATAGATGAAAAATGTTAATTCTCCCTATAAACATAGTATGTACTTTATATGTATCCTAGTAGAAGATTTAATAATTTGTAATTATGTATAAAGTCACAAACCAGGAAAAAAAATGTAAAGAACTATAAAATATAAATACTTGTAAACATTTTGTGTATCGCGTGAAATATTCTCCTTGCTTATACACAGCAGATGGGTTGAAAAAGCATTTCCCAGACTGCAACCACCACTAAAAATTATAGGCACTTCAGCTTAACATTACAACAGGTTTATGTAAGAGGTCAAAAGAGTAATTTACAAATTGTAGTTAGTCCTATTAACCCAGCTGTCATCTCTCGTTATTTGCCTGCTCTAAACTTATAAAAGGTAAAATGCAATTGGTTCTTTGGATTACTATCGTAAACCACCAGTGCTCTTTTTACAGTCCGACATAGGAAACATTTTTTTTAAGCAAAAATATAACAAAATGAATTATAATTTTAATGTCATATTCGTTATGCCAACATTTCTAACTGCCAGCTTGGATGTGGAGCCTAAGGACTGGCAGCAATGACCCCTCAAGAGTTCCTTTACAGTATTGAAAGATGTGAGTGTTTAAACTATGCTGAATATTGTGGTGATGCTGGAGCTGGCCATCTAGAGGGTCACACTTTATAGCTACTGAAAATGTTTTTTTTAAATAAAATATTGGCTTTAGAGGTTCAGTCAAACCCAAACGAATATATCATCTTTTTAAGACGTCAGATAGCTAAAATGTTTATTGGTTTCTTATGTCTATCAAGGACTCTGGTGGTGAGAAAAGTTTGACTTCCCAGTTCTGTATACCAGTCACTACAAAGGTTTTATATGTTTCTCCTTGCTGCATCTTTAGTTTAAATTATGGAAAATGTTATAGGAATACTTTAATCTACAAGCTGGGTTGTTCCCAGTGAAATAAGTTCTATTCTACTGTTCAAGCACAAGGAAATAGCTGCATGCAGTAGGTATCTACTACAGGTCAATATATAAAAGTATTTGATGTATCAGTATTGCACTGCTACAGAAAACCTTGTGCAATCTAACATTAAGCTCTATACTAAAAAAAAAAAAAAAAAAAAAAAAAAAAACTCTGGATTTTGTTCCCATTTTCACAAAGTCTTACAAATCAAAAGAGTAACACAAACACAAAAAAACCTCAGTACTGTATAATGTAATAATTATTTCGTGCCCCCAGAGATCATATCCCATTCAGCAAATTAGCATGGCTCTTATCTAAGGGCAAATGAAATCAAAATTTCAAATTGGGAAGAGGCAGCTATTTATTTTCCCTTTTCCTTCTTTTTTGTGCCTTCTGAAATTATTCCTTTTTGTGTATATGTCCTTTAAATAGCTACTGGGGCCTTAGTAATTAAAACAGCACCAGCCTCCAGTCTCTAATCTGCAGCCTGGGTCAGCTGTCTGTAGATTCTAATTTGTCCCCCATTTGTATTCATGACAGCAAAATGCTGAATATTTAACAGCAAGGCTGGCAGGAGGGGGTATTGGTAAGCGTGGAGGTCAAATAATTTGATTTCACAGCAGATTACATACAACATCCAACATCTAATCTCACATCGTTTGGTAACAAAATTACAATGAAAGCAATGTTATGACACATCTACTGGAGGCAAGAAGCCGGACAATATCTTATTTCTTCTGTACAAATTAATAAACAGTTTAAAAGGCTCCATATTGAATGTGTTTGCTTATTTAACTGCCTATTAGACAGTTTAATAGCAAGGGTTATTTTTTCCTCAAATTGCTGTGATTAAAGTAGATAATCAGTGATTCAGACTTTAGGCTTTACTTATGAAGCTAAATAGCGTTGAAGTAATGTAACCTATAGCAACCGCATGTCTACGTTCATCAGTTTAAAGCATCCAATGCAATATTTTTGAATGACTAAACACCCCTGATTTCTAGGGACAGTGCTGTGTATTATTAAATGTTTCCCTTTTATATGTCTGCAATCTTCAGGGCTAAACAACTGCCTTAAGAAATCAGTTTTCATTTATTGCTAACTAAATGTTTAAAATCCAGATGGAGAAAATCTTGATTATTTTAAGTGGGCCTTTCATTGAAATTCTCACTTTATTTAGGGAGAAGAAAAAAAAATCACAAGGCTCCATAACAGTGATAGTGGCCTTCTCAATAAACCACTCCGACCATAATACCCAGAATGTGTATTATGGTCCAGCAGACTAGGTTTGGTTGTGGGAGGGGCTTGTATTATGAATCCAAAACACCCCTTTTCACTGCAGCCTAGCAGCAGCCCCTCATAACGGCCTCTATTAGATTGGTGCCCAATGCCCCTAGAAGCAGCATTGATGCCTAGTGGAAAATAATTCCTTATATACTGGAGTTTAGTTTATAAAGCCCAACTTTATATTGGAGGTCAACACAAACTAAGTTCTTTAACATGAGCAAAATATGGTCCCCACAGCAATAACAGTCAGTGGGAAAACCCCACTGGCAGTCATCAATAAATGCCTACTGCATTAATGTGGTTCAGAGGTATATATCTACGGACATTGGTGATAGAAGAAAATGCTCCCTTTATACATTTGTGGTGCCTTATGGACAATTCCTCTTTACATTTATGGTCAATGACTGGTTAAGCTTACTGAACAAATTCAGATCTAGAATTGCAGGAAGTGGCATGGAACTATCTTGATCAAGCAGACATATTACCAGGTATAGCTAGTAGAAAATAGAAGCTGGGTCCTCTCTCCTGCGTATTGGAACAGGGATTAATAAGTTATAAAGTAGTCTGCCCTTACAGAGACACCCTTTGGCAGCTTGGAGAGGAGAAAACAGCAACAGTAAAATTTTTGAAAGGATTAAACCTGCTTACCAAAAACTGAGGCACCATGTCTTAAAGCAGCTGCATTAGCTGCTATGGAAATAGCTACACTAATACTTTACATGAACTCACTCTCTCTGGCTACTGGCAACTTTGGTTTCTATAGTTTGCCTACAATACTTTTATCACTGTGCTTTGTCATTCTGCTTCTGCATTAAAGCAAAAATTTAGGAAAAACAGGAAAAATACACAGTTAAAAATACATATACAGGAGCTTTCTTACCTGCCAAAGCATCTCTCTTTCTTTTCAACCATTCCTGGGATTTACACAACCACATCAGCCTGGTGACCTGACTTTTCTCTGTTATAGTTAAATAATAAAACTTGCTCAGTGCCTCAGTCTATGATTAGAGGATGAAGGAAAGCAGCCGACCAATGAGCTCATCTCTCTCTTTTGTTTTATCAAGCATACTGTGGCAAAAATAATTATTCTGCATATTCCTTAAGTTTGCCCCCATTATTAAATCCTACGGACTAAGACGGATGCTATTAAAGTTCACGAGTGTGTAAAGGCAGGCTTCCAATACTTTTGACAAAATAGTTTATACAGTTGTGCTCATAAGTTTACACAGAGACAAGCTTCAAACCTTCTGGCAAAAAGTTATTTGGAGCGATGAGACCAAAATGGAGCTTTTTTGGCCACAACTATAAATGTTTCATTTGGAGAGGAGTCAACAATGATGAAAGGTACACCATTCCTACTGTAAAACACGGAGGTGGATGGCTGATGTATTGGGGATGTGTGAGCTACAAAAGGCACATGTAGGATAATTTGCATTCATCAGCCAGGTAGCTGCGCATGGGATGTACTTGGACATTTCAACATGACAATTATCCAAAACACAAGGCCAAGTTGACCTGTCATTGGCTATAGCAGAACAAAATGAAGTTTCTGGAGTGGCCATTGTAACGATATCACGTCCGGGACAGGAAATGTTGTAACTAGTTGCCATGTTGTTTGGAACGCAGCCATGACAGCTTGGCTAACCTTGTAACATTACAGAAGAATCTGAGCTCCCTCCTCCCTTGTCTTAGGAATCCAAAGCTTTTAAAATTTCAAAAGGAAAGAAAGGTTATCTCACCAGAGGAAGCAGAACCAGGCTAGGTCAATAAACAAGGCTCATGTTGCCTGGCAGGATATTCAAGCCTGTCGTAAAACTGTCACCTTCTCCATCCAGAGAACCAACAGATACCTGTCGTAAATACCTCAAACCACAGAGTGCAGACAGATTAGTAAAGTCTTGAAACTTCAGCATGTTTTATAACTTCTAAAGTAATAATAGCACAGCCATAATATGGACATATTTTGTTTCCTCAGATAATTTCTAACATTTCAAGTCCAGACACCTCTATGTCAGGTCATATGGGAAGCCACTGGGACCCCTTACTCCTCCTAGGTAACCCCGAAATGGGAAACCTGTCATGTGTACTTGTTTTGAAGCAAATATCACACTGATCACTAAAATGGATATCTGCAGTCTATAAACAGTATAGAGGCAAAGATATGAATATGTATCACAAAGTGTACCTGGGACAGGGTCATGAGTGTAGACACCTCCCAGCAACCAACCCCTAAACAAGATGACCAGACGATTGGTCACTGGTCGCTGTCAACACCCCCTTTGATTTGACAGAAAAGAGGAGAGGCCAAGGCAATGGTCAGTTCTCCTTTTACCATCCAAGCAGGAACATCTGCCAAGTCTGAGAACCGATTACCTTTGCTCATCGATCAAACTCTGATCAACCCTTGGACATTAATTGCAAGTATTCTTCCTTCCCAATTCTACCTTATTTCTTTTTGGCTGTATATTGTCTTTATTTTTTGAAACATCCTTTTTCTGTAAATGTTTTATTTGCACCAACCTTGACCTTTTCATAATAAACCCTTATGTTGAAAAGTGTTAACCTTGTCTTTAAAGCTCTTAATGCAAACTATAAACGAACCGGTCTCTAAAAAGGGCACTACTGTGGTAGAGTAAGGCACTAAGCAGACCTGTCTGTGGTGGCAGTGTGTGTTGCAGGCGCTTATTCTAAAATTATAATTGGTATTGCTAAAATTACGAGTCCCCCTGGCTCTGTCTTTTAAATGGGGTGGTGGCAGTTAAAGGGTTAATTGTGTGATTAGCCCAGTGACAATCGCTCTCAGGCTGCCCGCACCTAGATTGTGGTCCCGCAAGCTGGAAAATCTTTGTGCTGGGTGCAGCTGAGTGTGGAATTGTTACATAAGTGACAGCGTGGTGTGAGGTTGGCCGGTCCTTCATTGCCAGTTAGCGAGGAGGGCAGGAATCTGACACCCGCATTCGTCACAGCCATCTCAGTCTCCTGACCTCAATATCATTGAGCCACTCTGGGGAGATCTCAAATGTGCAGTTCATGCAAGACAGCCCAAGAATTTACAGGAACTGGAGGCTTTTAGCCAAGAGGAATGGACAGCTTTAGCATCTGAGAATATAAAGAGCCTCGTTGAGAAAAAACACAAAAAAGACTTCAAGCTGTTAAAGGGGGCAATACATGGTATTAAGAACTGGGGTATGTAAACTTTTGATCAGGATCGGGTAGTTTCTGTTGCCATTATGATTTAAAAAAAAGAGTAAACACAGTTGACTGATAATAAATGGCTTCAGCCAAACACTAACCATGAGTGAAAGAAACGTTTTTGTATTATCATTCATATTATCTGAAAAATGGTCAAGAAATCATAAATTCTGCCAGGGTATGTAAATTTATGAGGACAACTGTATGTAAGTGATATAACTAAGGCCGGGTTGACACTATAATCTGCTGCGGATCGCACAGGAGCACTGTGCGTCCCTGTTCCCCACTTCAGGGACGAATCAGGGCCGATTCTATGCCTGAATTCGGTTCTGAAATGGAGCCAAAGACGCACAGCATTTTTGTGCAGTATGCTCCGCAGCCGCACAGGAGATATGTGAACCAGCTCCATAGGGAGCCAGTCACATTCTCCTGCTATGCAAATTGGATGTGGGGAAACCCGGATTTAATTTGCATAGGTGTGAACCCAGCCCAAAGGTTTGTTGGGCAAGGTACAGTGCGGAAAATATTTATTTAATACCCCTGCAGATTTTGTAAGATTGCCCACTTACAAAGAAATGAAAGGTCTATAATTTGTATCATCAGATTTTTTTATGATAGAGACAGAATATCAACCAAAAATCCAGAAAAAACACATTATACAAATGTTATAAATTGAGTTGCAGTTCAGTGAGTAAAATAAGAATTTGATCCCCAAGCAAAACATGACTTGGTGGAGAAACCCTTGTTGGCAGGCACAGAGGTAAGACGTTTCTTGCAGTTGGCTACCAGATCTTTTTGCATCTAATGAGGGATTTTGGTTAACTCTTCTTTAAAGATCTTCTCTAAATCCTTAAGGTTTCTTGGCTGTCACGTGGCAACTTGAAGTTTTCGCTCCCTCTCTAAATTTTCTACAGGATTAAGGTCTGAAGACTGGCTAGGCCACTCCTTGACCTTAATGTGCTTCTTCTTGGGCCACTCTTTTGTTGCCCTGATGCCAGGTTTTGGGCCATTGTCAAGCTAGAAGACCCATCAACGTCCCATTCTTCAGTGTTTTGGCTGACGGAAGAAGTTTCTCATCCAAGATTTTTTTAATACATGGCCCCGTCCATTGGCCCCTCAATGCAGCAAAATCGGACTATACCTTTAGTAGAGACACAGCCTCAAAGAATAATGTTTCCACCTCCATACTTGACTGTAGAGATGGTGATCTTAGGGTCATAGTCAGCATTTTTCTTCTTCCAAACACAGCGAGTCAAGTTAATGCCAATGAGCTCATTTTTGATCTCATCTGAACACAGAAGTTTCTCCCAATTCTACAATGAAACATTTAGATGTTCATTGGCAAACCTCAGATGGGTCTGTACATGTGCCTATTTGAGTCACATGTACTGTGCCTCAAGAAGGCTGTGTTACCAATGGTTTATTTGGTGACTGTGGTCCCAACTGCCTTGAGTTCATTCACAAGCTCCTCCTGTGCAGTTCTGAGTGATCCTTCACTTTTCCCATGATCATCTTTACCCTTTGAAGCAAAATCTTGCATGGAGCTACAGACCAAGGGCGACTGATGATTATTTTGTATTTCATCTATTTGGGAATAATCTTTCCAACAGTTGTCTCCTTCTCATCAAGCTTCTTGCTGATGGTCTTGTAGCCCATTCCAGCCTTGTGCAGGTCTACAATCTTGTCCCTGACGTCCTTTGACAGCTTTGGTCTTTCCCATAATGGTGAGGTTTAAATGGAAGAAAGCAATTCTGTGCACAGGTGTCTTTTATACACATAATGAGCTGTCGTTAGGAGCATCTTCTTAAATTGACAAGGCTAATATGTGTACCACACAAGCAAATACTGTAGCTAGTTTGTGGGAGCCAGATTTATTGTTGGTTGGTAGGGGATCAAATACTTATTTTACTCACTAAATTGAAACTCAATATATAACAATTGTATCATGTGTTTTTCTAGATTTTTGGTTGATATTCTGTTTCTATCATTTAAAATACACCTATGATAACAATTATAGAGCTTTCATTACTTAGTAAGTGAGCAAACTTACAAAATTTCACAGGGGATCAAATAATTATTTTCGCCACTGTATTTCTTGTCCACACAACTGGATATAGTACACCTGACTAGCTACCCCAACTTCTCCTTGTTTACAGGCTGCTGTACAGTGGGGGTTACTGGAAGCTGATTTAAAGTCAAATTCAGGTGCTTAACTAACTAGATTTAAAAAAAAAAGTTTTGCCTTTGTATAAAGTATAGCTTTAGTGCCATTCAACTTATTAAACTTTGGTATATGTTACTAAAAGAGTACTACAAACTGCAGAAGAAAAACTGAATTTTAAAGTAAAGCTGGTGGACTTTTGAAATTATGACAACAGCCAGCTAATGCCAAAGAAAAAGTGCCTTGCATTGGCACAAGAATCTTGAATATGAAAACTACTGGGTTCAAGCAGAGGCTGAAACTGTAAATTATTCAGAAGCACTATCAGAAAATGGTGTGATGCTAAGGAGACTTTAGTTGCTCTATGTAAAAAGCCAAGAAATACAATGGGAAGTGAAAGGTTGATAAATCACTTGGGCTACTTAACCATCCTGCTATTGCAGCAGTGGTTCAGCAGGGCAGCCTTTACTCAATTTTAAATATAAGGTACAGGTAAAAGTGATGAGAGAGATGAATTTTGTTTTCATACACTGGTAGCGCAACAAATAAATTAGGGTAATTAAAAGTCCATAATGCCATATTAACTATTTTTAGCATGGCATGTTACCAAATTTGGACATACAAAGTCCAAAAAAATTACTTGCAGACAAAGAGCATAAAGACAAATATTAAAGAAGAATTCCTGGTGTGTATTTTTTTTTACATTGTTACACTAGTCCAGCTTGGACCAATTAAGCTTTCGGGTGCCATGCCAAGTGGCTGTCCTGCTGCATTGTGAACATAGGAGGTCGCCCACTCGGCACGTGCACCATTCAGACAATGCTTTGCATTTTCACAGTGATTTTAAAGCATTCTCTGATTGGACAACATCATCATTTGTTTCATCATTTCCCCACCTCTCCCCCTTGTCCACTTTGCTTTCATTCACAAAATGCAAAGTGATCTCTGAATGGCGCCTGTGTGGAGTGGGAGACTGCCTGTGTTCATAATGCAACAGGCAACTGCTCGGCACTGGACCAGGAAGCTAGTGGAGATTATTGTAGTAGCAGTGATTTCCAGTTTCTAGAGGGATCCCACAGGTGTAATATATGCATAGTTACATTGGTTCTTTAACGTGCAACATACATCTCGCTAAGCCCAAAGCTTATCTCACATAGCACACAGTAAAATCAAAACCCCACCTTCAGGCCAGAAATATCAAGCAATAAAAAAAATACCAGCACAGCAACAGTTTTACTGAAAATGCATTTGAATAACTGAACAAGCATGGCTTAAGCGTTTTATCATTTCCTAAAGTTTTCTATTACTTTTTTTTTCAGAAAGGCTTAAGTGGACCTAAACTTAATATGGGTTTGAACAGAACATTACCTTTGTTTTGAGTTTGTAATTCTAATTTTCCATAACTATTACATTTCTGAGGGTAAATTGTGATTTGTTGAAAAGTGATGGTGCAGCACTAGTAACAATTTGTAATTTAAATGGGTGATCTAAAGTGCATAGATAATCTGATACACATCTAAATGTATAAGGTTAGAATAATTGTGAAGATATCAGACTAACAGTATAATGTGCAATATTGAAATATTGATATCAGGTGATTAAACCATTGTATACCATACATATAAAATACAGTGATATCAGGTGATAAAAAACAATATATACAGTTGTACTCATAAGTTTACATGCCCTGGCAGAATTTATGATTTCTTGGCCATTTTTCAGAGAATATGAATGATAACACAAAAACATTTCTTTCACTCATGGTTAGTGTTTGGCTGAAGCCATTTATTATCAATCAAATGTGTTTACTATTTTTAAATCATAACAGAAACTACCCAAATGACCGTGATCAAAAGTTTACATACCCCGGTGATTTTGGCCTGATAACATGCACACAAGTTGACACAAAAGGAGTTTGAATGGCTATTAAAGGTAACCATCCTCACCTGTGATCTGTTTGTAATTAGTGTGTGTATAAAAGGTCAAGGAGTTTCTGGACTCCTGAAAGACCCTTGCATTCTTCATCCAGTGCTGCACTGACGTTTCTGGATTCTGAGTCATGGGAAAGCAAAACAATTGTCAAAGAATCTGCAGGAAAAGATAGTTGAACTGTATAAAACAGGAAAGGGATGTAAAAAGATATCCAAGGCATTGAGAATGCCAATCAGCAGTGTTCAAACTCTAATCAAGACGTGGAAAATGAGGGGATCTGTTGAAACCAAACCACGGTCAGATAGACCAACTAAAATGTCAGCTACAACTGCCAGGAAAATTGTTCGGGATGCAAAGAAAAGCCCAAAAATAACTTCAGGTGAAATACAGGACCCTCTGAAAACATGTGGCTGGCTGTTTCAAGGTGCACAATAAGGAGGCACTTGTAAGTATCCTGCTTACAATACGCCAAACAGTGCAAGCCTCAAACCTTCTGGCACAAAGTAATTTGGAGTGATAAGACCAAAATTTAGTTTTTTGGCCACAACCATAAACGCTACATTTGGAGAGGAGTCAACAAGGCCTATGATGAAAGGTACACCATTCCTACTGTGAAACACGGAGGTGGATCACTGATGTTTTGTGAGCTACAAAGGCACAGGAAATTTGGTAAAAATTTATAGCAAGATGAATGCAGTATATTATCAAAATATACTGGAGGAACATTTGCATTCATCAGCCAGGAAGCTGCACATGGAATGTACTTGGACATTGCAAATATGACAATGATCCAAAACACAAGGCCAAGTCGACCTGTCATTGGCTACAGCAGAATAAGGTGATATTGAGGTCTCCTGATCTCAATATCATTGAGCCACTCTGGGGAGATCTCAAACATGCTGTTCATGCAAGACAGCCCAAGAATTTACAGGAACTGGAGGGTTTGCGCCAAGAGGAATGGGCAGCTTTACCATCTGAGAAGATAAAGAGCCTCATCCACAAATACCACAAAAGACTTCAAGCTGTCATTGATGTTAAAGGGGGCAATACATGGTATTCCTTAACTGGGGTATGTAAATTTTTGATCAGGGTAATTTGGGTAGTTTCTGTTGTCATTATGATTTAAAAAGAATAAATACAGTTGACTGATAATAAATGGCTTCAGCCAAACACTAGCCATGAGTGAAAGAAAACGTTTTTGTGTTATTCATATTCTCTGAAAAACGGCCAAGAAATCATAAATTCTGCCAGGGTATGTAAACTTATGAGCACAACTTTACCATACACATAAAATGCAGGGAACTTATTATAAACTCAAAAGCAATAATAGAAAAAAATGAATAAAGGAAAAAAGTCCACTGAGTGAGAAAGAGTCAGAGTGTTTGATGAAACGGAAATGTCTAAAACATAAGTATCTTGGCACCCCAAATGGTAATTTTCAAGCTACCGCTGAACGTGCATAAAAAAGGGGAGATGAAGCACCACCACCAATAACACTGAGGCCTACCAGAAAGTGTAGATTCAATAGGACATATGCCCTATGAATAAAACAGACTTGTGATTCTTCACCAAAAATAGTAGAGCCCAGATGGATATAGGCATTGGTACAATTGGATAAAATAATCTTTTCACAAGGACCACCGGTCAGCAAGAAAGGAAGCTCCAAGGTATATAAAACGTCATGTGGATTTAAACATATAGGGCCAAAAAGGAATAAAAAATGCACAGTGTGAATCCGCATAAGACAAGATTTATTAAAAATGAAAGATTTACACTCACATTTTGGAAGAGATAAAACAAGCGCTTACTAATCGATAAAATTACGCAATGGGAACAGCAGGCTCGAGCCGACGCTTTTCATCCACAAAGATATCCCATTTAAATTTCAAATTGTTACTAGCGCTGCACCATCACTTTTACTTAGACTACATCTTCTTTGATGAAATGCGTCGAGTCTGCTGTTCCCATTGCGTCATTTTATTGATTAATAAGCGCTTGTTTTATCTCTTCCAAAATCTGAGTGTAAATCTTTCATTTTTAATAATAAATCTTGTGTTATGCGGTTTCACGCTATGTGTGTACTTTATTCCTTTTTGGCCCTATATGTTTGAATCCACATGACATTTCATATACCTTGGAGCTTCTTTTCTTGCTGACCGTGGTCCTTGTGAGAAGATTATTTTATCCAATTGTATCAACGCCTATATCCATCTGAGCTCTACTATTTTTGAGGAAGAATCACTGACAAATCTGTTTGATTCATAGGGCATATGTCTTATTGAATCTACACTTTCCATTAAGCCTCAGTGTTATTGGTGGCAGTGCTTCATCTCCCCTTTTCATGCACATTCAGCGGTGGCTTACACAAAACCAAAATACACTACTGGTCATCCCAGAACTCCAAAAGATAGGTGGCATGAGTGTTGTTAAAAGATATGAACTCTTATAAAGTACATTTTATTGGTGGTATTAGATTTGAACTGAGTACTTTTTCTCAATTTCTCACTTTTCAGCAGAAAATGTGTCTCCCACATCTAAAAAAGCCTTTTTGGTCAAGGAAAGTAAACCATTTCTTCAGGGAATCTGGTACATTGTGGACCAATCTCTTATTGTAGAGGCCTTTCTGTAAACAAACTGTGGTCTCTTTGGAAGGATTTTTGCAAGGGTTATAGCTCTAAGAGGTATAGGCCAATATCGCTATCATTTTTATCACTTTTTTTATATTGACGATTAAAAACGAAAAAATACTGTGCCAAAATCCCTGCCCAACTTTTGCCTATCCTTCAATAACTCCTCCTTATTCATAGATTTGACTTGTTTAACTTCTTTTAAAAATGTGTGTTTATAACCCTTATTCTTGAATCATCCCATTAGTATATTATAATATAAATATAAATTTGTTTTGCAGCATTAGTATATTAGCTTGTTCTTCAAAATCATTAGCAACTGTAATGATGTAACTTCAATACTAAACTGTTTAGTATCTAGGTTTATAGTTTGTTACGAAGTTGATATTCATCATTGGTGGATAAAAGTAGTTGCCTCTGTGGATTGGGGATTCATCTCTGCAGGGATCGGGCCAGAGTTTATCTAATTGTTGTTCCAGTACCAGGCACCCTCCTTGATAAAACTGCTGTAGATGAAACGTGTAGGGGCAAAGCCTAATGCTGGCAGCAACCCTGCATTGTGTCCATTTGACCAGGGGCGTAACTATAGGGGGTGCAGCAGTTGCGATCGCAACCGGGCCCTGTGATGCAGGGGGCCCATGCAGCCCCCTCTACATATGGCTGCTCTTTAGTTGTGCATTCCCCGCATGACCTGTGTCCTCAGCCGGCTCCTCAGAGTACCCCTCTCCTGCTCCATGCATTGCCGCTCAGTCCGATGTCTGTTCTCCCCAGCCAGAGTCCCGCCCACTCTCCACTGCAAACTTTTCCAGGGTAAACAAACTTTAAGCACAGAGATGCAGTGCAGCCCTATGAGAGCCGGCTCCCCGGAGGACACTGCAGGCTTGTCTGCCAGCCCCCCCTCCTCCCCGTCATACACAGATGATGAAAGGTCTTTCTGGGAGATATGCTGATCGCCCGTCCAGCACACTGGATGGAGCCCAGGCCAACATGGATGAGTGCATGGCCTACAGCTTGGTCATGGTGAGTGAGAGGACCCCATCCCCCACACACCATTACATACCCCCTCCATCTCCCCCTGGGGACAGGGACCCCTTCTCACGTGGGGGCAGGGACCCCCACTTCCCCTGGGGACAGGGACCCCTTCTCACCTGGGGGCAGTAACTTCATCTGCCCTGGAGAGAAGGACCTCATCTCTTCTGGGGACGGGGACCTCATCCTGCCTAGGGACAGTCCCCCAATGGGGCACCTAAAAATAAATAAAAATAAAAATACTGATACCAGTGGTGGAACTGCAGGGCTCATAAAGGTCATACCTGTGACCACGCCCTGGAGTTCCACCGCCGGACTCGGAGGAAAGGGCCCTGGCTGGGGTTCAGGGGGGCCCTTCATGGTTTCTTGCATTGGGGCCCTGAAGGTTCTAGTTACGCCACTGCATTTGACAGCTATAGTTCTGTGAGCAATGAAGGTTTGAACGATCGACAGCGCACTCTCTCACTTTGACAAACTAGTATGAGACTTAGAATGTTTGTTGTTGATGATAAGCCTGCTAACAAGTGCATATATAGCAGTATATTTTAACTGTTTAATAACAATTTATGAACGTTAGTTTTTTTTTTATATCTGTATGCCTGTCCTGTGAGTTGGGGAGTTGGAGGAGGAAAAAGCTATGTGAACACCATCTCGGCTGGGAATACACAAAGCATGCACTTTCCTGAGTGTGATGGAGGGCAATATTTTTTTGTACTGGTCTACAATTTGAACATATTGGAAGATTCTGAAGGTGACATAAATGTTTAGATAATACACTATTAGACCTGTACACATTTTTTCACTGGAACTCTCTTCCTTTAGCATGAAGTTATTTATTTTATTTATACAAACATCTGAAAACACTGAGTCTTGTTAACACCTATTTTTTTTTTATCAGAGCTGTATTTATTGTTTCATATTAAAATCTGCTTTGACATTTTTGAGACATTTGAAATTTTGTGACACAGCTGTTCTTTTCTTCTACTAATTTAGAGTGAGTGAGTGGACATTAAGTACAATAAAATGTCATTCTGCTTCAATGCCTTCAGTAGTTTGAGGCACTGACCTTCAACAATTTGATAGATAAGGAGTTCTAAGCTTAATTTTAATAATATACCTACAGTCTGCAACTCATAGAACTCAAGCTAAAGAAAGCCAGGCAATTAGTATTTTTAAAAGAAGGTCGACAACTGCAGTTTCCATATTACCCCCACTAGGGCTATCACTTCTGTTTGCGACCTGTCAATTTGACTTAAACATTTTACGCCACTTGGTTTTATTGTTAGGGTGGCTACGCTGCCATGCAGGTTCTCATGGAGCACTTCAATACCACCCTTGTAAGCGCACTCCTGCTCAGAACTACAGTGCGTTGTTCCACACAAACATGCAGCTCTATGAATGCAAACCACTCCTCAACTTTTCCTCCAGGAGAATGGCAGTGGCTCCCAAAACAGTGCTAGTTGCTCATCATTGGTATTGCAACATTACACCTTATGATGCATCTTTCTGTGTTGAAAATTAATATATTAATGTAAGAAAAAGGAGAGTTTAATAATATTTAAATACTAAGACTTACTTTAAATTAGCCCCAAAATTCCATACTGAACCTATTGGTCACTAAAATTACCAATTAATCCAAGCAGTAGTATAGCAAACACAACCTTATCCTGGGATCTCTGCGTGGAAACCTATGCCTATATTTATGGGTAAACTATGTTTTGTAGTAGTGTACTGCTTCAGATTTTGTCTTTACTAATACAAAACAAAAAATAGTAAATCGATTCAGCTTCTACACCTGATTTTGTCAATCTAAATCTTCTGTTAGACCAGATTATATAGAAATATCTAGCATTGTACCAATTATTTAAAAGCATCAATATAAACACAGGTGAACAGAACATTACCTTTATTCTACATATCATAAATCATTACATGCAATTTGCATGCAACCATCACAGAGAAGTTGTAAAATCAAGGAGAATACACTGTTAAATTTTTTTACATTAGGGTGAATTAAATGTATGTTATGTTTAAGATTTTGTATTTCAGTAAATTAAATTAACTGGTTCTTGAGGGTAATAATAAATGTAATATTTAAAATAATAAAAATAACCCTTAACAAAAAGCTCTAGGGGATTTCAGTAATGTGACAGCTACAAATCCTTTTACAGTGTATAACAATAAAAATGCAAAGAAATAAAATATGTACAATCCAATAACCTGCTAAGAGGTCAAGAAGTTAAGATTTTTTAAA
The DNA here is from genome assembly GCF_037356315.1 of Lithobates pipiens. Classification (NCBI taxonomy): domain Eukaryota; kingdom Metazoa; phylum Chordata; class Amphibia; order Anura; family Ranidae; genus Lithobates; species Lithobates pipiens. The sequence goes on from NW_027507758.1 coordinate 431,555,736, forward strand.
TAAACCAGAAATGACAGCATATATGTAGCCATTGTTTTCAACAGTCTGCTCACATTTTTGTGTGTGCAAAAGTGATATCATATACGTAAGTGAACCAACTTTTATAAAAAGCACACACTGAAGAGTAAAAAATTAGAGAAAGGAAATCTAAAGAAAATAAGGGGCAGTAGCACAGAGCTACCGCTCAAATGTAATACAAAAATATAGTAAATACTGAATAAATATTCTCTCCACCTTCCACAGACAGAAAAGTAAACAAAATAAATATGGTTAGCCTATTAAAAACTTGTATTTCATTTTACACAGCACAAGCCATTCACGTTTTTTCGATTCTTTGTTACAGATTTCAGCTTGCTCTTGGTTTACTTGAAAACCTTTGAATAGTGCACAAAAGTGAATGGCACATTAATTGGAAAGTATGATCACCTCGACTAGCCTAAAGCTTGCCATACACAGCTAGATGTCTCTTGTTCAGCCCAATGTTACCAAAAAATTGCATTTATGCAATACCCAATACTACTAAACCTGTGTCCTTAAAGGGAGCTATCACTTTCTTGACAGCTGAAAAATGCAGTGGTGGACTTCCCATTTCAGATATCCCATTATCAGTAGGGATGAATGGATTGGACCTATTGATATGCCTAAAGTCAGAAGGGTAAAAAAAAAAAATATATAATTTGCCAGTTTTGAGAAAGTTTTGCTTATAATCAGTAAAGCAAAACCTCATTTTATGTCTGCATGGCCAGCAAAGGAAAAACAAAAAGCCACAACCTCAATAATTTGCACCAATCTGAAGTCATTGCTGTGATCACTTTTTCTCAATCATACACTTATCCTACTGCGAGTTTGCTCCAATGGTTGCACAACTAGGAGCACCCGAATATCAAATTGAAATTGTATTTCCAGGATGAAGTAGTGAGATTAAGGGAAGTAATATAAAGCATGAGATCCTTACCATTGCTGGAGAAACTGCCAATCTAAGACTCCTCCAAAGTCCAATTCTAGGCCTAAGCTAACATGATCTCTACTGATGGACAAGCAGTCAATGGGGTTGATTTCCTAAAGGCAAAAAAAATCTTAAATTTTGCAAGAAAAGTTCCAAAATGTAAGTGTATTTTCCCCATAGCTTAGTAAAAAAAGTCTGCCGACTTTCATCATTTAATCATGTGTAAGCAAAAATGCTGTTTTTTGTTTCATGTTAATGGGAATTATTTGTACAGTTAAATCTCACCACATTTACTAATCTCTGGGGCAACTTCACTTTTACAGTGAATAATCTGTTCGCCTTTAATAAACCAACACTGGAGTTCAGCTTTAAAGTGGTTGTAAGGGTTAAAGTTTTTTTTTTTTTACCATTCTCTGCATTAAGGTAAAAAACCTTATATGTTCAGCTCCCCCCACCCCCTCCTAAATTTACTGGAGCCCAATCTCGATCCAGTGTTATGCCCAAGAACAGTAGCATTGCTCTCTCTTCTCAAAGGACTCCTGCTTTAAATCAAATCCTGCGAGGAAGGAGCAGGACCGGGCCACACTGTGTGTGTCAATAGATGCACACAGCCCGGACCGGGATCAATCAGTGCCGATGTGTCCAAAACTATTGTATGTAGCAGGTAAGTAACAGCCAAAACCAACAGTCATTATTCTGTACTCTTACTCTTGAACCTTTCCGCTGCCTTTGATACAGTTGACCACCTCCTCCTCGTCAAACAATAAATAAATTTGCTTGGTCTCCATGGCTGCACTCTCCGTTGGTTCAAATCTTACCCATCTCATCGCACCTTCAGTGTCACTTACAACTCCACTTCCTCTTCTCCAACTCCTCTTACCGTTGGGATCCTCAAAGGTTCTGTCCTTGGACCTCTACTATTCTCGATCTACACATCCTCCCTGGGCCAGCTGATAGTCTCCAATGGCTTTCACTACCATTTATATGCTGATGACACCCAAATCTATCTGTCTGCCCCTCAGCTCTCCCCATCAATCTCCTCACTGATTTACTAATGGACATATCAGCCTGGATGTCAAACCACTTCCTCAAACTGAATCTATCTAAACCTGAGCTCTTAATATTGCCTCCCCCACATGCCCCCTCCTCTGACTTCTCTGTCATCTGTCAGTCTGTCCCCACATGCCAGGGTGCTATGGGTAACCTTAGACTCTGAACTGTCCTTTCAGGCCCACATACAATCCCTGTCCAAATCATGCCGCCTTAGCCTCCGCAACATTTTGAGAATACGCCCCTTTTTAACTGACACCACCAAGCTTCTAATTCACTCCCTAGTTATCTCTCGCCTTGACTACTGCAACTCCCTCCTCATTGGATTACGTTTACATAGACTATCCTCCCTTCAGTCCATCATGAATGCCGCTGCAAGACTCATTCACCTTACCAACCATTCAGTCAGTGTCCTCCACCCCTCTCTGCCAATCCCTCCACTGGCTTCCACTCATCTAACGAATAAAATTCAAATACTAACAATTTATAAAGCCATCCATAACTCTGCCCCCAACTACATCACTAACCTAGTCCCAAAATACCAACCAAGCCGTTCTCTTTGGTTATCCCAAGACCTCCTGCTCTCTAGTTCCCTTGTCACCTCCTCCCATGCTCGCCTCCAGGATTTCTCCAGAGCTTCTCCCATCCTTTGGAACTCCCCAATCTGTCCGACTATTCCCTAATCTATCCATCTTTAGGCGATCCCTGAAAACCCTTCTCAATGAAGCTTATCCTGCTTCTAACTAACACTGTTTTACTTCCTCCATCAGCTCATCCCCCCACAGTTATTACCTTTTGTATCAACTGACCCTTCCTTTTTAGATTGTAAGCTCCAACGAGCCGGGCCCTCCGATTCCTCTTGTACCAAATTGTAATGTAACTATGTCTGCCCTCATGTTGTAAAGCGCGGCGCAAACTGTTGGCGCTATATAAAACCTGTATAATAAATATAAAAGGATTTTTTTTGTCATACTTGCCTGTAAAATCCTTTACTTTGAGTGAGGCTATTATTCCTTACTTACTGGGTTATACTCATTCCCCAAGTGAATGGACACTGGCAGACCAAAAGTCTTTAGACCCCTCCCAAATACAGGAAATACTTCAGTATTGTATGAAAAAGAAAAGTATGACATAAAATCCTATTTTCTTTAGCATAAATCACGGGACACAGAGTGAGGCTATTATTCCTTAGTTACTGGGATGTCCCAGAGCAATAGCCTTGAGGGGAGGGAAACACCTTGCCAAAACAATAGCCGTCAGACCTATACGACAGCCCGCATTACACTGCGGCCGAAAGCCCAATCCTCGGCTGCTTGAACATCCACTTGATAACATTGTGAACGTGTGCACTGAAGACCAAGTGGAAGCCTTACAAATCTGAGCCACAGATACCAAAAAGCCCAGGAGGTTCCTACACCTCTGGTAGAATGAGCTCTCATTCTGAAGGGAAGAGCCTTACGTTTCAGACCGTACGCCTGAATTACCAATTGACGGACCCAATGGGCAATGGAAGCCGCCTGCCCCTTCTTAGGTCCTTCTGGTAAAAACAAGAGGAGGAGTTCTCAGATCTCAACAAATAAACTCTGACTGCTAGCACTACATACAAGCAGTGCAGTAATTTCTCTTCCATTGAATGAGTGAAAAGAAAAGGCAAAACAATGCCCTGATTCAAATGAAAGGCTGACACCACTGTTGCCTTATGAGTTTATGTGAAATCTTCATTAATATCTGTAAAATATTGTAATTAGAAATAGATCTCATTTGGCCGGCATCTAGGAATGTCAGGTAACATGCCTCCCCCCCCAGGGGCTTGATAAGAGCAGACAATGCGGGGCCGAGATTTGTATACACCATATGGAGAGCCACTCCCATTGTTCTACACCTACTCACTTCAAAGGACCCCATGCTGGGGTAGACAATGAGGAGAGTCCAACCATAAACCTTGCTTAAGTTCCTGGGGAAATCCAATTAAGTCTTCTCTTTAAGACTAGTCACAAGGATTTGCATGAAAGGGGGCCGACTTATGTAGTGAGCCCTCCAATCATGATCCAAGCTAAGGCAGCCAATGGGGAATCAGCATGAAGGCATATTACCCAAAGCCAAGGTGAGGGACGGCCCTTTTTTTCGGAAACCAGTGGTCAAGGGTGGAACTCTGTAAGGATGGGTAATTATGGTTAAGGTGATGCTTGTAACTAAATATGCTTGTATGCTTGTGACTAAATACACTGTCTTAGAGAATATACTTTGTATTCCTGCATGTAAATATTATATTTCAACCTAGTATTTTCTTCCTTGAGGTAAGATCATAGATAGAGATTTGTGTGTTAGCTAGACTTTCAACTACTTTTAATAAATGGTGTTATGGTAAACCTTTCTTATCCTGGTCATTAGAATTCTCTTTTAAACCCATATCATATCTTCTGATTAATAAATCAGAAATATAGATTTTAAAGGTTAACAGTGGCGACCACGAAGTTGATTACAGGACTGAAAGTATTTAATATAATACCAAGATTTGTGTAATGCAGATTAAAGTTATTGGGGGAATTTAAACTGAGTCAGTTTGTCCTATAGTTTGAAGGCCACAGCAAATCTATCTAGGGAAAAATACAGGTAAATGTTTTGTTGTATCAGTGGGTATTGGATTAACTCTAAAAAGGAGGGAGGATACACCACATATTTTGTGTTGCTTAATATCCCGTAATTATAATTGAAAAAGTTCTTTGGATGTACCTTTACATACCGGTCCATGTGAGGGGGAGGAAGTAACTTAGCGGGAAAAGTTTTGTTATTATTTTTTTTTTATTTTTATTTATTGTATTCCTTGGTGCTCATCGAGGTTCATTGCTCTCTAACAATTGTTTGAGTGTGCTGCATGGGGAGCACATGGGTTTCATTGGAAAGACGCCAATTGGAGTGCGGTCTTGGTTTTGTTGAAAAGGTTCAACAGATTTTTATTTATTTATTTTTTTTTTTTTTAAATGGTCTGTCCACTAAAGGCATAATATTTGTGTATAAGGACAGTGAAACTAGCTACAAGTGAGTAGTTTGTTTATTTTAGCTGTGGAATTTTACAAGCAGTAATATTCTAATGCTTTTCAGTTACAGTACAGAACTGTGGAAGTCTTGTTGCTGAATGCTGAAGCTAGTATCTGAGAAAGATTATTAGTATAGGGTAAAATAAGATGCATCTAGCATACTGTATTATACCTTGAAATTTTGTTTTAAGGATGAAACCTTACCACAAATTGGGTAATCCGAGTTTGTGGTAGATTCATTTTTTTTTATTTTTTTTTTTCTCTTATTTTAAACTGAATTGGGTTTAACTTTGGTGTAAACACGGCTGTGTGTACCTTTCTATTGTAAACTGAAAGCGTTATTCACCCTAGTTGATACCTGTGGGCTTAGTATTGTTCCTATTGTTCCCCGGGTCTATTGTTCTGCGGGCGTAGGCTCAGATAAGGAAAAAACTACAAACTATTGTGAGTAGATTTGGGGTGTCTCCAGTAATCTAACAGGATTGTTGTAGTGAGAGCTGAAAATATATATATATATATATTTTTTTTTTTTTTTTTTTTTTTTTATCTATCCTCTCCACTTTACTGCATTTTCTGAATTTTATTCAATGGGAGTTTCTGTTTGTTTTCCCTACTTCTTTACGGTAATATCAAAGTGATTGTATAGTACAGGGCAACAGTTAACTTAATTTAGCTTACAAATTGTGCATTGTATAGCTTGATAATGTCTGCCATGTCTTGTCTAGGAAATTTTGTAGCAACTTATACTTTTAAACACAAGAGCAATAAATTTGCCTGTGATGCTAAGTTAAAAGCATCTCCTTGGACTTATGTCCAGGAGTTATTTGAGGAACAAGCTAAAACAAACAACAAGAAAAAGCTCAAAGGTCTAGCCTTGGCAGGCATGTATGCAGCTGGCATGGCTATGAATGCTAAAATACAGCAATTTGAAGCTACAATCTACAATAACAATATTACAATGTCACAGTTGCTACAAACAATTTCTATCCTTAAAGGACAGGCAGTTATGGCCAGCAGATGCGAACATGGTAATACTATGGCACCTACTTGTGCCTATGAAATTGGGGACATTAAAGAATATGAAAAGTATAAGGGAAAGGAGGATATCAATCCTAATTCTACTTTTCCTGTGGCGATGGGAGAAATCGCAGAGCCACAAGAAAATCGAGAATGCACCATGGTCACATACCCACCAGACAATGGGGACCAGATATCCACAAATGAGAAGCAAGATAAGTTCCCCAACATTGGCAAAATTAAAAATAATGAACTCATTATTTCACACGCAACCAATGTGCAACAGAGGGGGGAGCTCTCAGATGTGAGATGGCATAGTGATCAGGTTAAGGCATCTCCCAGCCCAGGGCAGTGGGGGCAATTTACACATAACATAGATTGTAATGCAACCATTTTTAGTATTCCTACAGACAACAGAAAACTAGCTCCGCCTAGAGTAGGCGTTAATTTCAACAACTCATTGAAAGGTGAGAGTTCTTTTGTAAGTACCCCTAGATCTATTAGGAAGACAGGAAAAGCAGTTCATCAGGTTTTAGCCATTGAAAATTCTCAGCCCAGAACCACACCAGTTGTTAAGAGACGCTTTAATACTTTACAAAAGATAAAGTGCTATACCTGTGGGTTATTAGGCCACATTTCTCAATTTTGTGTGTCTTCTGGTGAAATGATATTTAAACAGAAGCAATATACAACAAGGAGGCGGGACATAGAAGTGTACTCACCACGCTGGGGGGAAGGGACCAGGAGTAATAAATATGAAAATACAAAATCATACATCCCTTCCTCAACTATTAAGGCTGAGAATGAGACCTTACAGCAGGAGATTAGGCAAATTAAACAGGAAAGGGATGAATTTGTGAAAGAATTCCAATCTTTTAAAAGAAACGTCATTGACTCCCTGAATTTGAGAAATGGAGGGAGTAACTCGTCCACCGCAAACCAAAACAGTACACTAAAAGCGGAGATGAAATACAACATATAAATTCGTTTTAGAGGTCTATGGCATTTTAGTTTCATTAGATCAAAGTGGGAATGGCATTGTCCATTTACCAATGTACACATAAGAATGATGTATTTTTAATTTTTTGTTTTGCTTTAAATAGGTTAAATAAATAAAAAAGGGGGAAAGATTAATAACTGTCTTCTACAAAGTAATCTGTTTTCAGGCTTAAGTGAATTCAGGAAAGTATATGTCCACACAAATTGGCTGTACATATGCGTAAATACACGCCTAACAAAGGTATGGTATAACAGTCCATTGTTTTTGTTTTTGTTTTTTTTCTCTCTTCCTCTCACTTTCCTTTGTATTCTCCCAGAGGCCAGAAACGCCTAACAATTCATTTGCAAATAGCAAAGTGCTATCCAGGATGTATGGGATGCAATCGAAATGAATGTGTATGTGTGAGTGATGGAATGCATGGGTATGAACTGTCCATGGGTAAACAAAGATTTTTTTTTCTCTTAGGGGGTATACTCAACATTGCTTTATGGCCATAAATAAGTGTGATCACACTAATGCGCATGCGTTGTACTGTTTATGATTATTTTATAATTTTTTTTTTCATTGGAAATGAGCTCAATACTGGTACCAGTTTAAAGTTATAATTTTTTTTTTTACAAGTTCAAATGTACTTGCGAATAAATAACCTATGCACAAATATTAAATCTCAATCCTTATAACTATGAGGAACTGTAGGGATGTTGTGTATAACTTTGTTTTCTCCTTTCCTGTGGTTTAGAGTGAAGGTTCTTTCACTCTGACACTCGGAAACTACCACGATACATTACTTTGCACCTTGTGGCATCTTATGGATTCAGTAGGTCTTGTGTTTTGTTTGGTTTTTCCTTCCAAATTAACTCATGTGATGCTAATATGTGTGAAGGTTATAGATCTACATGTTGTCGTTTAGAATTTAAGTATTTACAAACCCTCCCAGTTTTTCCATAATTTTTGGTCTGTCCGAGTATAGATATGGGGGTGGGTCCTGGACATTATTGACTGTACTTACGGTTAATGGACCCATTACCTTGGCTGGAAGTCTGTTCCAAGCATCCACTACTATTGTAGACCATTATGAACCTCTCAGAGAGGTACAGTGAGGTGTTATTAATGATTTTTAAGTTTTGTATTTTAGGGTAATTGCCCAAACAAGGATGGATGATCGGATGCAGACGGGCAAAGTATTGTGAAACACAGATGAGGACCTTAAAACAATTTTATGTTGGTTTTAAGGAGAAGCCTTGAATGGAATTAATTACAGTCAGGCCTTACTAAATTCTAACTTCTTTAGGGCGGTATGTTTCAATAAACAGAGGTCCTGCTCTCTCTAATACAAATTTTTGTGGCCTGCTTGACTGGCAAATTGTTTTGCACTGAGAGTCAATTAATATGTTAATCACCACCGAGAGAGGGTGTTGCGCAATGTTTGAAAGCAGATTCAATCATTTTGTTTAACACAATTACAGATTCAAGGCTCTTTAACAAATTAAAGGTTGAGGCAGCATTCAATCTGAATAGTTTTTTTTTTCTTTATTGTTTTTTTTCTCCTTCAACTTTTTCTCTTAAAGAAAACTATTTTTTTTTTTCTTTACTTCCTATATCACCTTATTTTAATTTCTTTTGGTGATTGTTCAGTTTGGCTTGCCTATGGTGAAATAAAAAAAAAAAAAGAGGGGAGTATGGGGAACATTATATGGAGAACATTTAAAGCAATTACAAATGTTGATATAGAATATTAAAAGCTTCCCTTTAGCATTGTGGGGATGGGTCGAGTATCCAACAGTTTTGTTTTTCTCTTATGACATTGGATAATTGTTTTATATAATTTTAGGTCATTGTAGCTATTATCATGACAATAGTAACATAAGGCTTTAGCAACAGCCATGTGACTATTTTCTGTGTATATGTGACATACAATCCTCTCTACAGTTCTAATGTTGGGCAGTCATCAGATGTGGTCATTGATATATATTTTTCTTTTTCATTTCTTTCTTTTTGTGCCATAATAAGTTCAAAGAGCATTGCGTCAATATCATATAGATATACTGGGACTGGTGAGACTCATAGTGATTGGCAAATAGCAGGGAGTATAGTACATTTGTACTTAAGAGTATTTTATTTAGATTTTTCCAGAAGCCACTAGTGACTGGTGACATCACACCTATCTGTATTCTGAAATCCAGTCATGTTTGTCTGCGTAGGCGACACTGCCTAATCTGCAATGAGAACTCTTAAAGTGATGACCTCTTCCGTAGCCTGCTAAAGGCAGGGCTCGTGCAGTAGCTACACATGGTAGCCAAGGACGGTGCCCAAGGTTTGGGACCAGCACTGAACATAGCTTCAGTAACAGGAGTTAGTGGTGAGTTGCGATGGCAACAAGAACCCCCTGCACACTTGAAGGGTCATACACAGACACACAGTGGCATACCGCAGAAGGCAGAACAGAGTTACTTGCAGGCATATGACCATGGAGGAAGAAAGATGGGGGATGGAAATCAGACACCTGGCTGAAGGGCGTACTTAAATTGTTACACATGTCACTGAGAGAGGGGTCTCATCAGTATGTCGCAGTATATCTATGGTAATTCTAATAAAAGGTCCTAACTGCTCAGACTTACCAGACAAGCATTAATTTGAATGCATGTGTCTCAAATGTACTTGTGGTTTTCTTTCTCTACCTCTGTCCACATTAACAAAGTATAATCTTAGCCGGGAAAGCTGATCCAAAGGCCATTACTGTATGCAGCATCCAACGGGAATCACCATGGAAGGCTGTCCCAGAAGCAAGGGCAACATGACCAGATTGACATTATTGACTTTCGCACTATCATTATTGGACGGTTGAGAACAAGGATCCTCATGTTTTTTTTTTATTATTATCCCTCTTGTTTTTTTTATTGTATTTTGTATCCTATGATTTTTATTATGGACTTATTACATTCAGAACAAGGGAGGACTACCGATACTAGGATCCAGAAATGTGAACTGTAGAGATGGAGAGTTTAAACGTTTTTTTTTTTCTTCTCAAAGAGTTTTATTTCATTTCAGAGGGCAAAGCCAAACTTTCCAAATATTAAAGAAGATTGCACCTAAATCATTATTCTATGTGTGGCCGAGTCTCATATTCTCAACTGGCCACAAGGGGCCATCTGTTGCCTTATGAGTTTATGTGAAATCTTCATTAATATCTGTAAAATATTGTAATTAGAAATAGATCTCATTTGGCCGGCATCTAGGAATGTCAGGTAACATGCCTCCCCCCCCAGGGGCTTGATAAGAGCAGACAATGCGGGGCCGAGATTTGTATACACCATATGGAGAGCCACTCCCATTGTTCTACACCTACTCACTTCAAAGGACCCCATGCTGGGGTAGACAATGAGGAGAGTCCAACCATAAACCTTGCTTAAGTTCCTGGGGAAATCCAATTAAGTCTTCTCTTTAAGACTAGTCACAAGGATTTGCATGAAAGGGGGCCGACTTATGTAGTGAGCCCTCCAATCATGATCCAAGCTAAGGCAGCCAATGGGGAATCAGCATGAAGGCATATTACCCAAAGCCAAGGTGAGGGACGGCCCTTTTTTTCGGAAACCAGTGGTCAAGGGTGGAACTCTGTAAGGATGGGTAATTATGGTTAAGGTGATGCTTGTAACTAAATATGCTTGTATGCTTGTGACTAAATACACTGTCTTAGAGAATATACTTTGTATTCCTGCATGTAAATATTATATTTCAACCTAGTATTTTCTTCCTTGAGGTAAGATCATAGATAGAGATTTGTGTGTTAGCTAGACTTTCAACTACTTTTAATAAATGGTGTTATGGTAAACCTTTCTTATCCTGGTCATTAGAATTCTCTTTTAAACCCATATCATATCTTCTGATTAATAAATCAGAAATATAGATTTTAAAGGTTAACACCACCTTAGGCAAGAAGAATGGAACAGGTTGAAACACAACCCTGTCGTGGTGAAGGATCAAGTATGGTTCCCTGAATGAAAGGGACACCAACTCCAACACCATTCTAACTGAGGTGATGGCCATAGGGAAGGCTAGCTTGTGTGACAGCAAGACTAATGGAATTTCCTTGATAGGCTCAAATGGTTGCTTCTGTAACACAGACAGTACAAGGTTTAAGTCCCAAGGAGACCTAGGTGACCTAATGGGGGGAAGCAAACGAGTTACCCCCTGCATAATGGTTTGGCTCAGTGAATGGGAAGCTAAAGGCCTTTGGAAGAATACTGACAAGGTCGAAATCTGACCACCGATTGTACTAAAAGCAAACTCCCCAGCCGACTGTAGGAAAGAGAATTCTTCCAATTGCGTATTTCCGAGGATGGCATTTTCTGGCTTCACATCAAGCAATACAGACTTTCCAGAGTTTTTCTGGAATCCACTAGGGTAGACACCACCTGCCATGATCCTTTAACACCCTGGCTTCAACAGCCATGCCATCAAATTTAGAGACTATAAATTGGGGTGGAATATAGGACCTCAAGACAGTAGAACGGGGCAGCGTAGAAGCGTCCATGGCCTATCTATTGCCAATCTCATGATCTCTCCCTCTCTCCAAATCCTGCGCAACAACTGTGGAAGGAGAGGGATCAAGGGGAAACATAAACCAGAGAGAACTGCTTCAATGGAACTACTCGAGCTTCTGCTCCAATTGCCAGGGGATCCCTTGTTCAGGACACAAACTGCTTGCTGTTGAATCTGGATGCCAACAGACTGACCTCTGGCCACCCCAATGTTGGCAGATTTCTCAAAACATGTTCAGGTGTAGGGACCATTCCCCCGGGCAGATCTGCTGGCGGCTGGGATAATCTGCCTTCCAGTTCTCTTCTCCGCCAATAGAACCAGCACATGTCCCTCTACCCAGGTTAATATGTGGTTCAAAATGACAAATGTAGAAAATAAATAAAAATTAAAGTGCAACAAACGACAATATGTGCAACTGTCATTGTGCAAAATGTGCCAAAAAAGAACATGTGCAAATTAGCAGAAATAATAAGAAAAATGTGACCAAGTCTAATTAAATAAATAATAAAAAAATGAATCAGCAATAAAGTAGAATATAAAATTAAGTGTTAATAAGGTCCACTTAAGTGTTAAATTAATCAGTTCTTCAAATATTCAGGAGTGGGTATAAACAAAAAGACACACGGAAGAAAAGGTCCCATACACAGTGAAATCAATTAATAGCTCTCTCCTTGCAATGTGAGTTTCAATTCATCCAATCTGTGACTCATGCAGGCGATCCCCAGTGTGTGTGGAGCAGTGGTTTCCCCAGCCTCTCACCTTAAACAAAGGCACATCAAGCCTTAGTAACCTCAATAATAGGTCTGCACTGGGGGATCCACTCCGAGTCTCCTTCAGTAATACCGCTCTTAATGCTCTGCTCACTCCACTTGACCAATCCTCTAACAACCACAGATCCTCAATAAACAAGTTAGAGATAGAAAAGGAAGGGCTTCATGGTGTAGTATACAAGTAATCAAGTTTAATAAAAGAAATGCACTTACAGTTAAAATATTACAATAAGCATATAGAAAGGCTCATTCCTGATCTCGGCCGCGATCGGAAACACGAACGCCACCCGACTCTCTTTCCCTGACGCGTTGCGTCACTGTCCACGTGACTTGGTCCCATTTTTCTTATTATTGTTGCTATTTTGCACATGTTCTTTTTTGGCACATTTTGCACAATGACAGTTGCACTTATTTAAAAACGTTATTTTTTTTGCACATATTGTCATTTGTTGCACTTTCATTTTTATTTATTTTCTACATTTGTCATTTTGCATATTATTACTATGTTTTGCACCTATTGCATTTATTTGCACTTTATGCTTGCGTATTTGCACTGATTATTTGCACTGATTATTTGCACATTGGATTTATTGGTCGTTTGAAGATTTTTTGCACATTTACTGAAGAATTTCAGATATTAGGTGAGGGATAATTATTCAAATTAATTGTTATAGCACTGGTTGATTAATCTTTGGCTATACAATTGTGTTGAAGAGATCAACTTTGATCATCTCTCCTGAACTGTGAGCTCCCCTAGGGTCGCTCCCCAGCCCGAGAGACTGGTGTCTGTGGTCAGAACTCTCCAAGACACAGGGAGGAAGGATCTTCCCTTTTGCAGGTTCTGATCCTGCAACCACCAGCTTAGGCTTAAGCGTGCCCAGGGAGATGAGGACAATGGGTAATCCAGGGCTTGTGCTATCCTGTTCCGACAAGATGTTTTGTTGTATAGGCCTGGAATGGAATTGAGAGTAAGGGAACTGCCTCGAAGGAGTACACCATCCTTCCCAGAAGACTCCTACAGAGCCGAATGGAGGATTGCCTGGTGCCCCTTACCTGATGCACCTGATCCTTCAGGGCATAGATCTTTATGGGTGGCAGAAATATCTTTGCCTGGACCGCATCCAGGATCAGACCTAGATACTTGAGACTCTGAGATGGTCTCAAGGCAGACTTTTCTTTATGACCCAGCCCATGTTTTCTAAATACCACACTGTGCAGGCTACACTGTGTTCCAGGGCCTGTAGTGAGCGATTTCTCAGCAGGGGGTCATTCAAGTGTCAGAGCACCAAGATCCCATGGGCTCTTAAAAGAATCAGTACAGGTGCTACCCTGTTTCCCCTAAAATAAGACCTAGAGTGAGTGCCGGTGATGGCTGCAATATAAGCCCTAACCCCCAAATAAACCCCACCCTCTTTCCCCGAAAATAAGCCCTACCCTGAGAATAAGACATAGAAGGACTTTAACTAGGGCTTATTTGGGGGGTAGGGCTTATATTGCAGCCATCGTGGACAATCACGCTAGGTCTTATTTTAGGGGAAACAGGGTAGGTGCAGTGGCAAGCCCGAAGGGCAGTACCGCACACTGGAAAGAATGTTCCTCTACTACAAATCGCAGGAACCTCTGATGAGGCTGAAAGATAGGTACGTTTAAATACGTGTCCTTGACATCAATGGAGGCTAAGCAGTCTCCCATCTGGAGCGAGGCTACTACCGAGCGGACTGATTCAATCCTGAATGATTGGATTAACAGATGTTAGTTCAGGGATCTTAAGTCTAAGATTGGTCTTATGTCCCTATTTGGTTTAAGAACCATGAACAGTTTTGAAAAAAAAAAACCTGTGCCTCTTTTGGACACCGGAACCTGTATGAGCACTCCCTGATGCACCAGCTGCTCTAGTGCTTGAAACAATCCGTTTCTTTTTGGAGGATCTGCAGGAACGGTGGATCTTAAAAACCTCTGAGGAGGAAACATCCGTAGCTCCAGCTTGGAACCGCGGGACACTGTTGCGGTGACCTACTCGCCCTGCACCACTGTTCTCCAAATGTCTGTAAATTGGAGCAGCCTTCCTCCCCCCAATAGAAGAGTTCTGGACCCAGGGTTTTTTCTGGCTCTGCGGCTTGCCCCTGGCTCTAGCGCCCTGTTGGTGGCAGAACTGCCTTGGCACGGAAATACCTGGGGAAGTCCCAAGGTTTTAAAAGAGGGACGCCTGGTCCTTCTCTTTACAGGAAGTAAAGAACTCTTTCCTCTGGAAATCTTTTGGATGTACTTGTCCAGATCATCACCAAACGTTCCCTATGGAAGGGGAACCCTGCCAATAACTTCTTACAGGGAAGCTCGGCTGACCAGTTCTTAAGCCACTCAAGTCTGCGCATGTATACAGACAGAAGAGCCAGACGAGAGACTTGCTGTACAGAATCCTTTAAGGCATCTACAGCAAAACACAGTGCTCGAGGAATATCTCCTGATTTTTCTTAAAGATCATCCTCCTGGTTAGGCCTGTCAGGCCATCTGACCTGATCCTTTAAGGACTGGCAGACGCCAATTGCTGCGATGGCTGGCTGAATAGTTGAACTGGCCAAAAGAAAAGGAAGCCTTTAATAGTGACTCCAGTTACGTGTCAACAGGGTCCTTCAAGCCTTGTGTGTTATCCACCGGACAAGTTAAGTTCTTGTTTAAGGAAGAGACTGCCGCATTTAGGGCTGGCATACTCCATTTCTTAGGGCTGGCATCCTCCATGGGATATAAAAGGGAAAACCTCTTAGGAGGAACAAAAATCCTGATTGGATGTTCACAATCGGTATACACCACCCGTACCCACAGTGGGTGCAAGGGGAAAGCCTGTGCAGCCTGAGGAGGTTTCAGGAACCCCAAAGAAGACAAAGGAGGCTCAGAAACCTCTGCAGGAGGTAACTTAAAGGCAGAACGAACCATCTCAGTAAGAGTCTGGATCAAAAGCCTCTGCTGATAGACTGATACCAACTGGACATCTTCTGGTCCAGATTCCTCACAAGCAGATTCATCTGCCAGGCCATTTCCTAAGTCCTTAGCATCTAGCGCTTCCCCTTCCTCAACCCATTCCTGCTCCAAATTAGGAGGCTCAGGTGAGGTGGATCTTCCATGCTTTTTGCCACCCTGCGGTATTGAGGCAATCATGCCAGCAATCCTGTGCTCTAACCCAGCTAGGGCTGAGGACAGTTCATCCCTGGTGATAAAGGGTGAAGCAGGAGTGTTGACTGTAGGCACAACACCAGATTGCCTGGAAGACTCTGGTCTCTCAGGGGATACAACACTAGGGTGTCCACTAGGCTCCTCAGGAGCTACTGACGACATAGGTGTGCCCTTCCCTGAAGTGTTGGCCCCGCTACTCTTTTTTGAAGACATTGCAAGACACAAAAAGTGAGTACCTGGGTTTAGTATTTACATATCCCAGAAGGGAGACCCTTTAATAGGGCTCACCAAGCCCCTATGCAACAATCCTGCTGAGCACTTTAGCTTGTCACATCTGGTGACTCATGTGACCCGGGTAAGGAGGCATGAACCGTTGAAGGCGAATAGTTTTCAGAGACTACTCTCTGTCCCACAGCTGTCCCCTGGAAGCACCGCATGTCAGCCACTCTCAGCTTAAATAAAATGGCTCTGCGTCTGTGTGCACATGTGTGGTCACAGTCCCGTGTAAGCAGGGACTGTTCGTGTGCGGACCATCCACAAGATAGCAACCAAGATGACAAAAACACCAACAGTCAGCCCAAAACACCCCCCTGTGGTCAATGCTACACAGGTGTCCAGCCTTAGCTAGATTGACAGTTTGTTACACACATGGGACACCTCACAATAAGTAAATAAGGGGGATTTTGCTTACCCGTCCAGGCACAGGGCAACCTTAGAAACTAAGAGCCCAATCTTCACCCATCACAGTGGTTCCATCACTTGGTTTCATGTTTTAGGATCCACTCCTCAGATCCTGTACAGATCCCTGTAGGAATACCTTAGCTCTGTGGTGGTCAGGATTGCACCATGCAGGTTCCAGCTCCCGGAGGTCACATTACAGGCAAAACCACGCCGGATCCTTGCATCTTCTTTGCGAGGATTGGGTACCATTTATCTAAGCATATTAGCCTGTATCAAATGGATCTGATCATTCAATCCCTTGATTAATTTAAGAACCCTGCTGGGACTCCGGACCTGGTGCTCGAGAGAGCTTAAACCTATGTGCCCATCCACCTTGCAGACACTGGTAAAAAACTGAAGTACTTACTGTATGGAAGGGGTTATATAGGGGATCACTTCCTGTCTAAAGACCTTTAGTCTACCAATGTCTATTCACCTGGAGATGGAGTATAACCCAGTAAGTAAGGAATAATAGCCTCACTCTGTGACAAGGAAAACATGTTTATTGTTTAAAAAAACAACAACACACAAGCCTTTAAAATCACTTTAATTTGAAAGCCAAGTCCATGTAAGTCTAACGTTACCTTCTTCAGACTGACAATCCTGCTGCCCAAAAGGTGTCTGCTTTACTACTTCATCCAGAATGCAGACACCCTAAGACAAAATGTGTGTTATCAGGAGGTGAAATAAAGCAAAAGAAGGGGTTTAATACCACTTCTGTACCACTAACAGTAATATTTGTATATGTGCTATCACTGTTAAAGCTGTAATATTAAATCTTCACAGACTAATTTTTTAAACAGGCTATAAATTCCTTTTAGATAACACATTCAAGATTATTGTAGTTCATTGTGTGTTGGTATTTTCCAATATCTTATAACTGCAATTGTCAGCTTCAGTCTGCTCAGTAATTAGATACATATTTCCATTCTTACATTTCCTGGTAAGATTATAAAAAAAAAAAAAAAAAAAAAAAAAAAAACTGCTTTTAGTCAATTGATTATCTTAAAAGAAATAATCTAACACAAAAATCAGGCTGGTTTTAAAGTCTGTCATAGCAAAAAATAACACATTTGAAAGCCTTAACTCAACAGTTTAAAAAAAAGGTGTCTGCTTTACTACTTCATCCAGAATGCAGACACCCTAAGACAAAATGTGTGTTATCAGGAGGTGAAATAAAGCAAAAGAAGGGGTTTAATACCACTTCTGTACCACTAACAGTAATATTTGTATATGTGCTATCACTGTTAAAGCTGTAATATTAAATCTTCACAGACTAATTTTTTAAACAGGCTATAAATTCCTTTTAGATAACACATTCAAGATTATTGTAGTTCATTGTGTGTTGGTATTTTCCAATATCTTATAACTGCAATTGTCAGCTTCAGTCTGCTCAGTAATTAGATACATATTTCCATTCTTACATTTCCTGGTAAGATTATAAAAAAAAAAAAAAAAAAAACTGCTTTTAGTCAATTGATTATCTTAAAAGAAATAATCTAACACAAAAATCAGGCTGGTTTTAAAGTCTGTCATAGCAAAAAATAACACATTTGAAAGCCTTAACTCAACAGTTTAAAGCAGAGTTACGCCTGGGAAAAAAAAATTTAACGTCAGCAGCTACAAATAATGTAGCTGCTGACTTTTAATATATGGATGCTTAACTGTCCAGGGAGCCCGCGATGTTGGCACCTGAAGCCGATCTTTGGATCGACTCACAGGTGCTGCTGCCGCCATTCCTGGTAAGGGAACCAGGAAGTGAAGACTTCCTGGTTCCCTACTGCACATTCTGAATGGTCCCTGCTGACTTATGAGACCTGTATCTCTCTCAGAAGATGGGGGGGGGGGGGGGGGGGGAGGGTCCGGACATGCCTGAAAGTGGAAGCAAATACCTGAATTTGACAGCTATCTGCTCCCCCCTCCCCCCTGAAAGGTGCCAAATATGACACCGGAAGGGAGGGGGATCCGATGAGCGAAAGTTCCATTTCTGGGTGGAACTCTGCTTTAAATCTTTTGGCTATTGGTACTATATATGATAAACACAAAATTGGGTTGACCTTTGTGCTCTAGTCCTGTACTTGCATGTGTAGACTTGATATGCTGCAACATATAAAACACATGACCTTTGTAACCAAGGAAATAGAACAAAGGCACCACTCTAAGTGCAGTAAATGAAATGTTGTTTTAATAAAAGCTTTAAACATAGTACTCACAAAGGTACACAGGCATTACGCTTGTAAACATAAGCTGCCAGATATCCTAAAGGTGAGTCAAATCCATGGGCTGAATGGTAGCGGTGTCCTGGAAGCAGGTACCGACGCTGGTTGCCGACACTTTCTGTCCTTGGAACACACGCCGCCAACCGCCAGGCACTTGCATTGGCTCTGGCGGCGGGCTACGTGTGTGTCCCCTAGTGGTCAAAAGGCGAAGCAATGTAAGGTAATGTTGTACTTACCTGTTATGCACAATGGTTTTGTATTGAGCAGCACCGATCCTCCTCTTCTCGGGCCCCCCACAGGTGCTCTTTGCTCCCCCCAGCTGAGTATCCACCATAGAAAGCTGCTTTTTATGGGGTAGAGCTGCACAATTAATCGTTAAAAAAATCCTGATCTCGATTTAACCCCCCTCACAATCTATATGCAGAATTTCACGATTCATTCATGTAACAAGTGTAGCGACTTCTCTACTCACTCAGCTGTCAAAAGAAAAAGGAAAAAAAAAACGGGCAGCCTGACCAGTTTTTCACAACATTGTCTGGTAGATAACTAGAAACATTGTAACTTTTTGTTCTTAGATCAAAGGGATGAACTTTTATGTGTAAATAAGGGAAGTTTAACCACTTAAAGACCAAACCCTTTATTGACACTTCTTACAAAGTTAAAATCAGCATTTTTTGCTAGAAAATTACTTGGAATCCCCAATTATACATATATTTTTATCAGAGACCCTAGAGAATAAAATGGTGATTGTTGCAATATTTTATGTCGCACTGTATTTGCGCAGCTGTCTTTTAAACACAATTTTTGGGAAAAAAATACACTTCAATAAAAAAAAAAAAAAAAATAAACAGTAAAGTTAGCCCAATTTTTTTTTTGTATAATGTGAAAGATGATGTTGCGCCGCGAGAATCTTGATCTTTATTATATAATAAGCTAAAAAATTGTGATTCTCATTTTAACCAGCCTCGTGCGGGCTCGCTCCCATGCCCAATCTATCTTTCCAAAGTGGGGCTTTAGTTTTCCTGTGACCCCCGTAGCTACAGTGCTCACAAGAACAAGAAATTTGAAGACGTGCAAAGTTTTGATACCTCTAGCATAAACAGGACCTCTAAGCAACCACATGTAAAACTAATCCAACAAAAAGAAAACTGCATTGCAGTCTTAACTCTATTAATCATCATTAAATCTGCAATTCATTTCTTTATCATGCATTAAACTGGATACCTGGCTAACATAATTAGCAAATTAACATAAGAGAAAAAAAGACATTCTTTAGATGAAATGAGTGCCCAGCTTAGTTTGAAGTGAGAACAGTTTTGCATACATTATTTAAATCTCTCATTACACTGAAAAAAAGTTATTTTTTTAAATGATCAATGAAAAGTATGTTTAAACTTCAATATCCTAAACCTCTAAAGATGATTACAGGCATTTGCTTTTTCTTACTATGAATAATAACTCAAAGCAGAGATAAATAAATGCTTAGAAGTAGACAGACCTACAAAGACATTGGAGAATGACTACATTCCACTCAATAAGTCTTATCATTCTTCCTCTGTCAATTAATAGTTTAAAACAGAACATACAGATTATTACATTTGTTACAGGAAGTGGGGCATTTTGATGTTACATTACATCCATACAAAAATTATACCAAATGCAATTAAAATATTTGCAAGGAGAAGAGTTAAATGTACACTAAAAATTAATCCACTGGTTTGTTCACTAAAGAAAGCCCACTTCCGCTTTGAAGCCAGTGATTAAATTCTCTCAAATAAATCACATATCAATGTGAGTGTATCACCGCAACTTTTAAAAACAATATTTTCTGTAGCGCTAGTTATATCCGAAGTCAGTTTCCTTTTCTTTAAGCCATGAGACATTGCAACACAATGGGCATCAAAGGTGCATGGGTTACTATAAATGCAGTCTTGGAAAAAAACTGTTTTCAGTTAAAGCAGCACAAAAGGTACTTACCTTCTTCTTTACGTTTTTGAGCATCTTCTTCGCTCTTCTCCTTTGCTCTTAAAGCTTCATCAGCTTTTGCTAAAACAAAAAAAAATAAGTTAGTATTCTGCACTAAAAAAAAACAAAACAAAAAAAAAAACGAAGAAAAGCAAGGGAAAAAGAGTATTAGAATAACTCAGCACTCATTAGCATCAGGATCAGCATAATTTGTTTTATGTTTATTGCTGTGGTAAAGTAACAATAAATGCCTTCATAGGAATGTCTTCCAAAAAGTTCCAATCTTGGGAGACACTCCTGTAAAAGTCTATGAGGGATCACTGCATAGCCAGTGCTGTGGAAAATTTGGGGCAGAGGATGTAAACATTAGGCCGCGTACACACGGGCGGACTGTCTGCCGAAACTAAGTTCGTCAAACAGTCCGCTCAAACTTTTGAATGAACGAACTTGCCCACACACGGCACTTTTTGAGCGGACTAAGTTCGTCGTACTAAGTCCGCGCAACTTTTGAAATGAACGGACTCGCCCACACACGAGGACAGTCCGCTCATTTCGAGCGCGTGTCAAGGTAGGCGGGGCCCGCGACGGAGACGTCGCGGGCTCCGCCGCCTGGAATGGATTTAAAGGGGAACCCAACGCCGAAAAAAATCGGCGTGGGGGTTCCCCCAAAGTCCACAACAGACCCTTGTCCGAGCACGCTACCCGGCCGGCCAGGAAAGGGGGGCGAGCGAGCGCCCCCCCCCCCCTCCTGAGCCGTACCAGGCCGCGTGCCCTCAACATGGGGGGTGCCTTGGGGAAGGGAATGTACCCCTACCCATTCACCTGTAAAATAAAAGTACCCAAAAAAAAAACACAACACACGAGATAAAATATTTTATTGCACAGCTCCGGGGGTCTTCTCGCCGGACTCCTCCGCTATCTTCTTGTAGCTCTTTTGCTAGCGGAGGAGTCCGGCTTTCTTCCTCCCCGCCGCCGGCCTCTTCTCCCGACTTCGGGGGTCTTGTCCCCCTCTTCGGTTCTTCTGCCGGGCCACCGCGCCTTCTTATAGCTCTTTTACAGGCGGTGGCCCGGTCTTCTGTCGCCGCTGTCGCCGTCGCCTTCCGTTCTTCTTCTTCTCCAGGAGATGTTGACACGTCGCTCTCTCCGGCCGGAATGCCAGAGCCGCGCTGCGCGGCCACTTATATAGTGACAATGGGGCGGTGTCACATGGTATATGTCACATAGGTTGGTCACATGGTGACCCCGCCCCCTTACGATGTCATAGTCCCCATGTGACATCAACCCATGTGACCAACCCATGTGACATATACTATGTGACACCGCCCCATTGTCACTATATAAGTGGCCGCGCAGCGCGGCTCTGGCATTCCGGCCGGAGAGAGCGACGTGTCAACATCTCCTGGAGAAGAAGAAGAAGAAGAAGAAGAAGAAGAAGAAGAAGAAGAACGGAAGGCGATGGCGACGGCGACAGCGGCGACAGAAGACCGGGCCACCGCCTGCAAAAGAGCTATAAGAAGGCGCGGTGGCCCGGCAGAAGAACCGAAGAGGGGGACAAGACCCCCGAAGTCGGGAGAAGAGGCCGGCGGCGGGGAGGAAGAAAGCCGGACTCCTCCGCTAGCAAAAGAGCTACAAGAAGATAGCGGAGGAGTCCGGCGAGAAGACCCCCGAAGACGGAAGACCCCCGGAGCTGTGCAATAAAATATTTTATCTCGTGTGTTGTGTTTTTTTTTGGGTACTTTTATTTTACAGGTGAATGGGTAGGGGTACATTGTACCCCATACTCATTCACATAGGGTGGGGGGCCGGTATCCGGGGGCCCCCTTATTAAAGGGGGCTCCCGGATTCCGATAAGCCCCCCGCCCGCAGACCCCGACAACCAACGGCCAGGGTTGTCGGGAAGAGGCCCTTGTCCTCATCAACATGGGGACAAGGTGCTTTGGGGTGGGGGGGCCGCGCGGCCCCCCCTTCCCCAAGGCACCCCCCATGTTGAGGGCACGCGGCCTGGTACGTCCTGGCCGGCCGGGTAGCGTGCTCGGACAAGGGTCTGTTGTGGACTTTGGGGGGACCCCCACGCCGATTTTTTTCCATACCAGGCGGCGGAGCCCGCGACGTCTCCTTCACGGGCCCCGCCTACCTGGAGACGCGCTCGAAATGAGCGGACTTTTCTCCGGGCGGAAACAGTCCGCTCATTTCTAAAGTACAGCGGACTGGCCCACACACGGGCGGACTGTCCGCTGAAACCAAGTTTCAGCAAACAGTTTTACGGAAATTCCGTAAGACTTTGTTCGTCAAACAGTCCGCTGAAACTGTCCACTGAAGCCCACACACGAGCGGACTGTCCGCTGAAACACTGTTCAGCGGACAAAGTTGGGCGAACAGTCCGCCCGTGTGTACGCGGCCTTAGAGCATGCTGCAGCTGTCCTGTAAGCAGGGGAGAATAATGGATTGTCACCTTGCAAATACTTACTGTTATGCAATAAAACAGCGCAGCATGTCAAAAATATATTTTTGGCCAGTTTTCTGTGGGAATTTATATTTTAGCTGTTGATATTCACATTTTATCAGCTTTGTCTAATATAAGGATTGCGCCATACTTCACTTAATGAAAGTAGAAAATGGATGATCGTAGGGTTTCCAATTTGGCCCAAGTTTTGACTGGCTTTTAATATGCCAACAGTCAAATACTTAAAGTTCTTGTAAATTCCAGGAATTGGGTTTCTTCATACAATGAAAAAAAGCAAGATTTCAGATCTGCTATATATCCACAAATGTTGATTAGCCCTGCTGCCCAGGCCTTTATGTACTATAAAAAAACAACCTAATTCATACATAAGTAGTCTAAATACATGATTTATTTGTTACTCCGAATAGTACACATATCAATTACAGCTGACCTGCAGAACACATGGTTTTTCTGGTCTTGCTGGTTATTGAGAAACAAAAATTATCATTGTATAGCAAATTTAATATAGGAACCTCATCCAAAATTGTAAGTTCTGCCCATATTCGCCTCCCACCCTCCGCCCCCTTCCTCTATCACTTTTGGATCCTCTTTTTACATTTTGGGGAGGATTCCTGATTTTGACAGGTACCGAAGTTCGCCCCCCATGCCTGCAGCCTTCTGGGACACGTTACAGGTCAGGTTCCAGAAGACTGCAGGACTGTTCGGGAAGTGCAGAGTGGGAAGCCAGCTGTGAAGTTGCAAGGAGTCACAGCCATCTCCCTTGCCGGGACTGAGAACCCAAAGACTGGTAAAGAACTGGCCCAGCCTGGTCCTTTTATTAAAAGTTAGCAGCTACAGTATTTGTAGCTGCTGTTTTTTTTGTCTTCATGCAATCTGAAGATTCTCTTTAAGCCCCCACAAATCTGCCTATATTTATTTTCATCATACCAATCTCCAAAAGTTCTAATCTTTAGGGACTTTGATTTCTTTAAAATCAAGTACAGTATAATTGAGGAAGTGATTAAAAATATTCCATGCAACCACAGAGAGGTGGATGTCTCTCCCAGTACAACATTGGCCCCTACCTGAAGAGATAGGTCCTTCCTCTGTGCCCCTTTATAATTTGCATAATATGTTAAAGCAGTACATGTATAGCCAACACCTTCCTTCCCTAATTTCATTTAGAATAGCAATGAAATACTGGTGAGGTCACATGAAAAAAAAAAAAAGAAACAAAAAGAAATTCTACCTGTTAGGAAGCACACATTACTGCCCCCTAGTGTAGGTAACAACCCTATCTTCGCCAAGTGTTGTATTCCAGCTTGATCAGAATGTTTATGGCCATTCAAAGACCAACATTTACAACTTCAGGTGATAAAACTAACCCCTATTATTTTGATTTACAGACAAGTTCATTTTAGCAATCTTTCCCCCTTAAACATCACTCTCCGCAAAAAATACATAAGGTCGCAAACATAACAAATGTTCTCTTGTTGTAGTGATGATTTTCTTGAGCACAAAACATTTATATGGCTAGATTCTCAACACATAGCAAGGATGCAGTTTCTATTTTGAAATATAATAGAATTATATATTTTCGTCCCAATAAATCATATGAACAGTACTTTATTCCTATTATGACAGCACTCGTTAAAAGAATCTCTTTCCCTCTGGAAACCTCTTCCCTTATTACTTAATTATCTATTAGTTGCTCAACTGCAGGGGTTTTGAAACACTTTACTACAGATGTTAAAGAAGATTAAAAATATACAGCACAGTAACAGGGGACTATCAATATACTCTGTAAATTAATTAAATTTCTGTTCTAGCACATCATTTATTCCAAAGCATTAATGTCTCAAAGGAGCCATTCCCTTTTATTGCCATCTCACTGCCTGATGAGTGAACTAAGTGAAAATAAGTCTCTAATAGCATTATACTTGATGAAATATTAAGTTTAAAAAGTACTGCCTTGTCAGATGGAAAATAAAAAATAAAAGTGAAGAATCTGAACTTTATCTAAAAGGAAGGGCAAACAGCAGATGTACACGTAGATAGACTGACAGAGTTGGGCTGCCAACTGTGTAGAAACAAGGCTATACAAGCGCCTTTATTTTACTATTTGTTGCTGATCTGTGGGCCAGAAAATCCCAAAATGAATGCTAGAAGCATGCAACGCTCATGTGCGCTGTGGACCTTTAAAGCCAAATTCCAGGTATGAATCTTTTTGCAGTTACTTTAGTCAAACCTTGGATGCCCGTGTCAAGCAACTGACGACCTGTGTTCACAATGCAGCAGGCCACGGGACCCAGAAAGACAGCGTGGAACACTTTAGTAGTGTGCATACTTATATTGGTCCAAGCTGAACAAATGTAACCATGCAAAAAAAAAAAAAAAAACATACCTGGAATTCAACTTTAACTGATCCCTCTCGTATGAAATGGAGCCAGTGTCCCAGATCAATTATTATGCTGTATCTATGAGTATTTTTTAGTAACTCGCAGTACAATATTTTATGGCACAATGTAAAATGCCATATGTACACATTTTCAAATCAAAAGTCCAGTTTAATTTTGCATACACTAATTATTCTTAATCAGTCATAGCGATTAGCAGAATGTTAGCTTCATCTTCAAACTTGCACTAGAGAAATTGCAGCTGCATTCTGTTGACTATACTACTAAAGTACACTATTTTGCCAAAAGTATTGGGACACCTGCCTTTACATGCACACAAACTTTATTAGCATTCCAGTCTTAGTCCGTAGGGTTTAATATGGCGTTAGCCTGCAATTTGCAGCCCAAACTCCACCCCAAACTCACCCATCCATGTCTTTATGGACCTTGCTTTGTGCACTGGTGCGCAGTCATGTTGGAACAAGAGGGGCCATCCCCAAACTGTTCCCACAATGTTGGGAGCATGAAATTGTCCAAAATGTCTTAGTATGCGGACGCCTTAAAAGTTCCCTTCAATGCAACTAAGGGGCCAAGCCCAACCCCTTGATAAATAGCCCCACACCATAACCCCCAGTCCATCAAATGATTTTGAGGGTCGGCCCAATATTTTTGGCAGTATAGTCTGGATGAGCGAGTATGGAGTGGAGGAACTTAACTGGCCTGCACAGAGTCCTGACCGCAACCTGATAGAACACCTTTGGGATGAGATAGAGTGGAGACTGCGTGCCAGGCCTTCTCGTCCAACATCAGTGCCTGACCTCACAAATGAACTTCTGTAAGAATGATCAAACATTCCCATAGAAACACTCCTAAACCTTGTGGACAGCCTTCCCAAAAGAGTTGAAGCTGTTATAGCTGCAAAGGGTGGGCCAACTCAATATTAAACTCTACAGACTAAGACCAGGATGCCATTAACCACTTCAGCCCCAAAAGGATTTGTCCCCTTAATGACCAGGCCATTTTTTGCAATACGGCACTGCATCACTTTAACTGACAATTTCGCAGTCATACGACATTGCACCCGAACAAAATTGATGGCCTTTTTTTCCCACAAATAGAGCTTTCTTTCAGTTGTATGTGGTCGCCTCTGTGGTTTTTATTTTTTGTGCTATAAACAAAAAAGAGTGACAATTTTGTAAAACTGGCACCCCCTAAGACAGGAAGTCCACTACCTATATAACCCCTCCCACTACTGGGAGTACCTCTGTTTTTGTAACAAAGCAATACATGTGTATATCAGAAAGAGGGGAGGGACCTCTGTGTCTCGTGATGTACTTCAAAGAAAAGGATTTTACAGGTAAGCTGTTATAAAAATCCTATTTTCTTAATCGTACATCACGGGACACAGAGCCATAGTAATTACTATGTGGGATGTCGCAGAGTAATGCCAACTGAGGGGAGGGAGGCACGACAGAATTAAGGCAACATGAGACTAGAGGACTTACACTGCTGCCTGCAGCACACTACGCCCAAAGGCAATATCCTCATGCCTTTTTACATTCAAATGATAATATCTGGTAAATGTATAGACTGAAGACCAAGTTGAAGCCTTGCAGATTTGAACCATGGAAGCTTGGTGATGCACTCCCACGAAGCACTAACAGTCCTAGTGGCGTGCACTTTTTATTTAAGAGGGTGGAATTCTCCTCTTTAAACCATAAGCCTGAACAGTTACTTGGTGAATCCATTTAGAAATAGTAGATTTCAATGCTGTCTGTCCTTTTTCTAGGACTTTCAGGCAACACAACCAAACATCCATTTTTAGACTCTGAGCAGTCGCCTTCAAGTAGACCTTGAGTGTTCTCATCACATCAAGAGAATGTAGTAATTTTCCTTCCGTAGAACAGGGTTCTGGGAAAAATGAAGGTAGAACAATATCCTGGTTCGGATAAAAAAATAGACACTACCTTTGTAATAAAGTTAGGATAAGGACGCAATACTACCTTATCCTTGTGAAAAATCAAATATGGCTCTTTACAAGAGAGAGCAGCCAACTCTGACACCCTTCTTGCAGAAGATATGGTTACCAGAAAATTTGTTTCCTTGTTAAAAGGACCAAGGGAATATGCTGTATCGGCTCAAAAAGGCTGTTTCAGCAATGCCGACAGAACTAAATTCAAGTCCCAAGGGTTCAGGGGTGACTTAAATAGAGGATTAAGCCACCTTACCCCCTAAATAAGCTACGAACCAAAGAATGCAAAACAAGTGGTTGTTGAAATAATACCGATAAGACCGAAACCTGGCCTTTGATAGTACACAAGGCCAGCTTAATTTCTAACCCCATCTACAGAAGTCAAGAATTCTACCAATGACATACTTCCTGGGGTGCCAACCCCTGGATTCACACCAGGAGACATATGCTTTCCAGACTCTATAATCTATGATTCTGGAAGCCAGCTGCATTAACCAAGATAAATACCACTGGACCTGACAGCCCACGCTTCTTCAGAATGTGGGTCTCAATAGCCAAAATGTTAAATTTAGCATTTGTAAGGCAAGATGGAATACCAGACCTTGCGAAAGAAGGTCTGGACATGATGGTAGGGTCCATAAATCCCCTAAAGCCATCTTTATGATCTCTGCATACCAAGATCTTCATACCAAGATCCTGACAGGACAATTCCATAACCTGAATGTCCAGGCCTTCAGGGCCAAGCGCGCTGCTTGGATCTCTAGAATGTTGATGGGCAAGGTCATTGTTACCATCTTCCAGGTAACTGGTAGGAAAAATTTTCCCTTCTGCAGATTCTTGATTATCAACCACCAACTGAGGCTTCGGTGCACCCTGGAGACAGATAAATTAAAAAAAATTCCTTCATAAGTTTAGGCCAATATTTATTCTTCTACATATTTGGGAAAAATAAAAAATAAATAAATCGTAATAACCATATATTGATTGGTTTGCACAAAAGTTATAGTGTCTACAAAATAGTGAAAAGATTTATGGCATTTTTATTACTTTTTTTAACTAGCAATGGTAGCGATTTGCGATTTTTAGCGGGACTGCAACATTGCAGCGGACAGATCGAACATTTTTGACACATTTTTGGGACCATTAACATTTATACAGCAGTCAGTGCTATAAAAATGGAGTAATTCCTGTGTAAATGTCACTAGCAGGGAATGGGTTAACACTAGAGGGCAATCAAGGGGTTAAATGTCTTCCCTTATGTGTTTTTCTAACTGTGGTGGAAAGAAACTGATTGGAACATATTGCTATTACTAGGAACAGCAGATCCTCTCCTGTCAGAATGGGGATCTGTCTGTTTACATTAACAGATCCTTGTTTTGGCTCTCTTTGCCATGATCACTGGTGGCCAGCGGGCACACAACTGCAATGGCGATTCGCAGGAACGTGCCGACCTGCCACCGTATAATGATGATGGCTGGTCGGCAAGCGTCACAATACTTTTGGCTATATAGTGTATATGTAAACCCTAAAACTAGCCATACATGGATCAAAAGCTGGCCAGTCAAAATTTGGCCAGTTCAACAAGCACAGAAGTCTACCAATCGACAACCAGCCTGTCTGGTTTTTCACGATCAGTGCTGCCAGCACTGATCAGTGTGTTATGACAGCAGGGAAGTCCGTTTGCTGTCGGAATACAAAAATTCTCCCATCCACATTACGTATGTGAATGGGCGAATTGGGTAATTTTTTCTGTTCAATCCACTTGTTGAAGGAAGAGAAAAAAATGATTAACCACTTCAGCCCCAGAAGATTTTACCCCCTTCCTGACCAGAGCATTTTTTGTGATTCGGCCCTGCGTGGCTTTAACTGACAATTGCGCGGTTGTGAGATGTTGCACCCAAACAAAATTGACATCCTTATTTTGCCACAAATAGAGCTTTCTTTTGGTGGTATTTAATCGTGTTTACGTTTTTAATTTTTTGCGCTGTAAACAAAAAAGAGCGCCAATTTTGAAAAAACGCAATTTGTTTTCGTTTTGCTATAATATCCCCCAAAAATATATAAAAAAATGTTTTTCCTGAGTTTAGGCTGATATGTATTTTTCTACATACTTTTAGTAAAAAAAAAAAAAAAAAAAATCGCAATAAGTGTATTGATTGAAGTGGTTTGCGTAAAAGTTATAGCATCTACAAAATAAGGGATAGTTTTATGGCTTTTTTTTATTCATTTTTTTTTTTTTTTACTTGTAATGGCGGCGATCTGCAATTTTTTTTTTCCACAAAGTTTTATTCGTAAATAAAGTAATCACATACATGTCATAGCAAGCGGGTACACAAAGGTAGCATCCATTACTTTGTGGTACATAAATCATACAAAAACAAAACAATCAAATTACTAGACATGAAGAGAGGGAGTACAAAATATACTAAGCATAAGTAACCAGTAATCAGAAAGAGATAGTGTATGTACTACCAACAGTTACGTGCTCCCGAGAGGCTCCAGTCTAGTCGCAGCAAGTTTAATCAAAAGTAGACAATGACCACGGGGACCACCCATACTAGGTCCTCTTGTGGACTTGAAAGGATCATGGAACTTGCACGTAGGTTTATGAGATGTGAAATGCCTCCCGGTATCATTACTTCTCGGGGTGAGGGGCATCTTTGTTGGGTAGTGTGCCAATGAAATGGAGTATACCTATGGGGAGTTTAAAGAAAAGGGTATAAGTGGGAAAGGGAGGGGAAGACAGGGGGGAAGGGAGGACCAAGAAGGTCCATAGGAGGACCATAGAGGGGCATTGGTGTTGGAGTAGGGGGGAAGGAAGGGAGTACGGGGAGTAAGGGGAGTAGGGGGGGCGCTCCTCTTCCCGGCCCCGCCACAACACCCAGGCCAAGTCAAGGTCCAACACGGGCGGCTTATAGTTATAACTGTCAATGTGGAAAGTAAGATTTGTATCTTTCCGTGGACTTAAAATGCGTCCAGCAGGCCCACGTGGTGGAGAATTTCTGCATGCGGTCCTGAGAGGTATAGATCAGTTCCTCTATCTCCTCAATTTTAGCGATCCTTGTCAGCCAATCTCTAATAGTTGGGATCTTGTTGGAGCGCCAAAGCGCAGGAATGCATAATCTAGCCGCATTTACCATGTGCATGGCCAGGGATTTGTGATATGACCGTTTGGTCAAAGAAGTGTGATGGAGGAGATACTGAGCAGCATTGAAATCTAGTGTGCATGTGGTGACTTGTGTTATTATGGAGTGTACATCCTTCCAGAATGGTTGTAGCATGGTGCATTCCCACCATATGTGGAGCATAGAGCCCTCTTCTTTATTACACCTCCAACAGATATTTGGGATTGAGGGAGAGAATTTGTGTAAGCGGGATGGGGTCCTGTACCACTTTGTGATAATCTTGTAGCCGTTTTCTTGAATGGCTACGTTCAGTGACCCTGTATGTGCATACGTGGCAATGGCACCCCAGGCCTCGTCTGTGAATGATATTTGCAGGTCCCTACCCCATGATGCTTTTGAGGGATCAGTCTGAGGAGTGTGGGCTTCGTCTTGGAGGATAGAATAGATCAGGGATATGAGGTGTCTTTGTGGTGTGGTCTGGGAATGAAGAGATTAGAATGGGGTGAGTCGTCTTGTCCAAACGTCGGTTTGGTTCTTGGAAGTAAAGAAATGCATTAGTTGTCTATAGGTACAAAAGGGAAACTCTATCGTGTGTGAGATAGATTTGAGTGCATCATAGGATCTTAGTCGTCCTTTATGAAAGAATTGCTGTGCTAAGACGTCATCGTGTGGCCATTCCTGTGTAAGAAATGTGGTCGACTCCCCAGGAGAGAAGTCAGGGTTCCCCCTCAGGGGGGTCAGTGGGCCTAGGTTTGAGGATATATGGTGGGAGTCCACTGCTTTCTTGAAGGCTAGCAAGGAGGTGTGAATGAGCGGGTGGGTCTTGACGGAGTGGGACCAGTGTGACAACGAAAGCCAGGGGAGAGTGTGTAAGGGGTAACCCGAGAAGGAGCTTTCCAAGGCCACCCAGGTCTTCCCCTTCCTATGAGCTTTCCAATCCATCAGTCTCGTCAGGTGGCATGCTAGGTAATAATGGTATAGATCAGGTAGGGCAATGCCACCCTTGGTTTTAGGGTGCGTCAGGCGAGTGTATTTAATACGTGGAGCATTGCCTTTTCAAATAAACAGTGTGCATAGCTTCTTGTATGTCAGAAAGAAAGACGGGGGTATATGGATTGGGATTGTCTGCAGGAGGTACAAAATGCGTGGGAGGATTATCATTTTTATTAAGGCAGAGCGGCCAAACCATGATACATTAAGGTTGGCCCAATTTTTCCAAGTCTGTTTGGATTCTAGCTAGAGCCGTCAGGAAGTTGTGGGCGTAAAGACCTGCAGTTTCCTTGGTGATTTGAATGCCAAGGTAGGTGATCGCTTCTCTCTTCCACTGAAAGGGAAAAGAGTCTTGGCAGTGAGATACTTCCTGTGGGGGTAGAGAAATGTTGAGGGCGTGGGATTTGGAATAATTGACTTTGAGATTGGATAGGAATCCAAAATTCTTAATGTCTTTTAAGAGGTTAGGCAAAGATGTCCGAGGCGACTGTAGTGTTAGTAAAATATCATCCGCGAATGCGGCTACCTTGTATTCCCTGCGAATAATAAAGATCCCTTGGATGTCTGTGTTGGCACGTATTCTGTTGAGGAGAGGTTCTAATGTTAGGACAAATATCAGGGGGGAAAGTGGGCATCCTTGCCGAGTTCCATTACTTATGGGGAAGGCGTTTGTCAGGAGGCCGTTGGTTTTCACCCTTGCGGAAGGATTGGTATACAGAGCGTTGATATATGCAAGCATACGGGAGGGAAAGCCAATGGCCCTCAATACCTCCCGCATATAGTCCCAGGCCACCCTGTCAAACACCCTCTCTGCGTCAAGTGAAAGAAGGAATCCCTCAGTCTCGCTTGTAGTAAGCCAGTGTTGGATATTTAAAGTCCGGATAGTATTGTCCCTGGCCTCTCTCCCCGGAACAAAGCCTACCTGGTCGGGGGAGACGAGGCCAGGGACAAGAGGTGAGAGTCTATTTGCGATCATCTTTGCATAGAGCTTGATATCTACGTTCAGTAGAGAAATGGGCCTGTAGTTAGAGACCTGGGAAGGGTCTTTACCCTCTTTGGGGATGAAGGCTATATGGGCTCCTAGCATATGCCCCGCAGGGGTAGAGGGGTTCGCGAGGGAGTTCAGAGTTGTCAGTAGTCGAGAAGAGAGTATGTCAGAGAAACTCTTGTAGTAGGTAAGGGGGAAGCCATCAGGACCCGGGCTTTTGCCCGGCTTCATTTGTTTTATGGTGAGGGACAATTCCTCGAGGGAGAATGGTTGGTCTAAGGTCGCGGTTTGCTGCGGGGTGATTGGGTTGGGGCTATATTGGGCTAAGAAGCCTCTTATTCACGAAAGTCGGTCAGGTGCGTCAGGGGGCCCTACATTGTCATCTGGTAGATTATAGAGTGCAGAATAGAATTTTTCAAAGTGCGCTGCTATGTCTTAATTTTTAGAGAGGAGTGAACCCTGGCTGTCTCGGAGATTGTGAATTATGGACGAGGTTTTAGCTGTTTGAATCGTGCGTGCCAACAGCCGCCCACTTTTATTGCCGTGTTCATAGAACACTTTTTGTTGAAGGACATATCTACGTCTGGTGCGTTTGCCCAATTCATCTATCAAAGAAGAGCGGGCGTATAAGAGGTCTTGCAATGTGGCTTGCAAGGCCGATTGCTTATGTGCCGTTTCAAGTCTCTTGATTGTGTTGATAAGGGACGCGATCCTTTCTTGGTGTTGTCTTTTAGCCTTTGCAGCCATGGAGAGGAGTTCCCCCCTCAAAACACATTTATGTGCTTCCCAGAGTGAGACGGGTGAAACGTCAGGGGAGGTATATTCCTCAAAATATAGGCGGATTCTGGCATTTATGTGTTGTAGATTTTCTGGGTCTTTTAGGAGGGATGGGTTCAGCCTCCAGGTCTTGGATATAATTTTAGAGTCGGGGAAGGTAAGGGTCATTGTTATGGGGTGGTGGTCAGAAAGGAACATTGATTCTATCATAGCTTGGGAGAGGAGTGAGAGGTCGGTCTGGGAAAGGAATATGTAATCTATTCTGGAATACTTCTGATGTGGATGGGAATAGAAGGTGCAGTCTTTGTCCGTCGGGAACATGGTGCGCCAAGTGTCGCGGAGAGTCAAACTCTGTAGTTGAATTTTAATCTGTCTTAATATGCGGTAGGGGAGTGCAGAGGCTCCCGTAGAGGAATCCAGGATCGGGCTGAGTGGGACATTGAAGTCTCCCCCCAGGATTAGAATTCCCTCCTTAAATGAGGACAAAAGATCACAAGTTTTTCTGAAGAAGGTCACTTGGTGTTCGTTCGGACAGTAGATATTGGCCACCGTAATAGGCTTGGATGCGTATATGCCCTTGATAAAGATATATCTACTATCCTGGTCACTCAGGGAGTCAGTTAGTTGGAAGTCAGCAAATTTGGAAATAAGGATAGATACCCCCTTAGTCTTGGAGGCTGGGTTGGTGGAGTGAAACGCACGTTTGTATATGTGGTTCGTCAGTTTAGGGATCGCATCTGAGCGAAAGTGTGTTTCCTGTAACATGATAAAGTGAGCTTTATGTTTAGACAGGGCCGAGAGAACTTGTGATCTTTTTTCCGGAAGGTTTAAGCCTTTCACGTTGAGAGAGAGGCATTTCAGTGAGAGCTGTGCCTGCGCGTTCGAAACTTTCCGCATTGTGCTGAACTGTATGGTCTTGGGAGTATGATCGTGAGGAGAAGTAATTATACTATAAAAAATTTATATTTAGTAAGGATTGACTTTATATCCCGACAGTGGGGGAATAGGAAGAGGAGCGGCTCCGCTTGTGAAGGGGGGGAAGAGGAGCAGAAAAGGGAGTGGGGGGGAAAGGGAAGGGGGGGTAAGAGCAGAAAATAGAAAGGAGGGCGAGAAGGGGGAGAGGAAAGAGGGAAGGGGGAGAAAGTGCTCAGGAATCCAAGTAGATTTCTGACAGGGATTTGTACCGGAGGTGGTCGTAGGTGTGCCTATCCACCTAATGGGGGAGAACCGGGCTGTCAGCTCGGGTCAATGTGACCAGCTGTGTGGAGTCAGTGAGCTTGGGGAGGGTCAGGAGAAGCAGCACCGAGGAGCAAGAGTATAGCAAACAGATGAGACAGAGGAATGTGCGTACTGTACAGGGCAGTACTCAATATGGGGAATAGCCTGCAATGTAGGATGCAGGGCCTAACTTTCACCCGCTGTGTATAAAATTAGCCCGAGCTGGTATAGTGATCGAGCAGGCAGTCCAAAACGGGAGACGAGGGTTCGCTAGTTACAAAAAGTTGGAGGGAGGCCGTCTTGTGGGCATGTGATGTGCGGCAGTATAGGACTCAATTGCAATATGAAAATAAACATAGAGAAGCAAAAATACTCAAAGCATAAATAACACAATATACGCCTGTTTCAGGCCCCATAAATATGAGGAGAGAAACAAAGCGTGAACAAATAACCTAACATAACGGTAACATATTTGTTCGACTTATCTCATTAAGAGTAACATGACAGCTATACAGTACCACAAAAAAAAAGGGGGGGGGGAGTGGGGGGGGGGGGAGGAATGCGGATAGAGGGGTCTATGATTATTGTTACTGGGACAGTCCTGAGAGCAGAATGGGTGGTGGCACAGACCCGTTAGGGTGATAGGATCCTATTATAAGTCCCTAGCCTGTAAGATCTGCAATTTTTATTGGGACTGCAACATTATGGCGGACACGTAGGACAATTCTGACACATTTTTGGGACCATTGGCATTTTTACAGGGATCAATGCTATAAAATTGCATTGATTACTGTAAAAATGTCACCGGCAGCGAAGGGGTTAACCACTAGGGAGCAGTGAAGGGGTTAACCACTAGGGGGCAGTGAAGGGGTTAAGTGTGTCCTAGTGTGTGTTTTAACTGAAGGGGGATGGGACCGTGCAGGGGAGAAGACAGATCGCTGTTTATACTCTGTATGAACAGACAATCTGTCTGTTCTCCCCTCAGAGAACTGGAAACTGTGTGTTTACACACACAGATCCCAGTTCTCGGTGTGCCCCGAGCGATCGCGGGAGCCCGGCGGTGACTCGCATACACATTGATTGTCACAGAAAAACACGTGCACTTTAAGAGACGCTCTTCCTCTTCCTTTTTTGAACTTTGGTTTCTATTTTACACTTGTCTTTTACACCCTCTGCTTTTTACTAGCTCTGTAGTGTGTTTATTTATATTATTTTTATATGGTTTACAACTAATGCTTTTTGGATTTTTATATATATTAGATGCTTTTCAGTTTTTTGGTCAGTGTATTGGACCATTTTATATTCACCACTGGAGTTTTACATACACAATTTGTCTCTGGAGTGTATTCACTTTTGTTTAAATTTTTTTTTTTTAAATATCTGATATATATCTTACGCATAGATTTTTTTTATTTGCACTTTATGGGACTCTAATTTTGAGTTTGATACCCAATATTTCCCACTAAAATATTTCTTAGGATCATCTAACACCTTTGTGTGTTAACACCTCTGGAGGGTGTTTGCATTTTGTCACTGTGCACTTTATATTTATTTTCGGCACTTTATTTACTTATTTCATTATATTTTATGCTGCTATATACCACTATTGTTTACAATATTAGCCAACACCAGGCAATATAGGATGCAAGTAGATAGTTCCTGGTTCTGTTTAGTATACTGAAGCAGTTACACTTATTATATGAGCACTTGGTATATTTTTTTTCACAGGATATTGATGTTACTTAATCACACATAGTCCAACACTTGTAGCATTATAAGCATGCATAAGTTGCCTCTGTAATGTGTTTACTTATGTGTATTTGTTTATTTCTTTTTTTTTCTTAATTTTACATTAGATTTCAATGCGATAATTTTTAACACTTACATACCCTTGTGACTTTATATACACCCAACATTACTGGGTGTTAGCACCTCTGCAGGTGTGTTTATAGATTCTCATAGTACATTTTTTTTTTCTTTAGCTTTTGGCACCTCATCTTTTTTTATAAATATCTATACTGAAATTAATCTTGAATCATACAGAACCATCAAGAGTGTATTGCACACTTAAACACCGTGCTTGCCCTGTATATTATTTGGGGGTCATTTCTATTTGATAAAGCAGAAGGTGTAATAGCCCCTCCCTTACAACAGAGTAAGAATAGCGCGACACCAAGTTTCCCCACAAACTCTTCCTATCGGACACGGTTTGGTCCATATCGGTGTATGCAGCTATTCATCGAAATAGCTTTCACTAGGAGCAGCGCAGGAATAACCATTTACCACGGGGCACTCGCATAGGCTCCGTGGGTGAGCAGGGGCGCACGCACCCCCTAGTGGCCATCTTTGTTACCGACGTAACATGGCAACGATTCGCGCAGAGGAGCCATGTTGCCGCAGTACAACTGCAGCGGCTGGTCAGCATGCGGTTAATGTATGGTCTGCCTAACAATGAAATTCTCTTATTTGTTCCCTTTTTGGTCTGCTAAATAATCAATTGGAAGTATTTTGCTATATCTTTTCAATAAGTGCAAACAATCTCTCTTGATTTTGCCAGAAATCTTGATGATACATTTCTGTTAACTCTGCTTGAGCTAGGAAACAGTTATGAATATTCGGGGGGGGGGGGGGGGTGGTTGTTATAGTGTAGGCAAGACTGGCAACATGTGCTTAGTAATTCTACGTTCAGAGCTGTGTTGTCATGTTAAAGTAGAAGGTAGGAGTATATTATATTTCTGGAACATCAACAGTTATTTTTCTGTACTTGCAGCAAGTTTGAAGGGATAAAACATGTTATTTGTGTTTAAATGAATTTAAATGTCTACAATGTGTATGTGTTTTTCAATTGCTTTGAATTAAATACTTTTATGTATTCATTGAGAATAGGATTTTTTTCATCATACTTACCTGTAACATCCTTTTCTTTGAGTACATTATGGGACACAGGGTCAGGCTAATATTCATTACCTGCTGGGTTATACTTCCTCATCAGGTAAATGGACACTGATAGACCAAAGGTATTCGGACAGGAAGTGATCCTCTATATAACACCTCCCATACAGGAAGTACTTTCGTTTTGTAGCAAGCACTAAATACTCAAAAAAGAGGGGAGGGATCTCTGTGTACTATGATGTACTCAAAGAGAAGGATTTTACAGGTAAGTATGATGAAAAAATCCTATTTTCTTTTTCATACATCATGGGACACAGAGTCAGGCTAATATTCAATACCTGCTGGGACAGTCCCAGAGCAATAGCCTTGAGGGGAGGAAGACACCCTGCCAAACAATAGCCATCAGAACTTAAACAGCAGCCTGCAGTACACAGCGGCCGAAAGCCGAATCCTCGGCTGCTCGAGGATCCACTTGATAACATTTTGTGAACGTATGCACTGAAGACCAGGTAGCAGCCTTACAAATCTGAGTCAGAGATACCTGATGGCAAAAAGCCCAGGAGATTCCTACACCCCTGGTAGAATGAGCTCTCAACCTAAAGGGAGGAGCTTTATGTTTCAGACCGTAGGCCTGAATGACCAATTGACGGACAAAATTGACAATGGAAGCTTTGGAAGCTGCCTGCCCCTTCCTGGGTCATTTTGCAGTCACCTCTCTTCCACCTAAGGAGGCTGAGAGAACAAAGAAGGCAAAATAATGTCCTGATTTAAATGATAGGCCGCCAACACTTTTGGCAAAAAGGATAGAATAGGTCATAACACGGCTCTGTCATGGCGAAGGGTCAGGTACGGTTTCCTGCGTGAAAGGGCCGCCAACTCTGACACCCTTCTAGCTGAGGTGATAATCATCAGGAAGGCTAGCTTTGTTGACAGCAAGTCTAACTGAATTTCCTTAATAGGTTCAAATGGTTGTTTTTGTAACACAGACAGCACCAAGTTCAACTCCCAAGGACACATAGGTGACCTAATGGGGGGAAGCAAGTGAGTTGCCCCTTGCATAAAGGTTCAGATCAGTGAACCGGAGGCTAAAGGCCTTTGGAAGAATAGCGATATGGCCGAAACTTGACCTCTGATTGTACTCAAAGCCAATTTGATTTCCACAGCTGACTGTAGAAAAGAGAGAATTCTCCCAATCCCATTTTTCCGAGGATGTCATTTTCTGGCTTCACACCAAGCAATATAAGTCTTCCAGACCTTATAATAAATATTCCTAGTGACAGCTTTACTAGCATTCACTAGAGTAGACACCACTGGTCCTGAGATGCCACAGTCCTTTAACACCACGGCTTCAATAGCCATGCCGTCAAATTCAGAGACTGTAAATTGGGGTGGCATATAGGATCTTGAGACAATAGACCGGGGCGACCTGGAAGCTTCCATGGCCCGACTATTGTCTCACAATCTCCAGGAACCAGGGCCTTGTGGGCCAGGCTGGTGCCCCCAGAATGGCTGGAACCCCCTCTCTCCGAATCCTGCGCAACAAATGTGGAAGGAGAGGGATCGGAGGAAAAAGCATAAACCAGGGAGTACTGGCTCCATGGAACTACCAGAGCATCTGCTCCAGTTGCCAGAGGATCTCTTGTTAAAGACACAAACTGCTGTAGCTTGTTGTTGAACCTGGTTGCCAGTAGGTTGACCTCTGGCCATCCCCAATGTTGACAAATTTCCCGGAACACCTCTGGGCTGAGATAATCTGCCTTCCGGTTCTCTACTCCCACGATATGGACTGCCGATATAGTTGGCACATGTCCCTCTGCCCAGGCTAGTATAAAGTTCACCTCCTTCAGAGCAGAACGTCTCCTGGTACAGCCTTGGTGGTTTATATAGGCCACTGCCGCTGCATTGTCGGACTGAACCCCCTGATCCTGCAACCACCAGTTTAGGCTTAAGCATGCCTGAGGAGATAAGTACATTGGATAATCCAGGGCTT
This sequence comes from Lithobates pipiens, assembly GCF_037356315.1. Lineage (NCBI taxonomy): Eukaryota > Metazoa > Chordata > Amphibia > Anura > Ranidae > Lithobates > Lithobates pipiens. Next base: position 431,594,959 of record NW_027507758.1, read on the forward strand.
TCCTTCCTCTGTTCCAAGCCAACAAGATGTCTTGTTGCAAGGGCCTGGAATGGAAATGGGCATAGGGCACTGCCTCGAAGGAGGATATCATCCTCCCTAGAAGACTCATACAGTGACGAATAGGGGGTTGTCTGGTGCCCCTTATCTGACGCACCTGATCCTTATGGTCACAGATCCTTACAGGTGGCAAGAATACTCTTGCTTGGACCATGTTTAGGATCAGACCTAAATACTTTAGACTTTGAGCTGGTCTCAAGGCTGACTTTTCTGTATTTATTATCCAGCCTAAGCTTTTCAAATACTGCGCTGTGTATATTATACTCTGTTCTAGAGCCTGTACTGAGTGATTGCTGAGCAGGAGGTCATCCAAATACCTGAGCAACAGAATGCCTTGGGCCCTTAAAATATCCAGTACGGGTGCCAGGACATTTGTGAACACCTGGGGAGCTGTAGCAAGCCCAAAGGGTAGAGCCACAAACTGAAAATGACGTTCCTCTACTGCAAAACGTAGGAACCTCTGATGAGGCTGAAAGATAGGTATGTCTAAATACATGTCTTTTATATCGATGGAGACAAGCAAGTCTCCCCTCTGAAGTGAGATTACTACTGACAGACGCCATCTGAAAGGACTGTATCAACAAATACCTGTTCAGGGACCTTAGGTCCAAAATTTACCTTGTGTCCCCATTTGGTTTATGAACCATAAACAGGTTTGAGTAAAACCCTGTGCCTCTTTCAAATACAGCAACCTCTACAATCACTCCTTGATGCACTAGATAATGTAGTGCCTGAAGCAATAAGTTTATTTTTGGAGGATCCAAGAGAACGCTGGATCTTAAAAATCCTATAATTAAGGTGACCCTCTTGTCCTGAATTGTTGTTTTCCAAATGTTCACAAAGTGCAGCAGCCTCCCCCCCCCACCCGATGGAGTGGGGGCATCCCCTCAAAAGGAGGGCTTGGTGCTGGATTTAGAAGAATTTTGGACCCAGGGTCTTTTCTGGCCCTGCGGCTTGCCCCAGGCCCTAGCGCCCTGTTGGTGGCAGAACCACCCTGATGCTGAGACAGTTGAAGAAGCAGTCCCTGGGTTTTTAAACGAGGGACGTCTGTTGCTTTTCTTCATAGGAAGTAGAGAACTCTTCCCTCCAGGAATCTTTTGGATATATTTGTCCAAGTGAGCACAGAATAAATGTTCCCCATGAAATGGGAAAACTGCCAATAACTTTTTACAAGGAAGCTCGGATGACCAGTTCTTAAGCCATAAAAGTCTGCACATATGTACAGACAAGAGAGACAGAAAAGAAACCTGCTGTATTGAATCCTTTAAAGCATCAACAGCAAAACACAGCGCTCAAGGAATATCTGCCTTACTAAGGCAGACCATCCTCCTGGTTAGGCCTATCAGGCTGTTTGACCTGATCCTTTACAGACTGGCAAATACCAATTGCTGCAACAGCTGGCTGAATAGCTGAACTGGCCAAAGAAAAGGAAGCCTTTAATAATAACTCAAATTTCTTGTCAACAGGGTCTTTCAAGCCCTGTGCGTTATTTACCGGACAAGTTCTTGTTTAAGGAAGAGACTGCTGCGTCTACGGCTGGCATGCTCCATTTTTAAACAAACTTTTCATCCATGGGATATACAGTAAAAGTGAAAACCTCTTAGGAGGAAGAAAAAGTCCTGTCAGGGTGTTCCCAATCAGCATACACTGCCTGTTCCAACATGGGGTGTAGAGGGAAATTCTGTGTGACCTGAAGAGATTTCAGAGATTCCAGAGAGGACAAGGAGGCTCAGTCATCTCTGCAAGAGGTAACTTAAAGGCAGAACGAACCATTTGGGTCAAAGTCAGGATCAAAAGCCTCTGCGACTGAGAGGCAGACATCGACTGGATATGTTTTTGTTCAGATTGCTCAGAAGCAGCCAGGCACTCCACCGAATCCTAAGTTTTAAGCTCATCCCCCTCCTCAACCCATTCCTGCTCCAGACTAGGAGATTCATGGGGATGGATTCTGTCACGCTTCCTGCCACCTTGTGGGATGGAGGCAATCATGCAAGCAATCCCGTGCTCTAACCCGGCTAGGGCTGAGGACAGTTCATCCTTAGTGATAAAGGGTGAAACAGCAGCGTTAACTGTAGGCACAATACAAGATAGGCGCAGTGGCTCAGATTGCTTGGAAGCATCTGGTCCTTCAGGGGATACAACACTAGGGATACGACTAGGTTCATCAGCAGCTACTGACGATATAGGTGTGCCCTTCCCTGTGGTGTTAGTCCCATTCCTCTTTTTGGAAGAAATTCAATAGCCACAAAAAGTACTTGGGTGTAGTATTAAAACACCTCAGAAGGGAGACCCTTTAATAGGGCTCACCAAGCCCGTATGCAACAATCCTGCTAAGCACCTTTAGCCTCACGTGACTTGAGTAAGGAAAAATTAACCACTGACCAAGCCCCTATGCAACAATCCTGCTAAGCACCTTTAGCTCGCCAAGCAACACCTGGTGACTCACGTGATTCGAGTAAGGAAAAAAGAACCACTGCAAGTGTCTGTTCAGAGCCTGCTATGTGTCCCACAGCTGCTTTCTGGAAGCACCACATGCTTGGCCTATACAGCTTAAAATAAGCTGGGTGTGCACCGGAGCGTTCTGTGCGTAGTCCCCGCGAAGCGACGTGACTGTATTCGCTTACAACGTAAATTTTTGTGCGCCAAGATAAAGGCTACGGCGCATGTGCGGCAAAGCCGCATGCACCATGGCCGCCAAAGATACTGCCGAGCCTGTCGGTGCTCGTACGAACGCACATGCGCCATGATGAATCTAGGCGAAAATGTGCTCCATAATACAGGTAAACAGCCAGACACAAGCAAACAAGGTACACTTTGTAAACACCCACAGCTAGCCCAAAACTCCCTCGTATGGTCAGCACACACAGGTGTCCAGCTTTCAGCTAGCTTGAATGATTGTTACAATCACTGGGACACCCCACAATAATAAAATAAAGGGGTTTCACTTACCCATCCAGGCGCAGGGCCACTTAGAAACCAAGGGCTCAATCTTCACCTTTCACGGCAGGTTCCTGTCACTTGGACCTTCAAGGACTTGGACCTGTACAGCACTCTGCAGGAAATGCCTTAGCGCTGTAGTGTCCAGGATTTCCACTCCGCAGTAAGAATGAGCTTTGGCATGTTCCCTCACCCCACGTGCAGAGCCCGTCAGGAAGCCGACACTGAGCTGCGCTAATCACAGGCAGTGAGACATTTCCCGATCTCTGCAGCCACGCATTGGGACAATGTCTCACTGGCTGTGATTAGCACAGCGCCGACTTCCTGGCAGGGCTCTGTACGTGAGGTGTGCAAACTCGCCGGAGCTCATCCTTACTCCGCAGGGTCCAGCGCCCGGAGGCCACATTGCAGGCAAAATCTTGCAGGATCTTGGGTCTTCTTTGTGAGGCTTGGGTACCATTTATCTAAGCATAAAAGCCTGTGTCAAATGGATCTGATTGGTTGATTGAACCTTGATTGATTTTGGAGCCATTTGTGGGACTAGAGACCTGAAGCTCAGAGTGCTCAAACAAACCAGGCCAGCCACCTTGCAGATGCTGGTAAAAAAAACTAAAGTACGTCCTGTATGGGAGGGGTTATATTGGGGACCACTTCCTGTCTGAAGACCTTTGGTCTACCAGTGTCCATTCACCTGGTGATGAAGTATAACCCAGCATGTAATGAATATTAGCCTGTGTCCCATGATGTACAAAAAACAAAACAACTGTTACAGAAAAGCTGGAAAAACAGCAAATACAATGGCAACAGACACGAAAATTCCAGTGGGTAGTCTTTGGATACAAGGCTGGGACCTAAACACCTGAATATTCTAAAACCAGGTGCAGGATGAGGACTTCTAAGAACTGAGATTGGCCCAGAACAGCTGACTTAAGGGCCACAGGTGTAGATATGTGCAGATCTCGAAGAAAAGGTCTAAGAGAAAATTAGGAAAACATAAGCGTTCAACTTATGTCTAAGACTACTATTTCCTCATATCTTCAGCTAAGCTGGAGATGAACCCAGGAGGACAGTGTGAGGCAGACAGCTTACAAAACCTGTGACTGAAGTTAGCCAACATGGCAAGATACCGCACAAATAGTTATGATAGGATCATGAGCTGGACCAGCCAGCAGGGTTAGGGCTAGCTTTATGACGCACTATACCAACAATGGTTGTGTGTGTGTATATATATATATATATATATATATATATATATATATATATATATATATACACACACACACATACAGTATCTTACAAAAGTGAGTTCACCCCTCACAATTTTGTAAATATTTTATTATATATTTTCATGTGACAACACTGAAGAAATTACACTTTGCTACAATGTAAGGTAGTGAGTGTACAACTTGTATAATAGTGTAAATTTGCTGTCCCCTCAAAATAACTCAACACACAGCCATTAATGTCTAAACCGCTGGTAAATAAAGTGAAAATGTCCAAAATCAGCCCAATTAGCCATTTTCCCTCCTTAGTGTTACAAGGTCTCAGATGTGAATGGGGAGCAGGAGTGTTAAATTTGGTGTTATCTCTCAGGTCACTGGAAGTTCAACATGGCACCTCATGGCAAAGAACTCTCTGAGGATCTGAAAAAAAAAGAATTGTAGCTCTACATAAGGATGGTCTAGGCTATAAGAAGACTGCAAAGACCCTGCAACTGAGCTACAGAATGGTGGCCAAGACCATACAGCGGTTTAATAGAATGGGTTCCACTCAGAACAGGCCTCAGCATGGTCGACCAAAGAAGTTGAGTGCACGTGCTCAATGTCATATCCAGAGGTTGTCTTTGGGAAATAGACATATGAGTGCTGCCAGCATTGCTGCAGAGGTTGAATTGGTGGTGGTGGGGGGGGGGGTTGGGTCAGTCTGTCACTGCTCAGACCATACGCCCCATCAAATTGGTCTGCATGGCTGTTGTCCCAGAAGGAAGCCTCTTCTAAAGATGATGCACCAGAGAGCCCACAAACCATTTGCTGAAGACAAGCAGACTAAGGACATGGATTACTGGAACCATGTCCTGTGGTCTGATGAGACCAAGATATACTTATTTGGTTTAGATTCACCAGGTGAGGAGTGCAAAGACAAGTGTGTCTTTGTCTACAGTCAATCATGGTGGTGGGAGTGTCATGGTCTGGGGCTGCATGGGTGAGGCCGGCACTGCAGAGCTAGAGTTCATTGAGAGAACCATGAATGTCAACATGTACGGTGACATACTGAAGCCGAGTATGATCCCCTTCCTTTAGAGACTGGGCCGCAGGGCAGTAGTCCAACATAATAATGACCCCAAACACATATCCAGGACGGCCACTGCCTTGCTAAAGAAGCTGAGGGTAAAGGTGATGGACTGGTCAAGCTTATCTCCAGATCTAAACCCTATTGAGCATCTGTGGAGTATTCTCAAATGGGAGGGGGAGGAGCGCAAGATCTCTAACATCCACCAGCTCCATGATGTTGTCATGGAGGAGTGAAAGAGGACTCCAGTGCCAACCTGTGAAGTTCTGGTGAACTCCATGCACAAGAGGGTTAAGGTAGTGCTGAGAAATAATGGTGGCCACACAAAATATTGACACTTTGGGCCCAATATGGACATTTTCACTTAGGGGTGTACTCACTTTTGTTGCCAGTGGTTTAGACATTAATGACTGTGTGTTGAGTTATTTCGTGGGGACAACAAATGTACATAGGTATACAAGCTGTACACTCACTACTTTACAGTGTAGTAAGTGTCATTTCTTTAGTGTTGTCACATGAAAAGATATAATAAAATATTTACAAAATGTGAGTGGTGTACTCACTTTTGTGATTACTGCATATATATATATATATATATATATATATATATAAAAAATATGTGAGTTATAGAAAAGGAGAGTCCCAGTGTTCCCCAGTGTTCCCATTTCTTGTCAAAGAGATACATGGTGTCATAAACAGAATGATGGATTTGTTCTGGTAATGTAATCATCTCAACACTTGTGGCCAGCAAACGGAGGAAAAATGCCAATTTAACGCAGTCACCCAATGAGTGGCTACAAAAAGTGTGTGATTCAGTCTTTCGCACAGAATGGGAGACATTTTTTTTTAAACACCAAAGATCTGTTTAACAGTAAGAAAGAAATCTGCAATCCTAAAAAATGAGATGTAGAACTATAAGAACTATTTAAAGTCTGGAGGAATACTATACTCTCTGGTTTTGGTGCTGTGAAAGTACTTGGAAAATGTATTGTTAGCAAGGACAGGGAATTGTCTGGGAAGGACAATTTTTTACAGTCCTCATCTATGCTTATAAGTGCCTAACAAATCTAAGAAATGGACACAAAATCTTGCCAAAATTGTGTGGTGTGAATCTTTTTCTATATTTACAAAGCCGTATAGCATCTGAAAGAGGCGTACCATGCATGTTTTTGGATTTCCTAAATAAATGACAGTAAGGACAATCCAAATAGACTATATTTATCACATAATATGAAACAGTCACACACATAATAGAAACAACGATAAACACACACAATGATGAGAAAACATTGAAAGTATACACTATTTCATACAAAGATGTAGGAAAACAAGCCTAATAAAAAAAAAGTGTTTAAACATAATCTTGGTCTTATGTGTAATAGTAGATGTACCCCTAGAGTCACGTTAAAGGCTAAGATGTTGTTTCTTTCAAATTATCCCGCTTAGATTCACAAGCTGCTCTTTGCAACCATCTTCCATATGTATTAGTACAGCTCATTAGACTGAAATTTAATATTGCAAGCATCGGGTGGATTTCCAGCGCCTCCATTATCAGCATAAGATGGATTGCTCACACGCAGATCTTAGGCCAACTGGGCACAATTTAGATTCAATAAACTACCCATTCATGATTTTGATTTATCTATTCTACTATGCAAGTTTGCCCTTTGCAGCAAATGTGTTTTTTTGCAAAGGAATTTCACTAAGATGCCAAAAGAGCAATGGCTATTTCAAATAAAAGTGTACAAATGGTCATTTGAATAACATGAATAAAACCTCCTAAGCTCTTTCACTCAAATTATTTTATTTCAAACAGAATAAGCAACAGGGCAGACTAACTTGCCTGGCAACAATACTTCAAAAAATGGATGGTCAGATTTCTAAAAATGGAGCACAGCTGCCTCATTGCTGCCCATCGTAACCTATCAGATTCTCACTTTCAAAGTGGAGGCTACAGAAGAAGACACGACAGGCTACTGATGGCAACTACCTTAGAATTATTTTCTTCCAGTCTAGTCTGTTGTTACATAACACACTCAGGCTTATTGGCATCTAACCACATAATCTATCAGTCAAATGAATACATGGTAATGGTTGCCAAAGAATCAAAACACATCAATGTGAAGAATTTCTTGCAAATGTTTTTTTTTTCTAACTGAATACACATAAACTTATATTTTATGGACAAATATATATATATATATATATATATATATATATATATATATATATATATATATATATATATATATATATATATAATTCTTTTTTTTCTATTATTTACTCTGCAGTCTTTACCTTAAACAAGCATGTCCAGTAACAGTCAGGTTAATAACTATTGTAAATAGATTTGCAGTGGGCAGAAGAGTGTAAAGCACTAATTAATGTTTTTAAAAATGATTTACAACCCCAATTCAGAAAAGTGTAAAATGTACATAAAAACAAAATGCAATTATTTTCCAATCTCATAAACCCATATTTTATTCACAATAGAAAATATAAAACATATCACATTTAAACTGAGAAAATGTGCCATTTTAAGAAAAAAAAAAAGTTCATTTTGAAGTTGATGGCAGCAACAAGTCTTAAAGTGGGGACAGAGCCATGTTTACCACGATATAGCATACCCTCCTTTAACACTCTGTGAACGTCTTGGAAAATCTATTGTGAATAAAATATGGGTTTATGAGATTTGCAAATCATTGAATTCTTTTTTTATGTAACGTTTACACAGTGTCCGACATTTTTTGGAATTAGAGTTGTACTTTATATTAATTCATATTTTAGTTTAGGGTGTATTCAAGTGGGAAAGAAAAAAACTTACTTCCAAAAAAACTGGTGCCTCTACAAGAACATTTCAGCAGCCGCACAGTCAGAAACTTTCACCTTCTAAATTTTGGAAAGTTTTCACCACTTCCTGCATTTAACTCAAGAATATCACTTGAGCTGAGATGACATCACAAAATCTATGCTGTTAGCAGAGTCATGACAAGATGGGATGTTGAATTACAAGATTTAAAAGTTGCCTTGGTCTTAATGCCATGTGGAATGTTAGGGAGCTTTAGTGGCAGATTTGGTACACTGTGCTGTGCTTAGTCCAGCAAGCAGCAGCTACTAAAGACAAGTATTCACCCATGCAAAACGTACAAACACATGCAAAGCACTTAACTCATTTGATACCAGACAACTTAATAACATACACTTGTTATGAGCTTATGTTTCATTTACTTAGGTGTACCAATGCAAGGTGACTCAGAAATAGCATAAGTAATGTGCCCTGCTAATATTTGAATATCATTTCAATGAAAGCATTCAATCTCGGCAGGTGGTGTGTCACCTGTCAAACTTTATAACTGCTTTATACATCTATAGCTGGTTATAAGTAATCCCAAGCATATAAATATAACAAACAAATTGGCCGATTGACTGAATACACACCTGAAAAACACACTGTATATGTGAACTATTTTATTTTACAAGCTGTGTCAGAATGCATTGGTTAGCTTGACGTTTTAATAACATATAAAACTTTTATTGGGCGCACTGTTTTATTAAAGCATGAGTTTGTATTATAGACTTGAAAAATGTGCAACAATGTAAACAAAAGGTTTGTCTATATGAAATCAATTTATAGATTTTGAATACTGCAATTGTATTTGAGAATTACAAATGAACACTACCTTCTTTATCAATTTTTAGGCATAGAATACAAGCTCAAGAATGCATTGCAGGCAGGTTATGTTGGATAGTACAGTATTGAGCATGAGTCAACAGATGAAATACAGTGATATGCTCTAAACGAATAGCGGCAATATTTGCAGCAATAGCACAACAAAGCCACGAACACACAGTTCAGTACATGTTTAAGACTCTCCGCCATGAAAAAATAGGATTTTTATTACAGCTTACCTGTAAATCCTTTTCTTGGAGCACATCACAGGACACAGAGCCTCAGTATTCACTGACGGGTTATATAGGCACCATTAGCGCCCTATATAACCCCTCCCCTAACCAGGAGTACCTTATTTTTGTAGCAAAGCAATACGTGTGTAATACATATTCCCAAAAAAAGAGGGGCGGGAGCTCTGTGTCCTATGATGTACTCCAAGAAAAGGATTTTACAGGTAAGCTGTTATAAAAATCCTATTTTCTTTATCGTACATCACAGGACATAGAGCTTCAGTATTCACTGACGAGATGTCCCAGAGCAATGTCACCTGAGGGGAGGGGGCACAAACAAAAAGTAGGGAGCAATCAGACCTGAGGACCCTGTACTGCGGCCTGCAGCACACTGCACCCGAAGGCGATATCCTCATGCCTTTTCACATACACCTGATAGAATCTGGTGAATGTATGGACTGAAGAACAAGTTGCGGCCTTACAGATCTGAGCCATGGAGGCCTGGTGATGCACTGCCCATGAAGCACTAACAGCCCTGGTGGAATGCACTTTGATTTTATAAGGTGGAACTTTCTCCTTTAAACCATAAGCTTGAGAAATTACCTGCCGAATCCCTCTAGAAATGGTGGATTTTGACGCTGCCTGTACTAACTTAGGACCTTCAGGCAACACGAACAAAACATCCATTTTGCAAACCTGAGCGGTTGCCTCCAAATAGGCCTTGACCACTCTCAATACATCTAAAGAATGTAGTAGACATGTGTGATTAGTTTCGTACGAATTTCCCTAAATTCGTACGTTCGGGAGGATCCGGAATACGAATTGCCATGCGTCCGAATTTTGTACGCAATACGAATTTTTGTTTACGAGTTTCGTATCAGTTGTCGTCGCATCGACGACTCAGTCATTTTGCTTATTATGAGGGGCTCCCACCATCCTTGTGCTATGCTGACTTCCTCCTGGGGCTGTACCTCTGCTGTGCTCATTATGAGGGGTTTCCACCATTCCTGTGCTGACATACTGAGCATAGCAGGGGTACAGCCCCAGGAGGAAGTCAGCACAGCACAGGGATGGTGGGAGCCCCTCATAATGAGCACATGGCTGCCATGCACAGCTGCTTTAGTTTTTATACCCCGCACTGTACGGGGTCAGCGGGGATATGCGGGGTCACTGGAAATTGTTTGGTGTTACCAAGCATGTGCTCTCCGCACATCCCCGGTGACCCCAAACAGTGTGGGGTGATCAGGCGAAAACTGGACCAGCGATGCATGGCAGACAATCCGTTTCTCTCTTGTATTTTCAAATCTTAACGGAACAAACTGAAGAGAAGCTGATTGGTTGCCATGGGGAACTGCTCCAGATTCTGTTCACTTCAAGCTTGATCAATTTCCCTAAATGTCTTTTTATCTGTTCTAGCAGTCATATGTGTAAATGAGAAGAATGGTGGGGGCACATCAGGGCACATTGGAGCACATCAGGGCATATTGGAGCACACTGCCCTCTTCCATAAAAGGTACCAATGGGCAGCATGTTACCAGCAGCAGTGGCAGAGGTGGTAGCGCCACTTTTGCTATGAATTGTGCTGCTGGTTCTAGGAGGTAAATCCTGGAACAGCTGGCGACATGCAAATGTCTGCTGTTTGCCAGGCTCTTTACCACCAGCAGTCTTCACTCCCAGTCGCCTCAGCTTTATGGGAGGTGAGCTGAGATCAGAGGGCACAGAGACAGAACGTCCCACCTGCTGCTCATGTACACGGCTCATAGCTCTCCCTCTCCCAGCAGCACTCTTACTGCTTTTTTGGCCTTGTTTGCTGCTAATTTTTCCTTTAAAAGTTAGAAAAATGTAGACAAAAAAAAATATGATTTTGATTGCAGCAAACTAACACCAAAATCATAAAATGTACAAAAAAAAATATTATACCAACAGAAAATAACAAAATATTAACTAAATGAAACAAGAAATGAAAAAAAAAAAAATCATCTCTCAAAACCAACCAAAAAACGAATAAAACCAGAAACTAAACACTAAGAGATGATACACTTGCAAACTACAACTGATATAAACTAAAATGAACAATGAAAAGCTAAGGATTGCAAATATATTCGCTCAGATGCACAGACAAATAATCGTGTGATCTGCTCCACTACACTAACTAACCCACAAAGGGAAGTCACATGATCGGGCCTGCCCTGTAGGCTTCAGCAGCAGAAGAAAACCTCCGATTGGTCAACCAAGTCACGTGTTGTTTCCGTAGTAACGAAATTTGGACATATTGTCATATTGAGGTATATATTTTTTTCTCATCGTAAAGAACGTTCGTACAAGTTAACGAACCTAATGACAATTCGTATTTCGTACGAATTGAAATAGAATTTCGGACATGAAATACGAAGTACGAATTAATTCTAACATGAATCGGAATGGAACTAAACAAATTTATTGACCGCGCCCATGTCTAGAATGTAGTGACTTTTCTTCCTTAGAACAGGGATCTGGAAATAATTAGGGTAGAACAATATCCTGGTTTAGGTGAAAATTTGAAACTACTTGAGGAAGAAATTTAGGATGAGGATGTAATACTACCTTATCCTTACGAACAAGAAAAAATAGCTACCAAAAAAAATAGCTTCCTTGTTAAAAGGACCAAAGGAATATGTCGTATCGGCTCAAAAGGCTGTTTCTGTAAAGCCAACAGAACTAAATTCAAGTCCCAGGATTTCAGGGGGCCTCTAACGGGTGGATTACCCCCTGTATAAAGCTTCAAACCAAAGAATGCGAAGCAAGCGGATGTTGAAACAAAACCGACAAGGCTGAGACCTGGCCCTTGATAGTACTTAAGGGCAATTTAATTTCTAACCCTATCTGCACAAAAGCAAGGATTCTCCCTATGACATACTTTCTGGGATGCCATCCCCTAGATTCACACCAGGAGACATAAGCCCTCCAGACTGTATAATAAATGACCCTGGAAGCTGGCTTCCTTGCATTAATCAAGGTAGTTACAGGGCCTGAGAGCACCAGACTATTCAGAATTTGGGTTTCATTAGCCAAACCATTAAGTTTAGCGTTTGTAAAGTAGGATGGAACACTGGACCCTACCGCCATTTTTACTATTTCTGCATACCAAGATCTTCTGGGCCACTAGAAGCACTGACTTCTTTTCCTGCTTGATCCTGTGAAGAAGTGGTGGTAGCGATAGGAGAGAATGCATAAATCAGTGAGAACTGACGCCATGGAGTCACCAATGCATCTGTCCCGCATGCAAGTGGATCCCTTGTTCTTGACACAAAGTTGTCGACCTTGTTGTTGAACCTGAACAGATCTATATCTGGGATCCCCCATCTTTGACATATGGTTCGAAAGATGTCAGGGTGAAGAGACCATGTCCCTGGAAACAACTGCTGGCGACTTAAATAGTCCGCCTGCCAGTTCTCTATCCCTGGAATGAAGATTGCCGATATGCACGGCACATGATTTTCTGCCCAGATTAGCATCTGGTTCACCTCCTTCTGGGCTGCACGACTGCTTGAGCCCCCTTGGTGATTGATATAAGCCACTGCTGTGGCATTGTTGGATTGGACCCTGACAGGACAATCCAGCAGCCTGAATGTCCACGCTTTTAGGGCCAGGTACGCCACACAAATCTTCAGAATATTGATGGGCAAGGCCTTCTTGATCCTGGACCATTTCCCTTGGACAGACGCCTCTTCCAAAATGGCTCCCAAACCAGAAAGGCTGGCATCTGATGTTACCACCTTCCAGGTGACTGGTAGAAAGGATTTCCCTTTCTGCAGATTCTCAGGTATCGGACACCAAATGAGACTTTGGCGCACTATTGGACACAAGTGCATTGGAAAATCTAGTGCCCGGACCTTCTTGTTCCAGGCAGAAATGATACTGTTCTGCAACAGCCTTGAATGAAACTGGGCATAGGGAACCGCTTTGAATGAAGCCACCATCTTTCTCAATAATCTCATACAAAGGCGAATAGAAGGACTCTTCTTTGACCTGACTAGGTGAACCAGCACCTTTATTGCCTGGGATAAAAACACCCTCTTTTGGGTTGTATCTATGATTAGACCCAGGTATTCTAGTCTTCTTACTGGCTTTAAAGAAGACTTTTCTAGGTTGAGAACTCAACCTAGATATTCCATAATTGACTGTGGTGACCAAGCCTTGGGCTACTGACCAGTCTATCAAGAATAGGTCGTCCAGGTACGCTACAAGCGTTAGCCCTTAACCTGGCCAGAGGAGGAGTCAGGACCTTTGTGAAAACCCAAGGTGCAGTAGCTAGACCGAAAGGCAAAGCTGCAAACTGGAAATGATGCTTATAGATATTTCTGATGAGCGGGGAAAATAGGTACACGCAGGTAGGCATCCTTGATGTCTATTGCTGCCAGCAGCTCTCCTCCTTGTAGGATGGAGAGTGAATCCATGTGAAAATATTGAATCTTTAGGAACCGATTTAGATCCTTGAGATCCAGGATGGGTCTAACATCTCCATTTGGCTTGGCACCGTGAATAGATTTGAATAATAGCCCAACCCCTGCTCTTGTATGGGAACTACCCAGGGCTCGAGTCCTGCGGGAACGCATGGGAACGGCGTTCCCGTACTATTTCCACAACGGGAACGCCGTTCCCATTAGCAGCCCGAGTAGCCTGCCGCTCGTGCGTAGCCCGCCGCTCCTCTGCCGCCCGAGTCAGTGACTGGTTGCTAGGCTAGGGCCGCTCCGCGTCTAGCAACTGGTCACATGACATCGGCTGTACACGTGGGCACGCACTGGGGTCAGTGGGCAGTGTGCATGCGCCCTCCAGCGCAGCCAGCGGCAGACACACGCCGCTGGCATACGGACTGTCTCCTCCCTCCCCTCTACCCAGTTCTCTCCCGAGCGAGAAGTAAACCAGGTTAGTCACTAGAACTCTGCATTACCCTGCCAATATTCTGCATTACTCAATACTCTGCAATACCCCGCCAATACTCTGCATTACCCCGCAAATACTCTGCATTACCCCGCAAATACTCTGCATTACCCCGCAAATACTCTGCATTACCCCGCAAATACTCTGCATTACCCCGCAAATACTCTGCATTACCCCGCAAATACTCTGCATTACCCCGCAAATACTCTGCATTACCCCGCAAATACTCTGCAATACCCCGCCAATACTCTGCAATACCCCGCCAATACTCTGCAATACCCCGCCAATACTCTGCAATACCCCGCCAATACTCTGCAATACCCCGCCAATACTCTGCAATACCCCGCCAATACTCTGCAATACCCCGCCAATACTCTGCAATACCCCGCCAATACTCTGCAATACCCCGCCGCCAATACTCTGCAATACCCCGCCGCCAATACTCTGCAATACCCCGCCGCCAATACTCTGCAATACCCCGCCGCCAATACTCTGCAATACCCCGCCGCCAATACTCTGCAATACCCCGCCGCCAATACTCTGCATTACCCCGCCGCCAATACTCTGCATTACCCCTCCGCCAATACTCTGCATTACCCCTCCGCCAATACTCTGCATTACCCCTCCGCCAATACTCTGCATTACCCCTCCGCCAATACTCTGCATTACCCCTCCGCCAATACTCTGCATTACCCCTCCGCCAATACTCTGCATTACCCCTCCGCCAATACTCTGCATTACCCCTCCGCCAATACTCTGCATTACCCATCCGCCAATACTCTGCATTACCCATCCGCCAATACTCTGCATTACCCCTCCGCCAATACTCTGCATTACCCCTCCGCCAATACTCTGCATTACCCCTCCGCCAATACTCTGCATTACCCCTCCGCCAATACTCTGCATTACCCCTCCGCCAATACTCTGCATTACCCCTCCGCCAATACTCTGCATTACCCCTCCGCCAATACTCTGCATTACCCCTCCGCCAATACTCTGCATTACCCCGCAAATACTCTGCATTACCCCGCAAATACTCTGCATTACCCCGCAAATACTCTGCATTACCCCGCAAATACTCTGCATTACTCAATACTCTGCAATACCCCGCCAATACTCTGCAATACCCCGCCAATACTCTGCAATACCCCGCCAATACTCTGCAATACCCCGCCAATACTCTGCAATACCCCGCCAATACTCTGCAATACCCCGCCGCCAATACTCTGCAATACCCCGCCGCCAATACTCTGCAATACCCCGCCGCCAATACTCTGCATTACCCCGCCGCCAATACTCTGCATTACCCCGCCGCCAATACTCTGCATTACCCCGCCGCCAATACTCTGCATTACCCCGCCGCCAATACTCTGCATTACCCCTCCGCCAATACTCTGCATTACCCCTCCGCCAATACTCTGCATTACCCCTCCGCCAATACTCTGCATTACCCATCCGCCAATACTCTGCATTACCCATCCGCCAATACTCTGCATTACCCCTCCGCCAATACTCTGCATTACCCCTCCGCCAATACTCTGCATTACCCCTCCGCCAATACTCTGCATTACCCCTCCGCCAATACTCTGCATTACCCCTCCGCCAATACTCTGCATTACCCCTCCGCCAATACTCTGCATTACCCCTCCGCCAATACTCTGCATTACCCCTCCGCCAATACTCTGCATTACCCCTCCGCCAATACTCTGCATTACCCCTCCGCCAATACTCTGCATTACCCCTCCGCCAATACTCTGCATTACCCCTCCGCCAATACTCTGCATTACCCCTCCGCCAATACTCTGCATTACCCCTCCGCCAATACTCTGCATTACCCCTCCGCCAATACTCTGCATTACCCCTCCGCCAATACTCTGCATTACCCCTCCGCCAATACTCTGCATTACCCCTCCGCCAATACTCTGCATTACCCCTCCGCCAATACTCTGCATTACCCCTCCGCCAATACTCTGCATTACCCCTCCGCCAATACTCTGCATTACCCCTCCGCCAATACTCTGCATTACCCCTCCGCCAATACTCTGCATTACCCCTCCGCCAATACTCTGCATTACCCCTCCGCCAATACTCTGCATTACCCCTCCGCCAATACTCTGCATTACCCCTCCGCCAATACTCTGCATTACCCCTCCGCCAATACTCTGCATTACCCCTCCGCCAATACTCTGCATTACCCCTCCGCCAATACTCTGCATTACCCCTCCGCCAATACTCTGCATTACCCCTCCGCCAATACTCTGCATTACCCCTCCGCCCATACTCTGCATTACCCCTCCGCCCATACTCTGCATTACCCCTCCGCCCATACTCTGCATTACCCCTCCGCCCATACTCTGCATTACCCCTCCGCCCATACTCTGCATTACCCCTCCGCCCATACTCTGCATTACCCCTCCGCCCATACTCTGCATTACTCTGCCCATACTCTGCATTACTCTGCCCATACTCTGCATTACTCTGCCCATACTCTGCATTACTCTGCCCATACTCTGCATTACTCTGCCCATACTCTGCATTACTCTGCCCATACTCTGCATTACTCCGCCCATACTCTGCATTACTCCGCCCATACTCTGCATTACTCCGCCCATACTCTGCATTACTCCGCCCATACTCTGCATTACTCCGCCCATACTCTGCATTACTCCGCCCATACTCTGCATTACTCCGCCCATACTCTGCATTACTCCGCCCATACTCTGCATTACTCCGCCCATACTCTGCATTACTCCGCCCATACTCTGCATTACTCCGCCCATACTCTGCATTACTCCGCCCATACTCTGCATTACTCCGCCCATACTCTGCATTACTCCGCCCATACTCTGCATTACTCCGCCCATACTCTGCATTACTCCGCCCATACTCTGCATTACTCCGCCCATACTCTGCATTACTCCGCCCATACTCTGCATTACTCCGCCCATACTCTACATTACTCTACCAATACTCTGCATTACTCCGCCAATACTCTGCATTACTCCGCCAATACTCTGCATTACTCCGCCAATACTCTGCATTACTCCACCAATACTCTGCATTACTCCACCAATACTCTGCATTACCCCACCAATACTCTGCATTACCCCACCAATACTCTGCATTACTCCACCAATACTCTGCTATACCCTGCCAATACTCTGCAATACATACCCTGCCGATACTTACTCTGCAATACTTACCCTGCCAAGACTCTGCAATACTTACCCTGCAATGCCCTGCCAATAATCTGCAATACCCAGCAATAATCTGCCATACCCTGCCAATACTCTGCAATACCCTGCCAATACTTATCCTGCCAATATTCTGCAATACTCTGCCAATACTTACCCTGCCAATACATATTCTGCTAATACCCAGCCATACCCATCCATGCTCAGCCAAAATATTATTGGAGGAGATGACGTGGATATTACAGTAGGGGAGATGTATATTGCAGTGGGGACTATATGGTGGTGACATTTTTCACAGGTTTTTGCAAATTCAATTATTATTTGCTGATCCGAAAAAAGATCCGATCTGTGACTCAGATCCAAGGAATGATCCGATCCGTGAGTTTTTTGATCCGTTGCCGATAATCTTGCACGGCAAGGGCAACGTTATTCCAGTTTGTGGGATATTTTCTAATTTGCTGTATTTGAATTTGGAACAGGGTGTATTTGTGTTAGAAATTCCCTGAGAGGGAAAGATCATCACCCATTGTGTTGATTATTCTGTTTGACAAGTTAACTTATTTTGTATTTGTAAACTGGCACTTTACAATAAATGTACTGTATTTTCTGTGAAATATATATGCATATGAGCGTACCTGTATTTATTTTTATTTTTTTTGGTGGGGGAGTGGATCTTGGGTGAGAGTTCCCACACTTTTTTCCCCAGCACTTGACCCCTGGAACTACCATGATTACTTTCTGTGAGAGAAGATGATCCAATGCCTGGAAGAGAGATTTCTTTTTCTCTGGATTTTTGGGGACATTTCATCTGAGGAAACGAGAAGAAGGGAATTCTCTGAACTCTAGCTTGTAACCTAGAGTTACTGTGGAAATCACCCAACCGTCCTGAAATTCCTCCTGCCAGACACTTGAGAACTGTAGCAGTCTTCCCCCCCACTCGAACGAGCGGGGGTGCCCTTCATAAAGATGCTTTAGTGTTTTGTCTTGTAGATTTCCTCCTCCAGGACTTCTTTTGTCCCTGGGGTTGACTTTGAGTTTTACCTGGCACACTTGATGGTGGAGGCAACTGGTGCCCCAGGGGCTGGAGAAAGAGTCCTTTTGAATGAAGGACATCTACTCCTTTTCTTAACTGGCAAAGGGGTACTTTTCCCACTTGATATCTTTTGCATATATTTATCCAGGTCATCTCCAAACAGCCTTTCACCGCGAAAAGGAAACCCCACCAGGAGCATTTTGCAAGGAGTTTCGGCTGACCAATTTTTAAGCCACAAGACCCTATGCATATGAATCAGTCCAAGCATAAGATGAGAGGTCTGAAGGATAGAATCTCTGATTGCATCAATCACAAAACATAAGGCTGCTGGCAGTTCGGTTAATTCTTGGGCCTGCTATTCAGAGAAGACCTTGAGCACTTGTTTCAAGTGATCTCTTAAGGATTGGCATACCCCAATTGCCGCCACTGCAGGCTGAGCTACTGAACCTGCCAAGACAAAAACGTTTTTTAAAAGGAATTCCATCTTTTTTGTCAGATGGATCCCTAAGCATTTAAGCGTTGTCAACTGGACAAGTCAAATTTCTGTACACAGAGGAGATAGCAGCATCAATTGCTTTTATACCCCACATCTTTGGGAACTTTTTCTCCATAGGATAGAGAGTTGAAATTTTTTAGGAGGGAAAAATGCTTATCTGGGTGATCCTACTCAGAATAAATAAGCTTCTCCAGCAAAGAATGAACAGGACAAGCATGTGCAGTTTGAGGAGGTTTAAGTGAACCCAAACTAGATGTGGGTCTATCAAGCGGCTCAGATACAGGTAACCTAAAAGTGAAGCGGATCCTTTCACTAAGGGATTGCGCCAGCAATTTCTCCACCTGTGAAGCCGAAGAGGGACCTTCCTCACTGGATTCCCCAGAAGAGGAGTCATCTTCATCCTTATCTCCAGAGGGGGAATCATCTCCCCTTTCCCAGAGTTCCTCTGTTTCTGAGTCCTGGGTAGAAGGGGATCTAATGCGCTTTCTTCCCCCTAGTGAAGATGTAATCACGGCCATTAATCTTTCCTTGAAACCATTTATGGTTGAGGAAAAAAAAAAGCGATGAATACAGGGGCTGAAATGCCCACAGCAGATTTAGCCCCTGATGGCTCAGCCTGACCAGCCCCCCCCAGGTTTTTCAGGAGGTGATGGTGCTCTAGAGGGGGGGAGGTCCTCAGAGCCTGAGGGAGAGTCCCTCGAGCCCCTATTTTTCTGGGTACCTCTACCTCTTTTGCCCATAGTGCCAAGCACAAATGCCGAGGTACAAGCAGAAAACGCACGTACTGTCGAACAAAATAGTCCAGCAATTACTGCTGTTATAAAAAGTTCAGTCTGGTGCAAAGTAAATGCTTTCTGGGGATGCCTGTGTCAGCCACACTCACATGCCCGTTCATCTGCTCTGTGTCCCTCCTTGAGCTGTGCACCTGAGAAAGAGTGCAACTTATAGACTCAATTAGACTTCATTGTGGGCGTTAATCCACACCAGACGCTCCATCCCCTCATTCCAGCACCCACACTGTCCCTCCCTTTGTTCGTGCTCTTGACAGCCCCCGATGGAGACTTTAGGCATAGCAACATTACTTAAAGGAGAAAAGACCATAAGAAACTAGAAAAATTCCTTAGGAATCTCCCTTACTTTATCCAGCTGCAGGGTTCTGTGGCAACAGACCCAATCTTCACCTCTCACCATGGGCTCCGTTTGAAAAACGTTCAGGGACTAGGGCTTCCTTCAAAATGGGGGATCCTAGCTCTGTGCCTGTAAAGCACCCTGCCAGGGATATGGCTGAAAAAAGCAAATACTGGATACCAGGGTCCAGCTATCTAAAAAGAGAAGCATTACAGGTAATACCTTGTTTCTTTGGAAACTAGGCCGGGTACGGGTACCATTCAATTCGGCCTAGAAAAGCACTTTGAATGGATCCAGATGCATGGCTTTCCCTAGTAAGGAATATTCCAGTGGAGCTCAGCACAACTTTACGCATGATCAACACCTAAGACACTGGCGAAAAAACTGAGGTAATAGGTTGTATAAGGGGCTAAACTTCCTGTCTAGGGTGGGCCAGTGTCCATCACCTAATGGTGCCTATATAACCCGTCAGTGAATACTGAGGCTCTGTGTCCTGTGATGTACGATAAAGAAAGAGTGATGATGCTAAGAAGATCAAAAGAGAGGAATGATGCAAAGAGGGGTAGAGGAGAGGGATGGAGAAAGGGTAGAGAGGGGGTGGGTCAGGTGGGTGTCGCAAGTGCTTGCGCTTTATCTTGTATTAGAGAGAGACTGATCAAGGTTGAGGTTTGGGTTATGGTCCAACCACAAGGACCATGTTTTTAAGAATTCTGAATGAGTGTCATTCAAGATAGAAGTTAAATCCATCATCCCAAAATGGGAAGAGTATGGCAAAACCTACCAAGACACTGCCGTCCACCTAACTGACAGGCCGGGCAAGGAAATCAATAATCAGAGAAGCAGCCAAGAGGCCCATGGTAACTCTGGAGTAGCTAGCACATCTGGAAAGGCACCTTTCATGCTGAAAGATATGTCCAAATTTTAAAGCAGCATATGCTCAGGCAAGGATGGAACACCATTCCTTTCCAAAACTCCAGGTACTGGTGGTCTCCTTGTTAAAAGAAGAGGGGTGCTGCACTAGTAAACATGGCTCTGTCCCAACTTTGTTTGGATTTGGGGTTGTACCTGGCCAGCTTTTTGTTGCCCTGTCCCAACTTTGTTTTTGAGACACATTGCTGCAATCTTCAAAATAACCTTTTTTTATTTTTTTTTACTTAAAATGGTACATTTTGCCAGTTTAAACAATTGATATGTTTTCTATTTTCTATTGTGAATAAAGTACGGGTTTATGAGATTTAGGACTACTATTAAGCGTGCACTCCACAAATCTGGCCTTTGAGAGAGTGACCCGCTTTCCTATCCCTGCTGAAGAAAAGCATCCCCACATGATGCTGCCACCACCATGGTTCAGGGTGATGTGCAGTGTTAGTTTTGCACCACACATAGCATTTTGTGTTTAGGACAAAAAGTTAAATTTAGATCTCATCTGACCAGAGCACTTTCTTCCACTTGTTTGCTGTGTCCCAGCACATAGCTTCTCCCAAACTGCAAATAGGATTTCTTATGGCTTTCTTTCAACAATAAAGTCCATAATGATCCTGCACAAACTAGCAAGTGTATAAAATAATAAATAATCTATAAAGTGACAAGTGTTAATGAAAAACAAAATAAATATATATAGAAAAAAATCATAAAGCAAACACCGGTGATAAGTACATATAAGCAAGTCTCTTAATGGCTTAAGCAACACCAACGGCACTAAAACTAAATTCCCATCAGAGAAACAAAGATGAAAAGAGTGCACGTGAAAATATGGGCTCTCAGAACTCTCACCTCCACTCCTTAATTGAACAGCACATCAAGTAAAATAAAGGTATCCTCTGTTCGTTCTATCATCTACCACCAAGGGGTCTTCTACTGAATCTGTATGTCCCAATAGGTTGGTTGTCAGTACGGGCATTGAATGGGGGCAATTTTCAGCAATTTTTTTTATAAGGGTCTAGAAGACATTTGGTAAGTGTACAGTGTTGAAGCATGTTGTTGTGCTTCCTGAATGTGGCCTGGACTAGGGATTGTACAGTGGGGATCGAAAGTTTGGGCACCCCCGGTAAAAATGTGTATTAATGTGCATAACGAAGCCAAGGAAAGATGGAAAAATCCCCAAATGGCATCAAATTACAGATTCGACATTCTTATAATATGTCAAAAAAGTTAGATTTTATTTCCATCATTTACACTTTCAAAATGACAAAAAAACAAAAAAATGGCTTCTGCAAAAGTTTGGACACCCTGCAGAATTTATAGCATGCGCTGCCCCCTTTGCAAAGCTGAGATGTGCCAGTGTCATGGATTGTTCTCAATCATCGTCTGGGAAGACCAGGTGATGTCAATCTCAAAGGTTTTAAATGGCCAGACTCATCTGACCTTGCCCCAACAATCAGCACCATGGGTTCTTCTAAGCAGTTGTCTAGAAAACTGAAACTAGTTGACGCTCACAAAGCTGAAGAAGGCTATAAGAAGATAGCAAAGCGTTTTCAGATGTCAATATCCTCTGTTCGGAATGTAATTAAGAAATGGCAGTCATCAGGAACAGTGGAAGTTAAAGCAAGATCTGGAAGACCAAGAAAAATATCAGACAGAACAGCTCGCAGGATTGTGAGAAAAGCAATTCAAAACCCACGTTTGACTGCACGATCCTTCCAGAAAGATCTGGCAGACACTGGAGTTGTGGTACACTATTCCACTATAAAGAGATACTTGTACAAATATGGTCTTCATGGAATAGTCATCAGAAGAAAACCTCTTCTACGTCCTCACCACAAAATTCAGTGTTTGAACTTTGCAAATGAACATATAGACGAGCCTGAGGCATTTTGGAAACAAGTTCTGTGGACGGATGAGGTTAAAATAGAACTTTTTGGCCGAAAAGAGCAAAGGTACGTTTGGAGAAGAAAGGGCACAGAATTTAATGAAAAGAACCTCTGTCCAACTGTTAAGCATGGGGGTGGATCAATCATGCTTTGGGGTTGTATTGCAGCCAGTGGCACAGGGAACATTTCACGAGTAGAAGGAAAAATGGATTCAATAAAATTTTAGCAAATTTTGGATGGTAACTTGATGCCATCTGTGAAAAAGCTGAAGTTAGAGAGGATGGCTTCTACAAATGGATAATGATCTTAAACACACCTCAAAATCCACGGGGGATTACATGAGGCGTAAACTGAAGGTTTTGCCATGGCCTTCACAATCTCCTGACCTCAACATTATTGAAAATCTATGGATAGACCTTAAACGAGCAGTGCGTGACAGACAGCCCAGAAATCTCAAAGAACTGGAACACTTTTGTAAGGAAGAATGGGAAAAGATACCTCAAACAAGAATTGAAAGACTCTTGGCTGGCTACATAAAGCGTTTACAAGCTGTGATACTTGCCAAAGGGGGCAGTACAAGATATTAACTCTGCAGGGTGCCCAAACTTTTGCAGACGCCATTTTTTTGTTTTCTGTAATAATGAAAGTGTAAATGATGGAAATAAAATCTAACTTTTTTGACATATTATAAGAATGTCTAATCTGCACTTTGATGCCATTTGGAGATTTTCCCATCTTTCCTTGGCTTCGTTATGCACATTAATACACATTTTTACCTGGGGTGCCCAAAACTTTCGATCCCCACTGTATTCCACCTTTATGCTTGAGGGGACCCCCTGCATGGAAAATATCTGGCAGCATGGTAACTTTTTAATAGCCCCTGCAGTTCCATGGTGGTGGTGTCGCGGTGGTTGGAGTGGGGGGATATCCCCCTAGAGGCATGGATCATACAGACAATGCGTTTATTTTGCACTAGAAATAAATAGGCCCTTGTTGGTAGATTATGTTGCTGTTATCCAACATAACTCCTTGTGAGTAGTCTATATGTCATTAGGGTAAATGCATCTGGCTACAGGTGTCCTTATTTTGTCTCAGTTGTCTGTGTGACATTGCTACTATTGGAAGATTTTGCTTTTCTATGGTTTAATTTCTAGCCTGATATATTATGTAGGGTCCAGTCTTCCACTCTGGCCCCGGGGTGTGTGCCTTCACAGCTGATTGAAGTCAGCAATTATCTGGCACTCTCTATTTAAGACTGATGGTGTTAGCAGTTAGTGTTGTTGTAGCTTGATCTAGGGTAACACTGCTAGCTAAGTTAACTGAGTGTACTATGATGGTGACTCTGATTATCCCTGTCAGTGTTGTGTGCTATGGAACTACAGAATGTTTATAATCATTTTTACTTTTTAGACATTTTTGCTGATACTCTCTCCAGCGAATGTTGATTATATCTGCACTGTGCAATGGCATGGTAACTGATGTTAATCTTCACACTGGTCTATTGGTAAGTCTGCATTTCAATGTTGTTCATAATTTGAACAGCTATTCTAACTTTCATTCAGCTGATTGGTGGTTTACGTTTTACCAATATATTATAAAGTGAAACGTCAACCTCCCTGACCTAGCAGCAATAGGGATCTAATATGTTTTACATACACTTTGTGGTTATATCAATGAGAGCTCATATTTTCTTGCTTTTATTTTGTAAATATCTTTTTCTTGTAATATGTTTGTAATAAATTGTATTTTATAAGATTATAAATAGGATTATGTTCCTTTTCTGGTACTGTTTACGTCTGCTCAAATGGTCCTATACTCTTTAAACAGTCTATATATGGATGTTGTACCCCCTTATCTATTTTCTCTTTAAATATCATATATAGCTTCTTCTTTGGCTGACAGACCTTTACTTGCATTTTTGAATGTCATAGCAAACTGTGTTCACAGACAGTGATTTTGGAAGTATTCTCAAGCCCATGTAGTGATGTCCATCACAGAATCATGCCAAACATCATGGGCATCCAATATTACCTTTTGGCCTTGTCACTTTCACACTGAGATTTCTCCAGATTGTTTGAATCTTTTGATATTATGCACTGTGGATGATGATATATTTAAGGTATTTGCAATTTTACACTGAGGAGCATTATTCTGAAAACGACAATTTTTAGACACACCTTTTCATAGATTGGTGAATGTCTGTCCATCTCAACTTCTGAGACACACCGCCTTTCTAAGATGCTCCTTTTATACTCGTTCGTGTTACTGACCTGTTGACAATTATCCCATATATTTGTAAAATGTTGTTCTAGCTCTTTGTTGTTTCTACCACTTACTTTGCCAGATTTTTGTCGAGCTGTCTCAAATTTTTTGAGATGTGTGGCTGCCATCAATCAGCCTGCCTTCCTCCATTGATCAGACAACCCCGCATAGCCTTTCACTGGGAAGCTCAATGTACTGTTACTTCTCCTCCCCCAGCTCTTATGGAGTTGAGAACAGAGGAAATGTGATCACTTACAATAAAAGGGAAAAAAAGGTTTTTATGTTTTTTTTTGTTTTTTTTAAATATCTATACACAAGTGTTTTGCCTTTCATTTCTATTTTAACCGGTTCCCGATCAGCTCACGCAGATATACTGTGGCAGAATGGCTCCCCTGGGCAAAACCCTGTACGGTT
The DNA here is from genome assembly GCF_037356315.1 of Lithobates pipiens. Lineage (NCBI taxonomy): Eukaryota > Metazoa > Chordata > Amphibia > Anura > Ranidae > Lithobates > Lithobates pipiens. Next base: position 431,620,399 of record NW_027507758.1, read on the forward strand.
ATGTCCTTATGCTTTTTGGCCACCAGAGGGGGACCCAATGCGTGTGGCCGGCAGGCATGATCGCCGCCAGCCACGTGCACAAGCTCCAGCATGGGGATTTGTATGTGTAAACACACAAATCCCTGTGCCGTCAGAGGAGAGGAGCCATATTGTTTGTTCCTACTAAGTAGGAAAACCAATATTTCTCCTCTCCTAGTCACTCCCATCCCCACACAGTTAGAAAACAGTGAGGGAACACACAGTTAACCCCTTGATCGCCCCCTAGTTTTAACCCCTTTCCCTGCCAGTGACATTTGCACAGTAATCATTCCATATTTATAGCACTGATCGCAGTAGAATTGTCAATGGTCCCAAAAAAGTGTCAAAAGTGTCCGATATGTCCATCGCAATACCGCTAAAAAGCGCAGATCACTATTATAAGTAAAAAAAAAAAAAAAAAATTCCATAAATCTCATAGTTTGTAGATGCTACAGCTTTTGTGTAAACCAATATACGTTTTTTTTTGCGATTTTTTTTTTTTTTTTTTTACCAAAAATATGTAGAAGAATATATATTGGCCAAAACTGATGAAGAATTATTTTTTTTAAAATGTGAGGAATATTTATTTATTATAGCAATAAGTAAAAAAATTTTTTTTTTTCAAAATAGTTTTTTTGTTTATAGCGCAAAAAATAAAAACCGCAGAGGTGATCAAATATCACAAAAAAAAAGCTCTATTTGTGGGAAAAAAAGGATGCAAATTTTGTTTGGGTGCAGCGAACGACTGCGCAATTGTCAGTTAAAGCGACGCAGTGGCTAATTGGAAAAAGTGCTCTGGTCTGGAAGGGGTAAAATCTTCCGGGGCTGAAGCAGTTAAACTTGAATAGGTTGTTTTACAAGGTCATAATTTACAATCACTTTAACCACTTGCAAACAAATTAATGTATTACTCTTTTCTACCCATCCCAGTAAATTCCCAATCTGTCTTACCCCACACATAGCAAACCACCACAGTGTTTATTATAAACTTTAGAAAATTGCATTGAAATACTACATTTTTTTTTTTTTTTTTTGAAAATGTTTTTTATTGAGTTTTAGACAGACAAACGAACATTCAACAAAAAAAAAAAAAAAACAGTGACATGCCACATTGTTATGGTTAGACCCACGCAGGGGTCGTCAAGTGATTCTAACAGAATAATCGACACCTGTAGCACATCCACAACAACAATCACTAACTTAGTGCTAGGTTGGCTCCCGCTCCATATAACAACTTAGGACCAATTTCTGTAGTCGGGCCGCAAGGGGCACCAGAATAATTGAACTAGGCATATAGGATTGGTAACACTAAAAAACCAAGACATTGAAGTGGAGCAATGCCAGGGGGCCCTCCCCATCCACACTCCCATCTTCCCTCAGGATGACATCCCGGACATGTTAATCTGTAGTCACTGTGGAGGCATCAGCCAACCACTTAGACCACACTTTCATGTATTTTTTGGGGCAACCCCTGTTATGATACGTTTCTTTGTAGTGTGGTAAGACTTTATTAACATGGGATTTCCACAGTTGTAATGACGGCGGGGCCTGCTTTTTCCAGCATAAGGTGATCATTTTCCTGGCATAAAAGAGTAGAAGTCCTATCAGGGTTCTGTCTGCTATCCTGGGGGCCACCCCCTCCACCAATCTCAGAAGGCATACCCGCGGGGTCTGGGCTACATCTATTCCCACCACTTCATGAATTATGGATAGTACCTGTGACCAGTAACGCTGAATTACCGGGCAGGACCAGAAGATGTGTATAAAGTCACCCGGATCCCCAGTGCATCTCCAGCATTCCGAGGACAGGGAGGTTCTCATTTTATGTAATCTATACGGGGTAATATATGCCCGGTGTAGAATTTTGTATTGTATGAGGCGGTCACGAAGGGATACCAGGATGGTGAAGGGAAAGTCCCACATGTCCTCCCAGTCCTTGGAATCCAGATCCGATATGTCTTGAGTCCATCTCTGCCGGAGCTTTGACAGATCTGGAAAAGAGACCCTAATAAGGTGCGCATACAGGACCGAAGTCGGTTTCCTAGTACATTCAGATCTTGTAATCTTTTCGAGGGCGGATTGCACAATTTGCGTGGTATTGGGTACCACTTGAGCCTTGAAAGCATGGGATAGCTGCATATAGCGGAATAGATGCGAGGGGGGTACATTATTGCGAGATACCAGGTGATTAAAGGGGTGTATAGTCGTACCGGTCGTGAGGTCAGATAAGAGTTTTATGCCACATCTGGCCCAAATTTTGGGGTCTGGTAGTGAATAGAGGTGGGGTAAGGTAGGATTATTCCATAGGGGGGTGTGCGGGGAGATTGCAGTCCCCGGAAACCCCTCCAGTCCCAGTCCCGCCCGCCAGGCCCTTAGAGTTGTGTGCATAGAGGGTGTCAGGTCATAGGGGGCCCTGGGACCCCGCAGGGGTAAGTGTGTCAGGGCCTCCACGGATCGGACCACCGCAGCCTCCAGAACCACCGCAGTTGTTGGACAGGTCTGGTGTCATCCACCAGGAAATACTACATTTTTAAACCTTTGGTGGTATTATATGATCCCTTTTTGAACCTGCAGTGCCCATGTGCTTCTCCCAACATCTTGTAAGCCACACGGCCTCCAAAAATCTTTCTTTTAATATTTGAGAGTGTTCTAAATAAAGTAATCATCAATTAAATCACAGTTACATCTGATTCTGATTGGCCTTTGGGAATGTTGTTGATCCAGGAGGGATGGCAATACCTCACAGTACATAATTTCACACTAAATCTTTTTTATTTATTTTTTAAACTGCAAGGGATTGCTGTAAGATAACGCAATAAGACTTTCTTTAAAAATAAATACCTAACTGAATAGAGGGCATTTTTAAAGTGGTTGTAATGCCACATGTATTACTTTGAGTCTCTCTGTTTGAGGTCCCTGTTCAGTACAGTGCATGCATTTTACTAAAATTATAATGCTAAATAACTTCTTTGCAGAGCCCTTCTGTCCTGCCATGTGACCTCCCTCTGCTTCCCTTCCCAAGTGAGTAGAGTGGGAAGGGCTGAGATTTACCTATCATGAATGCAAGCCTGCAGGGAGGTCACATGACTGCACAGCAGGGCTCTGCAAAGAAGATATTTAGCATTATAATTTTAGGAAAATGCACACACTGTACTGGACCCAAAACAGATAGGATCAAAGTAATTCATACAGGTTTCGTTACTTTACAAGTACTGATGCAGCTGCATGGAATAGAATTACACAGGCATGAGAAGGGAGGAAATCGGCTCTTACACAGACTACAGAGACTGGGTGAGAGGGAGGGGGGCTGGGAGTGGGGAGGATGCAGCGATGATGAGGGGATATCTGGCACATAAACTGACCACACTATCAGAGATCAGCAGCCATGATAAACATGGTTTAGCTTTAAAGTTTACCACCATGCTGGGGAAAATGTGTTTTAAGAGCCCCTTTCGACTAAAAAAATAATGGACCAGGCCCATTAAACATTCCTTCTTTCTACACAGGTGAACAATGTCAATCCTTCTTAACCTGATAAGACAAACTCTAGAAGTTAATGTTGCAGTAGAACTGACTAAACCACGCTGACTATCTGGTAGAATATGGGGAGCAGCAGATTTCTAATTTTTGGTTTAATTACTGCTGAAGGCCAAGTTTTCCTGTTATTTTAAATAGTACATTTGGACCAAGCTGGCCCAAACTTCAACTATTACTAAGTGACATGGCTGCCGTGCATGCTGTATCATACTGTAGTAGCATTCGATAGTATATAGTGGTATGCTCTAAAAAAAAGTACGGAAGACATTTCTTCTGCTCCTGGAACAAACTAGAGTTGACCTCATTATGTTTCTGCTATCCTAGAAAAGCCTCTCTCCACCTTGGCCAATCAGAGGAAGCCTTGTATTCATTAAAAAAAATGCAATGCTTCTCCTGAATGACTGAGATGTATTAAGGACAATTCAAATTTGTTCTGGCAGCAGACAAGTAATCACCAGTACTGCTGTGGAAGCAGCACCGCCATACTGAATGTAGCTGTTGCTACTACAGTATGATATAGCACACACAGAAGCCAAATCACTTAGTAATGAAAATAGTTAATTTGGACCAGTTGGTCCAATTGAACTATATAAAGTTAAACCTGGATTTTCAGACCACCTTTCTGCGATATTATACCATATTTGGTATGTGTATTTAGCATGAACTATGACAAAAAGAAAAAAGTTTGCTTAATGGCTGGGTAAATGTTCTAAGTCAAAAACACAAATGTTTTTGTAATGTATAAAATCATAGAATATCTGTGTGAAAATGATTGTCTGTATTTCTTCTGAAGAAAAAGAAAATTATTTTTAATTACTATCAGTGCCAGTGCATAGGATTATGTCCTAATAAAATATTTTAAGACTAATTAAGTCAATAGCTGCTTTGCCTAAAGCAAGATCTCTAGGGCCTTCCTGTAATGAATTACCACGAAAAAGCCTTCAAGATACAGTCAGCAATAAGTAAACACAAGCAATTTACTATTAGAACACTAGATGGCGCAGTGAGAATAAGACACTTTAATAATCTAATATTAGCTCTATGTATTTGAATTACCAAATCAAGTAATTAGAAAATGGTTTGGCATGATTGTATTTAATTATGATCCACTTCCGTAAACAACACATGAAAAATGCAACAGCTAGGCTTTGCCCTGACAGATTTAGGATCAGAGATTGTTAATCTGGGTACATGTACATTTTTTGTTACCAGTTATTACAGGCAAAGTATTAAAAAAGTGACACTAAACTCACATTGTTTTCATAAAATAAAATAAATGCAATACGTTTAAACATAAGTAGAATGTGCCTGCAATCTCTTTTACTTTGTTTAACCTCTCAAATGCAATTTTTTTCTGCTGTTCTCAGACTTCCTGTTCTAGGGTGGCTACGCTCATTCTCTGTGCCCCCTTGTTTATGTGAACGTAGCCACGCTTTCCTGCTTGCCCTGGAGATAGATTACACATCTAGCTCTACGGGAACAATGGTAGAAGACTTAAAAAAATAGAGCCATAGTATACTTGATATTTTAGAATGACTAGTGTAAAAATATATATTTTAGTGACACTTTATGTAATAGCTTTAGGCTAGAATCCTGTATTTGCAAAACAAAGATAGTACCAACTTTAATGTCATACCTTTTCTTAAAAAATGACTGATGAGATGTAACATATTAACATATTTTACATAATCTCCCTTGCAGTGGCAGACTATGCCAAGATCCCTTTTTACATGTTGCATGGGCCCCGAGCAAAGCACTGACATTTAGAATTAAAGCCTGGTATGAAGAAAAGCCTGGTATAAGTCAAGAGGAATCTTGACTTACCTGTAAATTCCATATCTTCGAGTACAGGACACAGGCAGAGTAGGCATACACCATGGGTTATAGGCGTGTACCTTCAGGTGTTCGGACAGTGGCAAAGCTTTATGACACACCCGCTGTGCACCTGCCTTATAACATTACTGCACTTTTTAAGTCGTCAGTTTTGTAGCAAGCAATGGACAGTAAACAGATATGGAAGGTAGGGTGCCCTGTGTAGTGGTTCGTGGAATTTACTCCAAAATATGGAATTTAGTTAAAGTTAAGATTCCTCTTATCTAAATCCTGCAGTACAGGACATAGGCAGAGCAGTTATACACCATGGGACATGAAGTAATGAAGAAGAAGTTTGGGCAACAATGAGGCAAACAGAACTGTGCCAACAAGCCAAACAAGAGTCAGAAGACCCAACGTCAGAGAATGTTTGCAAGAACCTTGCAGCCTAAAGCTGCATCAGCAGAAAATTGGACATCCACCGGAATAACTTAAAAAATTATGAACAGAAAGCCAGATGGTTGCTCACAAATGGGCATGTGGCATGCAGGAGGAGATTTATCTTTGTGAGTGTAAGCTCTTGCAATCAAATTTTGTATCCATCATGCAATTGTGGACTTTGAAGGAGGTTGTCCCTTGCAAGGTCCCGAGAACAGGACAAACAGGGAATCCATTACTCTGAGTGGAGCAGTAGACTTGAAGTATACTCTAATGGCTCCAACAACGTCCAGGCAATGCAGAGAGATTTTTTTTGGATGCTTATGAAGAGGGAAAAAGGATGGGAGGACAATGTCCTCATTAAAGTGGAATACAAAAACCACTTTCAGGAGAACAGATGGCCTTGGGAGCAAGACCACCTTATCATTGTGAAGTATGAGGAAAGGCTCTTTACAGGAAAGGGCCACCAGTTCAGTTCATAAACACGTCTGACCAAAACAGCTACTTTGCATGGGGAAACCTTTAGGGGCATGTCCCTGATATAGACATTCAAAGGGTGATTTCTGCAGAGCAGAGATAATCAAGTTGAGATCCTAAAGAACCATGCAAGGGGGGCTTAATAAGAGATACACCTTAAAGAAGGGTTCTTGCAAGTGAGAGTGAAGTCAGAGGCCTTTGAAAAAGAATAGACAAGGCCAAGACCTGGTCTTTAAGAGTACTTAACCATCAATTTCTGGTCAAGACCTGTTTGTAGGAAGGCCAGAATGTGATGTACAAAGTAATCTCCAGGAACAAGATTGAGAAGCAGGATGGAATAGAGAACCATGAGATAGCAGATCTGGTCTGTTGTGAAGAGGCCAGGGGTAATTTGCTAGATGTCCGAGTATGTTTATGTACCAGACTGTTATGAGTTAAGATTTGCACTGGGCAGAAGGCATACATTTATCTGAACTGAGACCAGTGATTTATCACATCTAAGACTAGAGCTAGATGATCACTGGATATGGGCAACAGACAGATGTAGTTTGTTGTTAAATCTAGAGACTAGGATGTTCACTTGAGATACTCCCCTTTTTGGCATATCAGATTGAAGACATCCAGATGAGGGGCCTATTCCTCTTGATCCAGGAGATGATGGCTGAGATAATCTGTCTTAGAGACTTACATCTGTTGTGATAACTTTCCAGTGATAGGGAAGGAAGGACTTCCCTAATTGTTAAGGTTGGGGTGGTGATCCAACAATATAGGGAATTGCTTGCTTGGTTGGACTGGCGCATGGGTAAATCAAGGAAAGAATCATGCTTTTTCCAAGTCAACAATATGTTTTGTTGAAGAGGCCTTAAATGGAACTGGGCAAATGGTACTGCTTCAAAGGGGGCTACCTTTAGGCCTAGTACACTTATGGAGAATCACAATTTGGGAGGTCTCATAATTCTTGAGCATGTGCACATAGAAAAATTATTTTCTGCTAGAAAGATTTTTGTTTGGTGTGTGTCCAGGACCAATTTTTCAGACAAAGGGAAGGCAGATTTGTTGAAATTGATCATCAATTCAAAAGCTTGAAGCATCTGAAGTGGCTTGTTTGATAGCTGCAAGGAGGAGGAGTCCTTCAGAAGAAGGTTGTCTAGGTAGCCTGTGACTTGGTAACTTGGAGTTCTGAAAAGGGAAAGTAGAGGTGATAAGATCTTTGAAAACAATCTGGGAGCAGAAGACAGGCTAAAGGGAAGGGCAACAAACTGGAAGTTGTTGTCTGACACTAAGAAGAGCAGAAAGCGTTGATGAGGTGTGTAAAAAAAAACATGCAGATAGACATCCTGCATGTCCATGGATGCTATGTATTCCCCTTGTCTAAGAAAGGTAACTACTGACCTTGCTGCTTCCATGCAAAATAAATTTATTTTTAAACCCAGAAGAGGACAAATACCTCCATTGGGCTTAGGTTTTAGTAGAATCTTTTGAACCTGTCTGGTACTGGTACAATGACTTCCTGGGACAAGAAGTGGTTCAGGGCTTTGTGCAAATCTACCTGTCCTTGGGCAGATTTTGGTTGATTTGAAAGAAGAAAGTTTTTGTGGTGGCAACATTTTTAACTCTATTTTGTAAGCCTTTGAAACTACTAACTGCACACAGGTCTTAGATGTCAGTAAACCCAAAAAGAGGCAAACTGTAACAGACTTCCCCCAACTTCTAGGAGTGAGGGTGCCCCATCATTGAAAAGAGGAGATCAGAAAACTACTGTAACTCTTCTTAAACAGCATGATCATAAAAGACAGGGTCAAAATGGTTAATTGTCCTAGTTCAGTTAGCTCTAGTCTGCATTGCTGAAATTGCAGCAAGAGCTAGTTACAGGGCTGGGCCTGCAAGATTAAAGAGGGGCTTTTGGAGTGTCTCAAATTTTCTATCCGCAGAATCTTTGAAAGAAGAAACATCTTCAAAACGAACAGTGAGATGTTTGTTTTGTACAGAAATGGCAGAATCAACTACAGCAATAGCCTACTTTTTTGCAAACCCTTTCTACTGCATAGCGTTCAACAAAGATTTTGGGGAAAGTGAAAACTCTTTCAGGAGTGACCCAGTGGCACAGTGATTCTGTTCATGAAGAGTGAGTGTTTTGAAGGTCTCCTGGTACCCAAAGGGGCATGGTGAGATGGAGGAGAGTGAGGCTGCACAATGTCAAGGCTTTTGCAGACAGAGGCAATGAGCTTTTCAAAGTTAGCAAGCATGATGTGTGAGAATGTTCCACTGCAAGGTACTCACAGAATAGGATGTGAAGTAAAAGGTATGCAGTAACCAGGTATAGACCATCTTGTAATGAATCTTTGTGGTTAAAGGGTGAGAGGAAGCATTTGTGTACCTTATAAAGGCTTTAGGTGGAAGATTTGGTAAAGTGAGATACCAGTGGTGTGATGTTACATTTTTGTGTCAAATTTGAATACATTCCAAATATAGCCCCATTTTTACAGTAACTGTCAGAGATACAGGGGTACTCTGTCTTACCTGTCCATGACTCTGGACTGTAAAAGTCCAAGCTTTGCCTGTCACAGTGGGCCTACCCTCAAAGGAAACATCCAACCAGAAATCCTGGATATTGCACTCATTATTCTTGGCTTATATGTCTGAATTACAGGAACTTGACCACCACAATTAAAAGGTTAACAACATTTTGTTCTGTTAGCATACAACTCCTGTTGAAACCTGCCTGCATTTAATGATAGACATACAAACAATGCCACTAAAAAGGTCTCTTTTAATCCCATACCTTGTGTATTGATTATTTCATGATTTTAACAAAAGCTTTGATCCTAAATACAAAGCTGTTTTTCTACACTCACAATTGAGAATAACTGGGCAATGATTGAGTTTCATTTGACTATATCAACACGATCATCATTTACATTAATGCTTTTTAATATCACTGAAGTGTGTACTTTATAAAGGGCATTAAAAGGAACCCTGGCAAAGCCTGAACTGGATTTAGTACCTCTATTACATGAGTACATTGTCAGTACCCTCTATTTATCTTCATATGGTTTCATACCATTCTCCACAATTTAAAACACTACAGTGCACACTTCGATTGGTATTTTTGGCTGTGTCAGATAGTCCCCCTGGGGTACCACTGTTATTCACCCCCTTTGTTATGAAGCCCATAAAAAGCTCTGGTGCAACCAATTACCTTCAGATGTCACATAATAAGTGAAATTATGTCCACCTGTGTGCAATCTAAAAGTCACAAGATCTGTCATTACATATACACACCTTTTTGAAAGCCCCCAGAGGCTGAAACACCTAAGCAAGAGGCACCACTAACCAAACACTGCCATGAAGACTCTCCAAACAAGGGATGATGTTGTTGAGAAGTACAAATCAGGGTTAGGGTGTAAAAAAAAATCAAATCCAAATCTTTGATGATCCCTAGGAGCACCATCAAATCTATCATAACCAAATGGAAAGAACATGACAACAAAACTCACAGACCGGGCAAGTAGGGCATTAATCAGAGAGGCAGCACAGAGACCTAAGGTAACCCTGGAGGAGCTGCAGAGTTCCACAGCAGAGACTGGAGTATATGTACATAGGACGACAATAAGCCCTATGCTCCATAGAGTTGGATCTTATAGCAGAGTGGCCAGAAGAAAGCCATTACTTTCAGCCAAAAAAAAAAAAATGGCACATTTTTGAGTTTGCGAAAAGGTATGTGGGAGGCTCCTAAAATGTATGGAGGAAGGTGCACTGATCTGATGAGACTAAAATTTTACTTTTTGGCCATCAAAGAAAATGCTACGTCTGCCGCAAACCCATCACCTCACCCAAAGAATACCAGCAGTTGGGACTGGTAAAAATGGATGGTGCTAAATACAGGGATATTCTTGAGCAAAACCTGTACCACTCTGTTTGTGATGCAAATCCTCAAACAATCCATGTTAATTCCAGGTTGTGAGGCAACAAAACATAAAAAATGCCAAGGGGGTGAATACTTTTGCAAGGCACTGTACACTTTACAAGAAGTGTAGCAGTTGACTTTTAATAAACACACACTCACCTGTCCCAGGATCCAGTGATGTGGCTGCCCAAACCCTTGATTCTCTCCCTCGCCTCTCGCCGACGCCGGCATTACAACTGTGGCACCCAGCTGTGACAGCTTGCAGCTTCACAACCAGGTGCACACTGCGCAGAGAGCTTCAGATGACGTCTAGTGTGACGAAATGGGTTTGGGGAGGGCTACAGTATGTCTTAACGTCACTTTCGTTTGAGGCCATTTCGGCGTTTGCGTCAGCAGTATACGTCTGATTTTATTTGTTCAAATGTGAGTATCTCTCAACACCTTCTATTAAAATAAATGTTTAAGCAATATCACGGTATGGGCATCCCTCTCTTCCTTAAATATTAACTTGGAGGAATGCTAATAGCACAAAGGACCAATCTTCCAGGGTGCTACACAGTGGCAAATACTGTGGCTCCATAACGCCCCAGGTGGGGTAGGAAGTATCTGGTGAGTGCATTTAGAATAAGAGCACAGATTAGTCACCTGCACAGCAAGCACTGTACTGAAAGGAGACAATGTAACGTCTTTTCATTTGTGGACAATTAGCACTTTATGAGCACTTTTCACTTTATCAATTAAGTATTATGAAGTAATAATTTTCACTTAAGGATTCTATTGGATTTCAATGTTTTATGTGGATATATATATCATTTTTAACATTTATTGTGATATCAATTGTATTATCTACTAGCATTATTCAAACACTTTGGCAGTGGATCTGCTCTACTACTGTCTAGTAGTACTACTAGTCACTACTGATTTAAAGGCACATCTAATTATCAATTTGCACGATTTAAAAGGCACATCAAATTAGCACATATATATTTTATTATATATATATATATATATATATATATTAATATATATATTTTTCTCCAGCACTTGTCACTTTATATTCATTTAATTTTTGAGTTTAGTGGAACAGTGCCACACCTACATTTTTTTATTTTACCCATTTCTGTACTTCACTTAGGTGTTAGTATACTGTAGGGGCAGCAGGCCTCTCTCTTTTTATTCACTGCCCTGTACTTTTCCACTGTGCTGAATCACCTCCCCTTTTTCCTAGGTTTGCTGTTGCTCCATGTTCTTTCCATTTGCACTTCTCAACAACATTGTCCCTTACTTCAAGGAAGAAAAAAGGGCCAAATAGGGGCTGGGGAATCACCAACCCCTGGGACTGGTGGCTGCTCAATCAGTTTTTCCTGAAGAAGCCCGTTCCGGGCGAAACATGTTGAGAATGATTGCAGTATGCCCTTTTTTCATCCTTCCTGTTTGGTGAAAAATGGAATCTAATATCAATGTGCTTTCTCTTGCAAATTAATGTTAAATCATTGTTTTAAGAATGTTTAAATTATAATTATGTGTAGCATGAATAAAATTGTAATATTTTATACATCAATCTTTTTCTGCAAATATATTATTTTATTCGATACCTTTAAAGTCCCAGGGGTTGGTGATTCCCCAGCCCCTATTTGGCCCTTTTTTTCTTCCTTGTTGTATTTATTAACATTGGGACGTGGTATCCTGGCCCGCTTAGATTCCCTCTCTCTCAAAAACTTATTTTCTTATTGTCCCTTACTTGTTTGGAGAGTTCTTTGGTCTTCAAGGCAATGTTTGGTTAGTGGTGCCTCTTGCTTAGGTGTTGCAGCCTCTGGGGCCTTTCAAAAAGGTGTGTATATGTAATATGTGTATATGTAATGACAGATCATGCGACACATAAATTGCACACCGGTGGACATCATTTTATGAATTATGCCATTTCTGAAGGTAATTGGTTGCACCAGAGCTTTTTATGGGCTTCATAACAAAGGGGGTGAATACATACGCACATGCCAATTATAATTTTATTTCTGAAAAATAGTTTTATGTATATATTTTTCTAATTTTACTTCACCAACTTAAGACTATTGTGTTTTGATTCTTCACAGATAATTCCGACAAAAAAACAAAAACATTGAACTAAAGGCTGTAATGTAACAAAATAGGTAAAAAGCCAAGGTGGGTGAATACTTTTGCAAGGCACTGTAGCTGCTGGAGCTCCGCTTTAAGTCCCTTCCACAGGAGTCGCTCTCTGCACAGTGTACCACACATTGATAAGCAGAGCTTGCATATTTAATGAGAAAGACAACAGTTTTATTAAAATAAGATTGTCTGTAGCATGAATAAAATTTAATTCACATTTGAAGAGCCGTCAAGTTAAATTTTTTCCTTTTTTTTCATGTGTCTTAATTAAGCACCTATGCACATTTCCAAATATACAAAAAAAAAATCAACTTTGCCACAGCTACAAAATAAAACAAAATCTGTGTAACAGTACACATGGTTTAAGAGAATCTCTAAGCAGACGTAAATACAGTGAGAATGTTCTGTGAAGTGTACTTGTTCTGCAGAGCATTAACAGCTCTCTCGCTCACACCCTGCATCATAAAACCAACCAAATCTAACACTGTAAAATCAGGACAGATTAATGTTGCTTTTAATTGACACCCGCTGAGTTTCTAGTGGATATCTATGCTATGATTGCACTTTTCGCTTCCAAGGCTGGGAAATTAAAAAAACAAAACACATTTTTGTTATTAGGTGTTCTAATTACTAACATCCATCTCTACATTATCTAGTAATTATGAAACTGGAGGAAGGCTGGGAGAGGCAGCTTGACTGCCATGTAATAAAAACAATGTTTAGGAACTTGATGCTGAATAAAACATTAAAAAAATAGGCCCCTTTTTTGTAGTAAAAATTGTAAAAAAAAAAAGCAAAGCTCTAGTAGCAATATCTAAATAGGTTAAATATTAAACAAACATCTCCAGAGAAAGTGCCGCATAGACCCTCTCACAAGAATATTAACATGCTAGTCGTAGAGCTATAAAAGAAAAAAAAAAGGCAGCTGAAAAGGGACAATGTTTGGACACAAAAAAGGTAAAAAAAAGAATTAAAGAAGAGAAATTGACAGATAAAACTCAGTAACAGCAATCAGGGCCAGCCTCCCCGCAGACTCTTGCCATCCTGGTTACTGCCTACTGTATTAAGACTGCCTTTCTCATCACTTAATGCTTATTTTCATCACTTTGCTTAAAATATTGATAATCAATTAGGGCTACGTCTGTTTTGCCATAGAATCTGTGTCACAGTCTATCAGACTGTCAGGACCAATTCAATCCTCATTCAAAGTTAATTTTTTCTTCATAAATCTGCCTTTGGAGAAGTCATTAGGCGAAGAACATAGCCGGAGGTGCAATCACCTATTCTCTTTCATTAGTGGCAGGCAAAGAAGGTGAGGGAGATTATTAGAACTTTGGAATGATCACAAAGCAGCGTGCTGCCTGTCAGATCCCCCAAACATTTAATTCATCTCGCCAACACACCAGCATTCTATGCCAGGCGCTTTAAATGGACATTATTCATGAACAGCTGCGACATGCTGAATATTCTGAAAACTCTGGATAAAAAAAAAATGGGAAGGGGGAAAAAAATCTCTTTGAGTTAGGAATTATGTGATGGTCACGCAATTAAGAACTTTTATGACATTGTACGAAAGCAAATAAATTTGAGTACGTAAGCAAAAACAGCAACAACCACCAATCGTCTGTTAAATTGGAAAACAAAACATGCCTTTTTATGGTTGGGTTAAATCTGTTAAACAGCAAGGAAACTAGTCCCTTTCCCCCTTCTTTTAAATGATTTAATAATTAGTTCCTTTTATTATGTACTTGACGTCTCTCAAAAGGCTGCTAAATGAGCTGACATATTTCACTTCAATGTGCTGCCATATTAGATTACACTGGGCTTCACTTATAGCAGATAATGAGCTGCACGGGACACAATAGATTTTCCCTGCAAAACATGCACACCAAACAGGTAGAAGGGATGTGGCAAAAAATTCTGTGGTCAGTACTAGTAATCCAGAGGGCGTGCAAAATCATGGGGGGGGGGGGACAGATTTCCAAGAATTATTTTAAGTGGTTATATATAGAAGCTTAGTGATACTGACTTGCAGAAACAAGTAATGTATGTTTTTGTAATTATTACAGAAAATAGCAGTTGACTCCCAAACGCAAATGTACAACAGTGCAATAAAAAAATGAATAAAAAAAAAAAATGAATAATTTAGCACAGAGCAAATTAAATTTTAATAGGGTTTTTTGTTTTTTAAATGCGTTTTTCACTGAGCTGGCATCAGTAGGGGGCAATAGAGGACAACAAAGAATAAAAGGACCATGTACAGGATCTCACAAAAGTGAGTACACTCCTCATATTTTTGTAAATATTTTATTATATCTTTTCGTGTGACAACACTAAAGAAATGACACTTTCCTTCAATGTAAAGTAGTAAGTGTACAGCTTGTATAAGTGTGTCAATTTGCTATCCCCTCAAAATAACTCAACACACAGCCATTAATGCCCAAGGTTTCTTTATCACGGGGCGGATCCGCTGCCACGGAGTCCGCCAGCTCAGTGGGAGATTTCTCCGTTCATCTCCGTGGGAGATATCTCCACTAAGCCGGCGGATAACAGGTCCCCCCTCTACTCACTGAGCGGGGAGGGGCTTGCCGAGCGCCGCTAGTTGCTATGGAGAGTTCGGACAAAAATGGACAGCATGTCCATTTTCATCAGATCTCACCCAATCCGATAGGGACGGATGTGAACGTAGGGCCATCCGTCTGATTTTAGCGGATCGGACCAAATTGGATGTCAGCGGACATGTCCCCGCTGACATCCGTCACTCCATAGACTAGCATGTAGCGACCATTCAGGTCCGCCGACAAAACAGACAGGTGGACCTGAAAGGTCTGGCAGTATAAAAGGGGTCTAAACCGCTGGCAACAAAAGTGAGTAAACCCCTAAAGTGAAAATTTCCAAATTGGGCCCAAAGTGGCAATATTTTGTGTGACCCTCTTGGGCATGGAGTCCACCAGAGCTTCACAGTTTGCCACTGGAGTTCTCTTCCACTCCTCCATGACGACATCACGGAGCTGGTGGAAGTTAGAGATCTTGCGCTCCTCCACCTTCTAGTTGAGGATGCCCCACAGATGCTCAATGGGGCTTAGGTCTGGAGAAATGCATGGCCAGTCCATCACCTCTACCCTCAGCTTCTTTAGCAAGACAGTGGTCATCTTGGAGGTGTGTTTGGGGCCATTATGTTTGAATACTGCCCTGCAGCCCAGTCTCTGAAGGCATTCATGGTTCCCTGCAGCTCCCCAGTGCCGGTGTTCTGACATATAGCGTCCGGCAATCTAGAAGTATCCGCCCCGTACTGTGCAGGCGCAGCGCTTGTGCAGTACGGAGCAGAAGGAGATTCCGAAAATCTCCGTAGATGAACGGCGCCTGTGCCGTGAGTCGAGGTGCAAGCTTCACCATCCAAGTGGACATAGGGCTGCACATATTAGAGGGCCGCTCGCCACGCTTTGGGCACGGCCTCACTTCGCTCGCCACGCTTCGGGCACGGCTTCGCTGTGCTCGGCTCTTTTTATTCTGAGTCCACTTGGATGGTGGGGCTAGAATCTGGACTCACGGCGCAGGCGCCGTTCATCTTTGGCTATTTTCGCAATGTGGTTGTCCTGTGTACTGCGCATGTGCAGTACAGAGCGGACACTATGTGACAGGACACCGGCAGCACTCATGCAGCCCCAGACCATGACACTCCAACCACCATGCTTGACTGTAGGGAAGACACACTTGTCTTTGTACTCCTCACCTGGTTGCCGCCACACACGCTTGACACCATTGGAACCAAATACGTTTGTCTTGGTCTCATCAGCCCACAGGATATGGTTTCAGTAATTCATGTTCTTAGTATGCTTGTCTTCAGCAAACTGTTTTCTTGTGCATCATATTTAGAAGAGGCTTCCTTCTGAGACGGCAGCCATGCAGACCAATTTGAGGCAGTGTGTGGCGTATGGTCTAAGCACTGAGGTGCCATGTTGAACTTCCAGTGACCAGTATGAGAGAGAGAGAGAGAGAGAGAGAGAACTCCAAATTTAACACCCCTGCTCCCCATTCACAACTGAGACTTTGTAATACTAACGAGACATATGACACCGTGGAGGGAAAATGGCTACTCTGGCCCAATTTTGACAAATTCACTTAGGGGTGTACTCACTTTTGTTGCCAGTGATTTAGACATTAATGGCTGTGTGTTGAGTTATTTTGAGGGGACAGCAAATTTACACTGTTATACAAGCTGTACACTCACTTCTTTACATTGTAGCAAAGTGTAATTTCTTCAGTGTTGTCACATGAAAAGATATAATAAAATATTTACAAAAATGTGAGAGGTGTACCCACTTTTATGAAATACTGTATATGAATTGTCTGATTATAGGACTTTCTGTAAATCATATGTACCAATCAGCTACTCTCCTTCCTGTTGCCGGGGCATGTTAGAAAATAAACAGAAAAGAAGGAAAGAAACGGTCTAGGATTCAGTCACACTGTTCATATATAAGGCTTAAAGTTCCTCATTCATACAAGTCCCTGCCCTAGTGAAACTTACTATCAAATGGCAAGCAGTATAACACTCCACACACCAATGTATCCCTAGCAATTATCTGCCAATAATCATAGCAGTGAGAGGAAAATCTATCCGAACATACTTTGTAAATTCTAAGTAACTTGGGTTGGTGTGGTGTAATGTGAACTTCAGTGGCCGAATCCGTTTAGAGGTTAAAGTGGAACTGTAACCCAACGAAACATTTTCACCAAAAAAAATAAAAAAATAAAATTTTCAAATTTTAATAACGGTTTACTTATCAGCAAAATGTGTAATTTTTTTCAATATGCTGTAGCCTATGCTGCTCCCCGTTCTTCATAAGGGAGATGCCAGAATGTGCCTGCAAAATCAACATTTCTCCATCAGATTCCTGAGATGTTACATTTATACTCCTAGATCTATGTTGGGTATCTGTGCATGTGCTGAATTTTGATATGACACATGCAATAAGTAGAACTTTGCAACAAGGGAGGAAAAGAATGGACACTATACATGATGGTTCCGGCATTTGTATGTGGGTCCCCTGGTGGACACCAAAGGGGAACTGGGGCAAAGCTAGCCCACAGCAGCATGTTTAGGTAAATATACTTTGGTTTATAAATCCAATTTACTACGATGTACAATTCCACTTTGAGGTAGTTTGGTGTTTGGGTCAAGGGTTGAGAGTTTAGCTTAATTACTAGGGTAACAGCTAATAGCTTTAGCAAACAACTAAATATACAGTTGAACTACATATACCTATATTGTTTTACCTACAAAAATCTTGTAAAGCCAGTCTTATGATCTACAATAACTGCATCTCCCACAGAGCTCACTTCATTGCTTCCTGGTTCAGCATAATTGCGTCTAGATTCCCCTTCCTTTTAAATGACCATAAGCATTGTTGCTTCCCCCACCCCGTCCAATCATTAAGCCAAAGGGGAGGAAATGACATTAGAAGGTGCACTTCTTTAACCGGTAAATACAGTGTGTCATCTGCTTGTATAGTTGCTAACATTCATAAAAAAAAAAAAAAAAAAGGGAAGCACACTTTTATCTGTAGGTCGATTACTATCTAAATTAGGGGCAGGGCATTCATTTGTAGGCATGGCCTAGCAGGATTTAAAAAATGAGGCGCGTAAAATGGGCGTAGTTTACATTACACAAAATATTAGGCGTGACTTAAAGGGGGTGTCATTAGAGTCCGAGTTGACCTACATTGTGGAAATGTGGTAACATATAGGGAATATAGGTAGGGCAGGGGGCTAGATTAGAGGGGGTTTGTAGAGTTGGGGTGGGGATAAATTTGAAGGGGGTGAGCAGAGTTGGGGGAATGAGAAGGTTTTATAGATAAGGGGGGTAAATAAGGTTGGTTAAGGGGGGGTTATGAGCAGAGCTGGGCTGTTCCAGACTGCTGGGAGGGAAGACACTAGGAAAGGACGGTGGGGGGACAGGCACACAAAAGTTGCTGCATAGGACAGTCAGCAGACAGTTTTCTTTAGGATTCACTGTGGCTGTAGCTTTTCTGGCAGCAGGCCTGGGATCTTGCCTAGAGTGTCTCTCCCTGTTCACCACCACGATCCCTCTCTCTTCATTAAGCCAGAGATATGCTCCCTCAAACTACTTCCCTTCAGAAGGTGGGCTGGGCACGATCTGGATGGCCACACCTGCTCCCTGTGACCCAGCCAATCAGAAACTGCAAGCCTCGCATGCTCCACCTCCTGGGTGGTGTTCTGTCAAAGTGACTTGCAATGAGTGTTTGATCTAAGCTATTGGGGGAGGAGGTAAGGGGAGGGATAGACTGGCAATCAATGTTCTCCTGCTCTACCTCTTGGCACCCCGCCCAGCAGCACCTGAGCTTTGACCTCACTATCACGGCTGTCCGTGACAGAGGAGGAATTTCGAGATTCTGCCTGGACAGGCTGGGACATCGGTCTGAATTCTGTGGCTGTTGGGAAGTATGTGCTTGGATGTGCAATATGGCATATGTGTGCAAAATGTACAGAATTACAATTTCTTTGGTTGGCAAAACAAACATATACTATGTGGGTTTAATAAATTCTGTCACATAGCCAGGCAATGTTAAAAAGGAGCTATGACACAACTTAAGACAAACTTGAGAGATGTATAATTAGTCAGTTTCATTGAAAAATCTTCCTTCAGTTGCTCACAGCACTGCAACACAATAAAACCTGCACTTGACCACTTCTTATCGCGTGTGTGTTTTGAATGTAAATGTTTCATATCCAGTGGTAAGGCCTCTTGCATATGGGGGGGGGGGGGGGGGTATAGCTGCTGCGTGCCCAGTTGCAGCATCCAGCCACATTGCCTGCAGCCTGTCAAAGTCTATGACAGGCTGTGGCTGAATGAGGCTGATTGATGTACCAAATGGCACTCTTATTTAGAGGCCTGTGTGTTTAAGAACAAATGCCTAAAATGCAAGTCTTCTGTATTCTGGGCAATCGTCCGTTGCTTTCTACATCAAAACCCACTCAAACTACCAATGCTGGACTTCCATTATAGGGCTAGTTCACACCACAAAAATGCACTCCAGGTTCCCCCCTGGAAGCGTTTTTTGCTTACAGTTCACACCGCATGCAGTTCTGGTGCATTTTTGATGTGTTTTGCTATGTTCCAGTACAATTCTGTGCAGAAAAAAATGCAGCACGTTCTACTTTTTTTCTGCACCGAAAACTGACTGGAATTGATTGCACCAGTGTGAACTAGGGCCATTGGAATACATGGAAAACACTGTGCATGCATTTTTCATGCAGAGAAAAAACACACTGGACTGTATCTGGTGTGAACTAGCATAATTGATATACTGGTGCAAGTAGTGAGTGCTAACTTCTATGCCACCAAACACATTATTGTTGCGAAGTGGGCCTCATTTCTATACTATGTACAATTCGAGTTTTTTATTAGAAGGAAGACCTGAAAGATATTACTATCATTTTAACAAATGACCCATTTATAAGGAACTGAATTTACTTTTATTTGACACATGAACATTGCTCTTAGTACACATGCTGAAATTTATTGGGAGAAAACTTCAAATATACCAGATTATCAAAATGGGATTTATCAAATACAGTGAGGACAGTTAGCAAAATATTAGCCAGAGCTATGATTGCCTGAAAAAGGGTCAATATATTCAAAATGTATTTCAGTTGGATAGGTGATGAAGGGATGAATCTCTCAATGACTCAATGTATTTCTGTTATGGACAGACGGTGAACATTTGAATGAACAGATGACCTATTATAATTCTTGAGTACACTAGGGCAATATTTTCTTGCTGGTAAAAATTCCAGATTTGTACTGTCAAGGGCATTATCCATAACTTTAAATGCAAAATAAAAAAAAAATCAGACCATTAAACCCTCTTAGCTGCTATGATTGGTCATATAACTTTCCAATGCAGCAAGAAATAGGTAATCTGCAAAGAGTCCATTAATTATTGAGTGATTCAAGTAGTATCTTCTAAAACATGTATACCAGTTTGAGTGAACCTTTAAAAAGAACCAGCATTGCTGAGAGACAGAGGTCCAACAGCTAATGGCCTGTCATTTGCCTGACCTCAAATACCATTTCCCATCTTCTGAGTCTGTGAATGTCAGATGACCTATGACCCTCTAACACTACAGCTAAAGTGTCAGGATCAAACACAGTCAAATTAAATTGGAGGGAAATATAAAATCTTCATAAGTCTGTACAATTACGACAAATAAAGCTTGAATTTTGAAGATTCAGTCAAATGGATTAAAAAAAGGGTAAGAAACACAGGTAGTTTAAATAGAGAAATAACAAGACTGTGTGTACTTTGTTACGATATATCATAGAGCAAAAAGGACTTCTTAGTATTTTGTACTTTTTATTAGAACATACTTATGGTACTACCAAGATATTACCTTTTTTTTTTACATCATCTACATGTATTTGTTTTTTTTTCCTCTTTCATAATTGCAATTTGTTGCCATGCACTCATCTTTTGATATCAATGATAAAAAAAATAAATACCAAGACTGGGCCCTGGAGTTAAGCAATGTATTCCACAAAATGTTAAAAAATACTACAGTATTTGGTGCAGACACACAATCAAGGTCTTTAGCTGTTGGGTTGTGCTGTTTCAAAACTATAGTCTGTTAGAGTAGATTGGGGAACACACTTCACAGAAGGGTTCTGACAAGGCAATGTGGTTTCAAAATATATTTGTAAATGTAAATATATGCAACATAAACCTCTGTTTTGTATGTTAATTGCTGGAACTTTGTAGAATGCCTTTTTTTTGCAAACTAGCTGATAAGTGTGTTTTTATTGTATTGTACTATAATATAAAGTTCTCAAGCAATAGTAAATTTACCTCAGGGAGGTACTTCTGACAGGTTTAGAAAGTACGGCTTGTTCAAAATAATAAGAGTTTTTCAATAAAATGTTTTTATATATACACCAGACCATAGCAAGTACTTTTACTGGTTTAAAATGATTTAGAAAATCTTTTAGCTACACTAATATGGTACTAACAATACTATATATCTATATCTATATATATATATATATCTATATCTATATATATATCTATATCTACACACACACACACACACAGTTGTGCTCATAAGTTTACATACCCTGGCAGAATTTATGATTTCTTGACCAAATTAATAACACAAAAAATGTCTCTCCCTCATGGTTAGTGTTTGACTGAAGCCATTTATTATCAATCAACTGTGTTTACTCTTTTTAAATCCTAATCACAACAGGAACTACCCAAAATGACCCTGATCAAAAGTTTACATACCCTGGTGATTTTGGCCTGATAACGTGCACACAAATTGACACAAAGGGGTTTGAATGGCTATTAAAAGTTAACCATCCTCACCTATGATCTGTTTGCTTGTAATTAGTGTGTGTGTATAAAATGTCAATGCATTTCTGGACTCCTGACAGACCCTCACGTCTTTCATCAAGTGCCGCACTGACGTTTCTGGATTCTGAGTCATGGGGAAAGCAAAAGAATTGTCAAAGGATCTGTGGGTAAAGGTAGTTGAACTGTATAAAACAGGAAAGGGATTTAAAAAGATATCCGAGAAATTGAAAATGCCAATCAGCAGTGTTCAGTCAGGTAGACCAACTAAAATTTTAGCCACAACTGCCAGGAAAATTGTTCAGGGTGCAAAGAAAAACCCACAAACAACTTCAGGTGAAATACAGGACTCTCTGAAAACATGTGGTGTGGATGTTTCAAGATGCACAATAAGGCACTTGAAGAAAGATGGGCTGCATGGTCAAATCGCCAGAAGAAAGCCATTATTATGCAAATATCACAAAGTATCCGCTTACAATACACCAAACAGCACAGAGACAAGCCTCAAACCTTCTGGCACAAAGTAATTGGAGTGATGAGGCCAACATTGAGCTTTTTGGCCACAACCATAAACACTACATTTGGAGAGGAGTCAACAAGGCCTATGATGAAAGGTACACTATTCCTACTGTGAAACAAGGAGGTGGATCGCTGATGTTTTGGGGATGTGTGAACTACAAAAGCACAGGAAATTTGGTCATAATTGATGGCAAGATAAATCAAAAAATACTGGAGGAACATTTGCATTCATCAGCCAGGAAGCTGTGCATGGGATGTACATGGACATTCCAACATGACAACGATACAAAACACAAGGCCAAGTCGACCTGTCATTAGCTACTGCAGAATAAAGTGAAGGTTCTGG
Organism: Lithobates pipiens; assembly: GCF_037356315.1. Classification (NCBI taxonomy): domain Eukaryota; kingdom Metazoa; phylum Chordata; class Amphibia; order Anura; family Ranidae; genus Lithobates; species Lithobates pipiens. Next base: position 431,642,948 of record NW_027507758.1, read on the forward strand.
AGTGGCCATCTCATTCTCCTGACCTCAATATCATTGAGCCAATCTGGGGAGATCTCAATAGTGCAGTTAATGCAAGACAGCCCAAGAATTTACAGGAACTGGAGGCTTTTTGCCAAGAGGAATGGGCAGCTTTACCATTGGAGAAGATAAAGAGCCTCATTCACAAATACCACAAAATACTTGAAGCTGTCATTGATGTTAAAGGGGGCAATAGACGGTATTAAGAACTGGGGGCATACAAACTTTTGATCAGAGTCATTTGGGAAGTTTCTGTTGTTTCTGTTGTGATTATGATTTAAAACTATGTGGTTCAAAAAAAGTAGAGGAAATTAAGAAAATGGAGGATTTATTTTTATTTTTTTTCCACGTCAGTGAATTACATTCAAGAGACCCAAATCAGCTTACCGCTCATTTTCCGTCCCATTCCTTTTTCACATCATTGTGGTAATTTTTTATTAAATTCTGTTTTTGTTTTTTTTGTTTTTTATTTTATATTAAATGTTATTTTAACATATATTATCATATGCCAAAAATATGCCTTACACCCCATTACATCCCCATTTAAATCACCCCTACCCGCACCCCCTCCCGCTACCCCCCCCCTCCCGGATTCCCTGTAGACTACCTCACTTCTGGATTCTGACTGTACCTTGCTGACCCGGCCTGCCTGAGTACGCTAAACGCCTCAACCCCCAGCCAAAGCTCCACTCTGGACTAAACCTTCCAACAAGAAGTACCGTTAAGATTGGTCTTGTTTGTCAGCTCCTTCTTTTCTCCTATGGATATGAGTGATGACTTATGACTAAGCACCTAGAAGGGACCACCTATATTACCTATACCACCTGATTGCTGGAAGTAATATCTGCTGTCTACCTTACAGCAGTGAGGTAAGGTAGTCATTGCACCTTGTGTGTAGACACCGATTGTTTGAAGATTCACAAGATCACCGGTGGAGTTTTGCTTTTTGGTCACGGAGTCATTATATGCTTATGACACAGAGTGGATTCACATAGTGCACGTCTAAATACGGACTAATGTTTTTGTTATAGAAAGAGACATTGCCACCGCTATTGGATACTAATTATTTTATTGCACTCTATTGGATATTGATTATTTATTGTTTTGCTAATATTTGTTTATACATAATTTTTTTTTTTTTTATAATTTTTATATTTTTGATTTTTCTTTTCACTTGATGCACTTTATGGATTGAATCATAATTTTGGATTTTCATCACAAACATTTTAGTTTTGTCATCTTTATGGGCACTGGATGCACTTTACTGTTTACTGTCACTGGATGCACTTTAGTCTAAAAGGCTCCAACCGTCATATTGTATGTGATTGGATACTACTTAGATGGCACTTATTCACTTTTTGGAACTGCTAGTTTAATCAGTCACATGCAGCTATTTCATAATTATTTGTGTATTATATATTAAGATATACGGTACATCTATATCTATAAATGTATTTATATTTTTTTTGTGTGGAGCGCAGCACCATTTAACATACATACAGCATATCTATCTAGGGGAGGGTTTGAGCCCCTGTCGGTGTTTTGCTGCAACCATAACTTTTTTCTTTATTTGTTTAAACATTGTGGCGCGAGGATAATTTATAGCTGTAGGCAATATTTTAATCAAGATCTAATGTTTGCCTGTTCAAATATTTTGAACAACAACAATTTCAATGAGGTGTACATACTTTTTCACAATGTATTCTCTCAAGGCCAGTTTAGAAATAGTTTAGATATAATGAATTTTATAACATACCTAAGCTAACCTATCAGCTGGTGCCTGAAGCACTGCAATATATTTCAATGCAATGCAACTTTCCACACAGAAATATCCCATAGTTAAAATGTATGCTCAGATTGCAAGTGGTGGAGAGAAGCTGCCAAGGCCAGAAACAATCTTGATCCTCCCTTACGTTCGACTTGAAATGGATACAATGAATCCAAATGCATTGCTTAAATGCAGTAAATTAGATAATTTACAAAGTTTTCTATTTCTATGGTTGGAGGGTAGGAAGATGCTTGAGATCTTTTGTAACTCTTCCCATTTCCGGTTTTGACATTTTTTGCCCTTCCTTTTCTATCCTTTACAGCTTCCCCCGCTACCCTTCCTGGTTTTTCCCATCTTTCCTTCTCCTTTCCTTTTTTTTCTGCCCCCCCCCCCCCCCCAGAGGTGAAGCCGCTGAGTATTGAGCTGTGATAACCGTATGTTTAGGTGTAGTCATACTATTGATGTACATGGTATACAAATAGATTATTTTGTTGTGTACCAACTACATTTATGTGCCATGAATGTTTTAATTTCTTGTGTGTTTTATACACCAACTGGCCACTTTTTTAGGTACACCTGTTCAATTGCTTGGTAACACAAATTGCTAATTAGCTAATATCATGGAAGCAACTTAATGCATTTAGGCATCTAGACGTGGTGAAGACGATTTGCTGAAGTTCAAGCCGAGCATCAGAATGGGGTAGAAAAGTGATTTAAGATACTTTCATGTACAAATCTCTAGGGTTTACAGAGAATGGTCCAAAAAGAGAAAATATTCAGTGAGCGGCAGTTGTGTTGACGAAAATGCCTTTTTGATGGCACAGGCAAGCATGGTTTAAGATGATAGAAAAGCAACAGTAACTCAAATAACCACTTGTTACAGCCAAGGTACGCAGAATACATGAAAAGCACCACACATCTAACCTTGAAGCAAATGAGCTACATTAGCAGAAGGCCCCACTTGGTGCCACTCCTGTCAGCTAAGAACAGGAAATTGAGGCTACAATTTGCACAAGCTCGTTAAAATTGGACAATTAAAGATTGGAAAAACATTGCCTGGTCTGATTAGTCTCAATTTCAGCTAGGACATTCAGATAGTAGGGTCAGAATTGGGCTTAAACAACATGAAAGCATGGCTCCATCCTGCTTTGTATCAACGGTTCAGGCTGGTGGTGGTGTAATGGTGTGGGCGATATTTTTTTGCCACACTTTGGGCCCCTTCATACCAACTGAACATTGTTTAAATGGCATGGCCTGCCTGAGTATTGTTGCTGACCATGTCCATCCTTTATGACTACAGTGTACCCATCTTCTGATGGCTACTTCCAGCAGGATAATGCACCATGTCACAAAACTTAAATCATCTCACCACTGGTTTCCTGAAAATGACAATGAGGTCACTGTACTCCAATGGCCTCCACAGTCACCAGATCTCAATCCAATAAAGCACCTTTGGGATGTGGTGGAATGGGAAGTTCACATCATGGATGTGCAGTCAACAAATCTGCAGCAACTGCCTGATACTATCATGTCAATAAGGACCAAAATCTCTTAGCATACCTTCCAACACCTTTTTCAATCTATGCCACAAAGATTAAAGGCAGTTCTGAAAGCAAAAGGGGGTACAACGCGGTACTAGCAAGGTGTATCTATTAAAGTGGCCGGTGAGTGTATAATTCAAAACATTCAATAACATCTGTAAAAAAAAGATGAGATCATTTACAAGCCAATACATACAACATAATTAATATATCACCACCGCCTATATGAATAATGTGCTGTAATGTAGCCACACAGGGATTCTACAGCGAGCTACATTTGATTATCTGTGTGTATGCCTGCTTTGATGAAGAGATGCCGACTCCTAATAAGCAGTTATAATATTGTCACAGTGAAACAAAGCAGCTAAATAGATCTAACACATGACTACAAAAAGCCAGGACAAGAAAGAGAAGGATTTATTCATTGCCATTATATGACCAAAGTCAGTCTAACAAGACGTTGTCAGTCTGAATGTGTCAGAGAGAATAAATATACACCGTGGTGTCTTCAAACACATTCAAATCATAGTAAAATGACTCATGTCACTCTTCTGCCAACATAATTCTTGTGAGAACCATAAAAGAACATCCCTGCGCTGTGTGCACTGAGGGGGGATCATCACACAGACATGACTGGTGCACTGCAATGGCACACAGGTCATAGTAAAGCAAATGTACAAGCTTTTAATTGCAGGACAATATTGTTTGTTCTGCTGGGTAAATGCTCCTTATATTGTACAGCAAGCAAGGTTGTAATGAGTATAAAGCTATCCACATTAATGTGGTGTTCAGAATATGTATACACAAATCAACTGCAAAACATTTTTTGGGAAAATTATCTGTGCCTGTGCACTAAAGTGAACACTCCCAGAGCCAACCTCGTCTCAGAACATTGATTAGATGACTCCTGTCTGTCAAGAGTTGCAAAGTTCACATTGAATTAGTCTTGCCAGATCCAGAAAAAAAAAGACATATGTGATAAGCTATACTATTAGGAGTGTCACACAGATGCACTTAAAGTGGGGTGCCCCTAAAAAAAAAAATTTAAAAGTCAGCAGCTACAAATACTGCAGCTGCTGGCTTTTAATAATCGGACACTTACCTGCCCCAGGGTCCAGCGATGCGGGGGAACGAAGCCCCCCCCCTCGCTCCCCGCTCCGCTCGCGGCGCCGTCATGCATACTGTGGGCACCCGGCTGTGGCTTCACAGCCGGGCACCCACTGCGCATGCGCGAGCGGCGCAGGGCGCCGTGATACGCCGTACAGTCACCTGGGACACATGACAGGTCCCAGGTGAATGTGCGGCGCGAGGGGAAGTGATGTCACCAGCCCGGGCAATGAGGAAGGCAGATTACAAGGGACCCCCTAGCAACCGGTATTTAGAGGTGAGTAAAAAATTTTTTTTTTGCCAATTATTTTTTTTACATTTTTTTTACGAATTTTAAGCAGTTTTAATTTTTTGGTGGCAACACCACTTTAAGTATAACTAAAGGCAAAACTTTTTGTTTGGATAAAGTGGTGAGGAACTAGAACCACTATCAACTTTTATTGCAATCTTCATTCTCTTTAAGTCCGCCCTGGACAGGGCAGACTACAGGGAGGCAGCTGTTCACTGGACCACATGTATACCTGATCCGACACTTCCGGGAAGGGGGAGCGATGTGATTACACACAGCGGAAGCCGATTGGCGGGTGCAGGATGTCCTCCAGCACCTGCCGAGTGTTAGGCAGAGACAGAACTGCAATCTGCCTATGTAAATAAGCCCGAGCGACATTTTGACAGGGGGAAAGAGAGGGGTGCGAGGGTTTGTGTCCCTGCACAGCAGGAAATAAATTCCATGTCTTCCCCTAGTAAAAGCAACAGTATTGTAAAACGCTTTCTAGGCACACAGGTAACCCTTTTATCACCCCTGATGTTAACCCCTTCCCAGCCAATGTCATTACTACAGTGACCGTGCAAATTTTTAGCCACTGCTGACCAAAAAGAATGCAAAGGCTCATCTCACATATACCAAAGAAAGTCTTGATTATCCCCAAGACTTTTAGGCAAATATTCTGTGGACTGACAAAAAATAAACTTTTTGGAAGGTGTGCATCCCATTACATCTGGCATAAAACTAATACACCATTTCGTAACAAGAACATCATACCAACAGTCAGACATGGTGGTGGTAGAGTGATGGTCTGGGGCTGCTTTGCAGCTTCAGGACCTGGACGACTTACCATGATTGATAGAACCATGAATTCTGAGCTCTACCAGAAAATCATAAAGGAGAATGTCTGGCCATTTGTTTGTGACCTCAAGCTCAAGTGCACTTGGGTTATGCAGTATGAGAATTATGATCTGAAACACAACAGCAAGTCCACCTCTAAATGGTTCAAATAAAGCAAAATTTAGGTTTTGGAGTGGCCTAGTCAAAGCCCAGACTTAAATCCAATAGAGATGCTGCATCACGATCTTATAACAATTCTGCAAAGAGTGGGCCAAAATTGTTCCACTGCAATGTAAAAGACATTGTTAGTTATCACAAATGCTTGATTGTACTTGTTGCCACCATGGGTGGCACAATCAGTTATTAGGTTTAGGGGGCAATTACTTTTTCACATAAAGTCGGGCAGGTTTGGACAGATTTTTTGCCTTAATAAATAAAACCATCCTGCATATTGTATTTACTCAGGTTATCTTTGTGTAATTATAAAACTGGTTTGATGATCTGGGTCATTTAAGTGTGACAAATATGCAATAAAAAAAAAAATCTGAAAGGGGGCAAATACTTTTTCACAGCATTGTATCTGTTCTAGTTGGGTAACCACCAAACCCCATCTCAGAGAGAAACAACTACACACAATTTGGAAAAGAATAACTCTGTGCTATAAAAAGTGTTTCCAGATCCAATGCTATAACGGCATGAAAAGCATTATCTGCATAGTTCTACCCTTTACACTAAAATCAAAACTAAGTGCTGGTTCGCATTGATGTGACATTGATGTCACATCAATGCGGTGTGATTTTGGAAAAATTTTATGTGCTATTTGGCCCCATAGAATATGCCAACCACAAACATCTAACCATTAAGGTCAACATCTTCTGGTAAGGAGACATCCATCTGAGCACATTTGGGTGTCTGGCACAGTCGGTGGAGGTGGTTCAATTGCACAGTGGAAATAAGTCTTTTGCACATGTTCATTCACATGCTGGATTGGAATTTTGTACAGAGGACATATATATATATATATATATATATATATATTTCTTTTCAGGACTGCACAAATTTCACATACAGGACTTATTTATGATTGGACTTTAGTCATTGCCTATAGCACTATTGTATGGTTGGTTTTTTGGAGTCACTGTGGGGGACTGTAGTTTATTTTTATTATGAACACCACCTTTTGGCATTTATAAATGGCTGTGGTCATTATTATTAGTGACAACATATATTTGTTTCAGCGCCCCTCATCACATTTATTACAACCACAAACTTGCATCGCACTAGTGTGAACTGATTCTAAACCACTTGGTTTTCCACTTTGGGTTGGAAGTGATGTAAATACCTTGTGTTTTAAAAAGAGAATTGTGTAATTTACAATGTTTTAGAGGAATGGCTTATTTGTTACTTTTGATCCACCTTATTACCTAAACGTCATCATTGTGTACCCGAAAAACCCTATATGTTTCTTACCTTCCACTAAAGGTCAAACCGCTTATGACATAAATTTGCATGGCTATGCTGACAATCATAACATGGAGGAAAATATTATTTTTGGATTTGAACTGAAAATAAAAATGTAAAATGGAAAAATTGGTTGAAGATCAATACTCACCATTATTTACCACAACACTGGGTGTTCAATATACCCGTATGGTGTCCCACAATTTGCAGGCTCACCAATCATAGGTGCAGTATCTGTGCCTAAATACTATAGAGAGAAACGATTTACAGGGGAGGGATTCGTTGTCTATTTTTAATATGATCTTGGTGTTGGTGGTGGGTACCTGGTCTTGGCCCTTTTTGTATTAAATATATTGTATCCCCTTATATATAATGTATCCCTTATTACTCATTGTACTGTATCTATAGAGGAGCAGCTTTGTTACACTAGGACAGGACTACAGAATACCTCCACTTCTCCATAACATAGCAAGAAGGCATTTTGTATGCCACAGAGAAAACTGAGAACAATAACTGATAACTGTGCAGCACAGGCAGAATACACAAGAAGTTAAGAGCTCACTGGATTTCTGGTGGAATCAACAGGGATTTTTTTTGCATGTTTTTGCACCTTATATATAATTTAAGGTCATGCATTAGAGCATTAACAAAACCTATATCTATAGTCAATGACATGTAAATCTGTTTTCTTTTTTTTTCTTAGCCTTTTTTTTTTATGATTGTGTACAGAATACAGAAAAGGGGTATAACATTGTACAATTTTGCCAACAACCACTGGCACAATAAACAGTTTGCGAGCTACTGACATTTGTACTTCACAGGATGTTTTTGCAGTTTGGTTATGTGCAGTGATTTATCTGGGCTCAATTTAAATAGAGGGTGTAGTGTAAAGCTTTACATTTCAATTACCTTTTAAATTCAAAAAGTATTAAATTAAACTGTGTTTACATTTACGACGCAAATATAAAAACGAAATAAAATAAAAAAGAATATACGTGAAGATATGTTAAAGTAAATTTAATAAATCTATAACTGTAAATGTTATTTTGAAGATTTTAATTATCTGGATAACCGGTCTCTTTCGTTTGCTAAAACAATCACATGAATCTCATGAGACCAAAAGTAAGTAAAATAAACCTGATACATGTTCAACACCATACCAGCTTTGTTTATTGGGAATTCGATGGAATAAAAGGACGTATTGCCAGCAGATGAGTATAGATGTACTGCACACTTATTACACGTGACAGGTGACGTTTTTAACCTTGTTGACGGCACTTAAGACGAAAAAAATTCACATGACAGCTTGTCAGCAAAGCTGAAACATTCCACAGTGAGGCTGGTATACAGAATGAGCGAGACTTTCATCTGCCATTTTAAAAATGTCAAACATGCCTAGATCAAGCATGACTCCTGTAAGCGGCAGGCATCCTGAACACATGCATTAAGTGGGAAACCACAAAACATTTAAAATGGATGCAAAAGTAGGACCGATATTCTATTTGACTTCTATGCCTTAGGGTATTTCCATTTAAATTTCTCAACAGAGACAGCTGCCGATCTCCTGTCAGGTACATAAATAAAAAGCTGCTGATGCCTTATCAGACTTGTACACAGTTCTTTTATATACGGTAAAACAATTATAAAATATAACAGAGCCCAAAATATGTGAAAATAAAGTTACATTTAATTACATATTGCGTTGAATTATCAATAATTCTGGTAATACTGCACAAGTATGCAAGATACAAAGAATATATAAAACTTGCCACAGTGACATTTTTGCCCACCTCAGGCTGGACCCATGTTTCCTCAACCACTCATTACCGAACTACAGGGGGCAATTTATTCCTCTGCAGCCAGACCCAGGTAGTCATTTCCTCTATCAAGAGGGAACTGTTCTCGCCATTAGAAAATGGAACACTGTTGCCTGAGTCACTGCTAGTGACTTGATGGCACGGAGCTGTTTCTGCCCTCTTGTTCTGGCATCCAGTAGGGTACCAGCAGGATGAGGGAAGTGGTACTCTTATTATGATAAGAACCCCTGCACTTTTTTTTAGCATTTTACATATTTATGTAGTGTTAAAGCTATAGTTTGTTATATTAATTTTACAGGGGCTTATAGTACAGCTTGAAAAGAAGTTCATACAAAAGAGCAAATGCTTCAGGCTAGTAAATACAAAGTACTGAAAAATACAGACAGAGAAATTTCAAAGAACACTAACTCTCTTAAAGTAAACCTATACTCAAAAACCAAAGATTTCAAGATCATCATATAAAAGGGTAAAGTCAATTTAAACACTGTTTTTTTTTAGCTTTAAAAAAGAGTAAGGAAGGATTAGACCTTCTCTTAAAATGTAACTGTGGTCTGGGTCCCCACTGGGAAAACATATCCCTCCGTTTGTACTATTGACCATTGTCATCTAGAGAGAAAGTGAGAGGAAAACCGAAATTTTTAAGTTGTCACCAGAATTCGGGGGGGGGGGGACCCATCTTACAGTGAAATTACCCTCACTTTGGCAGATTTCCTTTAATTTCTTTTTGCGGTTCTGGACGAGGAAGTAAATAAATATCTCCCCATGCATACACAGACAGCAAAATATAAACCTACATGTACTTGGGTCTACATATACTTTAATTTTTCCTAAGCAGTACTATCCAATATATATTGTATGGCTTTAATTGTTACTTTTAAGTAGAGGTGCACTTCCGGACAGGTGACTGTTCTGTAGTCTCAGATATATATCTGCCATGTGAGGTCATCTAAGACACTGATGTCTTTCTCTGCTACTCTCATAAGAAATAGAACAAGAGTTGGTGATCTTCCTACTGTGTTGCTTACTCTCCTCCATGGGGCTTGCTGGGGATACGTTGTACCTAAGGACCCGCAGCGCAAGATCATCCACCTTCTACTTTATTCATTCTAGGGGTCCTTGCTTTATTTGCCTCTGCTGTTTCTTGACTGTTCCCCCAGCTGCCATCAGGGGGCAGCTCTGACATGAAGAGGCATTGCCCTCCACCTCAGCCAAGATGGCCACCTCAGCTCATAGACGGGAAGATTTAGGCATAATAAATCAATCCTGTGGAAAAGATTAGCTGGCAGGAGCCTACAGGTAACATTGGTGATTAATTATTTGTCCTCAGCTTGCCATTTTTGGGTATAGCTTAAACAATGAAGGTCCTTTTTAAATGGTACAATATAGATGGTCTTACATAAATGTTAAAAATGGGCTGTAAAAGTAGATTTCACCATATACTTTCAATAAAGTGTATATGAGGCACTACTAATCCTCAGGTAGAACTGTAATTGTTCTAATAGTTGTTCTTTGACTTCCCATTGTAAGTATGTTATTGGTATTAATTTAATAATCTATTTTAGACAAAAAAAAAAGAACTTTATAAACTATTCAATGCCTACTACAAACCTGCTCTTTCTAGAAAATGTTGAACCCCATTCATTCAAAAGACAACTGTGTATAAAGAACCTCATCACAAATGATAAACAAAGCTCATGCATACAAGATCCTCTAGCAACTTACAACCTAAAGCAGTTTGCCTAAAAAAGAAACTAACTATGAAGGCACAATCACTACCACACTCAAAGAAACAATCCATGGTTTCCAATTAGTATGTAAAGCCAAACATTTTTTCCCATATTAGATAGAGTAGTGAATGGTTAAACCCCTTTCAGTTTTTTTCCCCCAATTGTATCCCATTTGAGAGATTTCTTTCACTCTGTGTCCTGTAGACACAACAGAAAATAAATGAAAATCACTTCAAAGTTAAGTAAATCCCCTCTTGAAACATTAGAATATTTTTTTTCTCTTCTTGTTTGATAGCAACTCAAAATTTTTAAGTTCCCCTCACTTTCAGGCCTAATGACAATGATCACAAGGACAAACATACAATATAGGGTGAATCTCTCCCTGCAAGGACGACGACAGAAATAAAGACCCTGCAGAGGTTCTAATCCCTTACTTATATATATTTTTTTACGCAAACATGATTATTGTCAGAAAAACTATACTTACATATGACATTACTAGGAAGCCTATATTGCACATCTATCACTTTCAATCAGCATGTAGAAGTCACCAAAAACAATATTGTTGCTAAGTGCGTAAAAATGTTGTTTCAGTAGGGAAAAGAATATAAGAGGTCTCTGGTTAAAGTAAAGTAGGAAGCCAAGAAAATTTTTCTTTTTATTCCCACAAGAGATTAAACTGCCAGCCATAAAGCTGTTAGAATATATGTACAATAAAATGATAAAGAGTTGCAAAATGCTTGTGGTTACAGAGAAACTGGCCTTCGCAGGTCAGAATAAATTCCCAGGTATATTTTTTACTGTATATTTGTCCTAGAGCAGTGTTTTACCACAGCTCAGCCTTTCAACATGCGCCTACTGTTCTATTCTGAATGCTGGCCTTTCTCGCTTGCCATCGATTTTCTCCAAATCTCCAGAATAATATATTTCTAGATAACACAGCACATGCCAGCTTAATCCCTTTAATTACATCACTGCTGAAAGGAAATCATTGATCAATGGCATTATGGGAAATTAAACCACCCCCAAAACTGTATCAAATGCTATGAAATAGCTTGCCTTGTTGGCCCCATTTGGGACTCACACAAGACTGCACTGTTGGATAGTTAAACCAAGCTAGATCACTGAATGCTGCTTAATGTGCGTTTGAAGTTCTCTATAGCAGGTGCCATGCTCTAAGCATGATTTCTGATTAGCGTAATTAAATATAATATCAACAGAATTCCATATTGATCCCTTAAAGCCTCTGCTAAATAGAATACTGAGACCCCAGGGAGAAGTACTGAGGGTCATAGGGCAGCCTGAACAGCTTCAATAATGCATCAATTTTCTCAATTCACAGCTCTTGCTGACAGCTATCAATATCAACATATCAATAGGTGTTTGCTTATTACAGTGAAGTAATAAGGATAAAAATGTAAAGGATTATTATACTGCCAAAACAGCTCAGCGTCTGGAAATATATTCATAAAATGAACGTAACAAGATTAAAAGAACACTCTGGAGGAAAACTATTCCTTCAAGTTATAATACAACAAAGATACTGTGTATTTTTCAATATGTAGGACACAAAAGGGGATTTATATTTCCTCTCTCATCTGTATGTTTAACTATTTCTACTACATTAAAGTTGGGGAAATATAAACAAAATGAGGCAAAACTATAGTGGCACAAATAAAAGAGCAAGAAACCAGGGAACCCTGTTATATGATTTTACTATGTTGCCTGACTGGGTCTCCATTAGGTATATATCACAAGCACCAAATGCTTTTGCAAACCCAGATACTGTTTTATAAAAGTAGTTTTGACATCATCACTATGTTACACAGAGCAAGTGCAGACAGCAGAGCTCCTCCCACTATAGGCTGCCTGCAGAAAACTATAGATGTGGTGAAGACAAGACCAATCACCCTGCACAAGGAGAGCAGAAGTGACTATTCCTTGTTATATGAAGATCCTGCATACACAGGCAGTCTTACATTCAGTGTTAATTTCATTGACAAAAACATTTTCGTCGACTAAATTTAGTTGTCTAAAATACGAATAAAACTAAAACAATTGAGATGACTAAAATATGACAAACTAAAATAGCTTGACGTCAAAATTAAACACTGGTTTGTAGTGCATGTTCAAACCTTAATACCATAAATAATAATATATGTGTCGATAATAATATATTAGTCAACTAAAATGTACTGGAGATTTAGTCGACTAAATATGACTAAAGCTAAAACAATTGCAAAAAACTAAAATGGGACTAAAACTACAATGCCGATTTAGTCAAAAGACTATGACTAAAACTAAATCCAAATTTGCTGCCAAAATTAACACTGCTTACCATTGGAGTAATGCACAGATATGGAAGAAATACACAAAGCACACCAAGATTTAAAGTGTTTGTTAACCCCCCAAAAAAATACAGATCCTATTCCCTTAAAGCAGATTAAACAGCACAGTGCTTGTGCGGTTTAAGCTGCACCTCTCTAAACTGTAAAAAAGCTGGCTGATCCTGCCACTGCCTGTATCCCCGTCTCTGCTAGACTAAGATAATCAAGGCTGCTGAGCCCTAAACACCATGGTCAGAATACATCCCTTCATCATTTGCAGCTGTCTTTGCTCTCTTCTCTCCCTTTCACCCCCTCCCTCCATGCCTATCAGCTCCATGTTCTGTGTCTCCATCTGCCGCTTTTAGTACAAATAGAATATTATAGATTGTCACTCTCCAGCCCCTCTATTATAGGCAGACATAGCACACTGTATGTGTGTTATATTACAACAAGGCATGTAAATACATTTTAAGAGTGATCTTCAGGCCTGTCACGTGACTCGTGGCCGCTTTACATCTCCCATACATGGCTTCAAGAGGGGCTGAGTGGCCATGTGACCTGACGTCAGAGGGAGATCTCAGCCCCTCCTGAAGAAGCCATGTATCGGAGCTGTAAAGTGGCTGCGAGTCACGTGACCGGCCTGAAGATAGCTCTAAAAAGGTATTTACATGCCTCCTTTTAATATAACACATTAACAGTGTGCTATACCTGCCTATAATAGAGGGGCGGGCAGTGATTGAAAAATTTAACAAACACTTTAAGAATATTCATGCCTCTTGTATTTAGACAATATTTGCTTCTCCCAGCTTTAAACTCGGATTATAAACTCTAAATCCACACTTGCATGTAGCATGCATCTCTAGGTGCCTAAATGTCAGAGTCATTATGCATTTAACTTCATTAGGTACCCACTATGTTGCCATCTTGGAAACATGGACACTTCCCATTGACTGTTCAACTGTCATCTCTCTGAAGCTCCAGAAAAACTACAGCGTGTGATAACATGAAAATGAGGGGCAGTAACAAGACTTGACAATAGGCCCAAAATGCAGCCCTGGATCACCAGTCTCCAGGCCTAGCAAAAGCGCCAGTGTAGAACACATGCCAGTGGACAGCTTTGAAGGTCTTTTTAAAAATATCAATTTGCATGGGTAAAAGGAAGGTGGGTGGGATTAAAAGTATTACCTAGTCTTCAAAATAATGCTTTTTAGGGGGAAGCCCTAATAAGTGCAAAGCAAATACCCCTTGAAAGAAAGCAGTGCCCTACTTTACATATATTGCATATTACATGGCTTCAAAAGGTGACAGTGAAATTCACTGGAGCTGTGCAAATTAGGCAAGTATATTTTATCTACAAATACTCATCACTGGGTGGGGGAGCTTTGAAGGATAAATGCAGTAGAAGTAGATGGTTCCTAAAAAAATGTATTGTAATTGTCCTCTATGCCTTTACAATATAAATTACTATTTCCCCCAACAGTTATGCAAAAGCAAACATCCCTCACCACTTATCTGAGCAGTTATATTATTGTCAGCTGATGAACAGTGTTTCATTTCCTCTGGTCCAGGAGGCATAAGCAACTCAAGTAATGTCTCTCATATACCATTTTTCACCACATCTCTTTCAGAATTATTCCCTGCAGTGGATCTTTGTGTCAATGCCCAAACGATTTCAACCTGTTGTTGGGAAGTCCATGAAAAGGCAAGCCTCCTGGCTAATTTACCAAGGGATTAAAGCCCTGAAACCACTTCAGTCTGTTACATTGTTTTGTTTTATACGCAATAACCATTATATGGAAACTCATTTCAAATGGAAATTCTACTTCAAAGAAGACATAATTCAAAGTAAAAGACATATCATAATTAGATGAACACCCCTGTTTGTAATATGATGTGTGCTATCATTATCTGGAAATAAGCAAACAGAAATGTTACCAAGTCTAATACTTGGCTGCTCTAATGATTCTGACAAATGCAACATATACATCGGGGGCCTATTTATAAACTGCACACAGTTTATTTAGACAGTCTACCATCATACATCGGCATCTCTGGGGACTATTTACATGTGTGGTCACCATCTTTTTATCTAACCTGCTTCAAATTTATGGAGACACGATCAATTGGTTTTTCTTCTACACTATTTACAGGGGGTCACATTGTACTTTAAAACAGCCAATTTAATTTTCTAAATAATCATGCCTTTATATGTAACACAGATATCATGATAGAAAAAAACATCCCCACTAGTGAACTAGTAAAGCGTCCTTAAGACACAGCATAACAATAGTTAAAAAATGGGACTAGGTTTTAAAAACCTTTGCTTTTTACATTTAATCCACTAGCTTTTAAATATTGCATCTTGTTCTATTTTGCCAGTAAGAGATATCCTTAAGCCTAGTACACAAAGTTTTTTTTTCCCATTCAACCCAGGGGACTGAACGAAAAAAAAAAACGATAGATCGCTGTACTAACACAAGTGATGTTAATGCAGGAATCGCCCCCCTGCTGTGCTATTGTGTTCTGACTGGGGGACCACCCCCCACCAGAACACACTGGCCAGCTGCTGGTTTTCCAGCATGCTCGTTTGACAGAAGCCGGTCATGAGATCGACTTCTGTTGGAGAGACAGCTGTACACATTGGACAGTTTCTACTGTGCTGTCCGATTTCAACTATTTGGCCCGTGTGTATCCAACCTTAGAATATTGTACAATCTCTTCCAACCCATTTTACTTACAATTTAAGTGACTATCTAATAGTAATACAAGTAATTGCATTTACAATTTTTCCTATAACAACTGTATTGATAAGCGATATGAGATGGCAATTATAAATCCTACTGTAAATGCCACAAATAGGTGTTACCTGATGCCCTCTTGCTACTCTGCAAGTACACCATAAACTATTTTGTTCCAATAAACTTGGAAAACCACAGAGTAGAAAACAAAGGTTATAAATGGGTTCCAAAATAGGTCTGAAAAAGATAAGTTAGGGCCCATTTACACCACTGCTCTACGTTATGTGCACTTTAGTGCTGTGGTGCCCTTATTTGTAAAAGGCACTCTCAACACACCATAACAATGCACCTGCGATGCAGCATATTACTATGTAATGTATTGTGGTATGCTAGCTTTTATACCCAAAAACCACTGTGACTTCCACCACTAAATATTGAACTGGACCAGTGCACTGTGGTGGCCAGGGTACCCTCCTTGACCACAATTCAGATGTTTAATCTCAAATCCATACTCCTGATAAAAGGGTGGGTAGCGACAGACCCTGACCTTGCTTCTCATTACAACCTAAATGAAACTTGCTTAGAAAGATGGAGTTACCCTTTAGGAAATTAAATTTAAAGCAGTATTAAACCTAAAAATGAAAACCTTATAAATTGCAGCTTAACAATTCTTAGATGCTGTGGTTGCTTAACTCCTTACTGTCTGTCTAAATGCTGGGAGGTGGAGGCGAGCATTCCGATCATGTGACTGGCAATCACATCGGTCACATGATCGGAAAGCTACTGATTGCAAGCATGCATTGGCAGCTTTCTGGTACCCACTGGTTACTGTGCTGGGAGCATGCAGGGACCATGCACTTAGCACAGAAATGTGCTTACATCGGGCTGCATATATGCGGCTTCTCTGCATTAAAGACCTACCGCTGAGAGGCCGCATATATGCGTATGGGCTGCGGTAAGTGGCTAACAAGTGTTAGCAGGAGTTTTGCCCCCCCCCATTGCTAGGAAAACACCAGCAGGGGGCAGAGGGGGGGGAGGGAGGGGGTCACAGTGCTTGGTATGTTTCTAGTATCAAGGGGGCAGACCTATCTGCCTGGAAGAGAAGGTGAGAGAAAGAGGTCACTCAGCACCTTGTCCACAAATATGACTGTATATTCACACAAACTGCATAGAACGAGGAGAAATTAACAGCTTGTCTGTTCACTTCCAATGGAGCATGCACAGTAAAGGTGGCAACAAGTGATCCATAGGGAGCACTAGCCAGAGGCAGGTCTTTGTTACTATGCACAAAACAAATCTGATAAAGCTTATGAGTATGAAAAACCAACATTTCATATTGCTGATATGTGCCTGCTGTACCATGTACTTGTATGAAAAAGTATCCTGTTCTCCTTGTGTTGCTTCCTTTGTGTGAAATTCCTGGTGTTCCTGTCAGTCCCTCTGCGTTCCTTTTAAACACTGGCACACTAGGAATGAGAGCACATGGGGGTCAGTTCTCTAGCTATGCTGGGAACTCTGTGTGCTCTCCTCCAATAATCAGACTTGTACTGACACACACCCTTCTGCACTGCCTTCAGTGTGCTGGCGTTTCTCCTCCCCCAGCTCTTATGCAGCTGAGAACATAGGGAATGTGATCACTTTAAAAAAAGCAAAAAATTTGCAATGATTTTTATATCTATACACAAATGTTTTTCATTTTATTCTATTTGTCTCTTCTGCAATAGGAAAGACCTACAGTACCTGCCTGCTTACATTCTTCTTTGAAATGTACAATGAGCTGCACGAAAGCAGCTCCATTTACATTCTGGTACAGCGCCTGTGTGCCAGGATGACTGCATGTGCAGAAGTGATGTCATCCTGGGCCAATGAGCACAGCAACATCCTAGCACCTGAAAGAAGCTGGCACCAGCGAGGGACATCAGACTGTAGAAGGATAGGCAATCAATGTGGAGTTTAGCTCTGCTTTAAAGCTGAACTAAACCCATCAATTTAACGGTTTCCCAAAACAGTTATATTCAAGGCATGTTGTGAATGATAACTGTCACAGTTGCTTGTTCTCCCATTTGCACTGTCACAACATCAAATGGCTGGTGTCATTACTGATAACATGCGCAACGGCAAACCAAGAGGCTAAGATAGCAGCTTGCTTGGCTGTAAAAGAAAGGAGGGTTTTGCTCTGCTTTAATTTGTTAGTCAAGTACATTTAAATCTGCTACTGCATCTAACACTCCCCACAATGCTGCTGTCCAATGATGTCTCCATGGCTCCTCCAGTGGAGTGAAGACACCCTAAGACAGGAGGTGAGTTACTGGCAGGATCACTAAATAAAAAAGGAAAAGAAACCTTAAAAAAAGAAAATGAATGCAGTCACTGCATTTAACCACTTCCGGACCGGCGCACAGCGATGTACGTCAGCAGAATGGCACGGGCAGGCAAATTGGCGTACAGGTACGTCCACTTGAAATTGCCGCCCTGCCATCACGTGCACGCACAGACTCATTCGCCACGGGGATACCCGCGATCATCTCACGGGGAGGCTGAACGGGGGAGATGCCGATGTAAACAGCATCTCCCCGTTCTGCCTAGCAACAAGAGACACTGATCTCTGCTCCCTGTGATTGGAGCACAGATCAGTGTTCACTAACACACAGCCCATCCCCCCCAGAGTTAGTAACACGCCCCTAGGACACACTTAACCCCTACACTGCCATCCCCTGGTTAACCCCTTCACTGCCAGTGTCATTTACACAGGAATCAGGGCATTTATATAGCACTGATTGCTGTATAAATGACAATGGTCCCAAAAATGTGTCAAAAAATGTCCGATGCGTCCACCATAATGTCGCAGTCACAATAAAAATCGCTGATCGCCGCCATTACTAGTAAAAAAAAAATTATTAATAAAAATGCCATTAAACTATCCCTTATTTTGTAAACGCTATACATTTTGTGCAAACCAATCAATAATCGCTTATTGCTATTTTTTTTTTTTACCAAAAATATGTAGAAGAATACGTATCGGCCTAAACTGAGGGAATTTTTTTTTTTTTATATATATTTGGGGGATATTTATTATAGCAAAAAGTTAAAAATAATGCGTTTTTTTTAAAATTGATGCTCTTTTTTGTTTATAGCGCAAAAATTAAAAACCACAGGGGTGATCAAATACCACCAAAAGAAAGCTCTATTTGTGGGAAAAAAAGGACGTCAATTTTGTTTGGGAACCACGTTGCGTGACCGTGCAATTGTCAGTTAAAGCAACGCAGTGCCGCATTGCAAAAAGTGGTCTGGTCTTTGGCCTGTAAAATGGTCCAGTCTGAAAGTGGTTAAGGATCGATAATCTGCAATATATTACATTTTTTGGGGGGGGGGGGTTAATCAGTGGTGGTTGGTGCTCAATATTTTGGGGTGGGGGGTGGCAAAGGTGGTGATCTGTTTCCTTACCTTCTGATGACGAGGTGGTGCTGGATTCAGGGTATGGCTCCTTGAAGTGGCTGTTGCTGCCCCTCCGCCCACTGCTCCTCATTCCTGCTTCCAGAGGGAAAAGCCGGGGCCATTGCTTCTCCTCCCAGGTGAACAGGAATTGGGTCCTGAGATCCAATTGGCCAGGGAGTATTATTGGCCGGGAGGAGAAGCAGGAAGACATTAGGGAATATTAATTTGATAATGTCACACAACTGGGTGGGCTCAGGGCGCAGTGTTCTGCACCCTGAGCCCACCCTTTTTTGAAATCATTAGAGGCTCAGACTCTAATCATGTGCTTCTAAAAAAAAAAAAAACTATAAAATCCATGCATCCGGTGCCCTGCATGCAGATTAGGGGACAGATGCATGGATTGGGGGGCGGTGCCTCTGCTCCCCTAATGGAGCGGCCACATCTGGGTTTATTACCATTTTAAGGCCAATCAAACTAACCCATTATGGAGGACTGGCACCTCCCTAACCTGCTGTGATTAGAATGAACCAACTGACAATCCACCCAAAATTAAAGCGGGATTCCACCCTAAAGTGGAACCTCCGCTGATCGGATCCCTCCCCCCCTCCGGTGTCACAATTGACACCTTTCAGGGGGGAGGGGGGTGGAGATACCTGTCAAAGACAGGTATTTTCACCCACTTCCAAGCATAGACTCCCGTGGGAGTCTACACCATTTCCTGCCCTGCCGCGCTGTCTGCTGGGACACACACGGGTCCCAGTGACAGCGCGGAGATTTCCTATGGCGCGGCTCGCGCATGCGCAGTAGGGAACCGGGAAGTGAAGCCGATTCGCTTCACTTCCTGATTCCCTCACCTAGAATGGTGGCAGCAGCAGCCGAGGGCCGAGCGATCGATCGGCCTCGGCTGCCGGCATCGCTGGAACCCGGGACAGGTGAGTGTCCATTTATTAAAAGTCAGCAGCTGTAGTATTTATAGCTGCTGGCTTTTAATATTTTTTTTTTTGGTGGAATCCCTCTTTAAGATCAGCTTTTAGCAGACTTACTCTTTAAAGGACAATGGTACCTTTGTTAAAAGTTGTCCTTTAATGAATACAGCCACTTCCCCTTAGCACTGTCCTCCTGACCTGATAACTTCCTCCTCACTGGCATTGTAGGCTAAAAAAGACCCAGCAAGAATATTTCCTGAAATAAGGCTGCAAAGTTGAGTATCAGACAAGGTGGACTGCACTCATTAAAGCACAGCTTGTACCAAAGGTACAGTTGTCCATTAAATGAGTGCAATATCCATATCATATTTAAAGGTTTAGTTTACCTTTACCATAAAACTGCCTATGTTATAGGGGGCACTGTAGATAAAAACAAACTGTGCAGCTTGTACCAAAGTTGGATAATGCCCTTGCTATAGGGCATGGGCCATTTATGTGCCTCCTTAAGCCTGGCCAAAAAACTCCCAGAGATGGCATCATCCTGTCCTGTCTTGTTGCTAAGACACTCCCAGCTGTTCCTGCGCACACCCACCATCACAGGAGTTGGCTCCCAACCACTGCCATGTGTGTGGTCCACCAGCTCCTACACTACAGCATTAGATCTCAGACCTCAGCTCAAAGCTATTGTGACAAGGGAGAGAGCGTAAATGCTAGAAGGTAGCATGGCAGGACGTGATTATGCCATCTCTGGGAATTTTTCATTTTGGTCAAACTTGTACAGTTAACTTTATATCTACAGGGATCCTTTACCTGCATAAGCAGATTTTTGGTAAAGGTGAACTAACCCTTTAAAATTATGTTTTTAAATACCAAAATAAAAGCTAGGTAAAATATATAGCTGAACTGTAAGCTCTTCCTTTATGCAACCATAAACTGTTTAGCTTGCATTTACATCCAGCGTTATTTGAATGAATATTGAAAACAAGAACATGTGCTTCAATGCGCATAGGAGAATGAATAAACTATGAATTATAAGTGAATCACCCATAAAGAGTTACTATACGCTTTTACAGTCCATTAACAAAAGTAATTGAATCAGTTTACATTTCCCCAAGAAAATCTCATTCACATCAACTGCACTGCCTGCTATCTACGGTAACTAGTAAATACTTATTACAGTGACCAAATGAGGTTTTGCTGGCCAAGATAGTGTTCTGTCAGAGAATCAAAAAGTTAAAGAGGTTGTAAAGATACCATTAACATTACATAACTGCATAAACAAAGCAGAAAAGTGCTTAGTAATTGGCTTTTTTTTTCTTTTTATTCCAAATGAATTGCCTCTGCATAAATAGCATGCTCAGTAGTTCGTGCAGGGCTTTACCCAACTACAGCCCAAGTAGATCAAGAGCCTAAGAGCAAAAAAAAACTCAGCCTGTGACAAGCCCTGTAAAGTAGATCTAAACCCTAACTGTTTGGCATTTAATTTGCTACAGCACAGTGCATTATAAATAATTAATTTTTTGTTTTTTTGCATCTGAACACTGCTGATCTCGAGCCTCTTTAAGCCACTTGTGTGTATGTGTACAGGTACTCAAATCAGAGTGAAGGCAGAAAAAGGACCAAGGGGAACATCAATGCTTCCCCTTTATTTATTTTTTTGTTTTTATTTCATTTTTACCTTTTTTTTGTCAGAGTATAGATCTATAGTATGTTTGTATACACAAGGCAATTGACAGCAGACACACTTTAGGATAGCTCGGCTCCTTGCTCTTACTAACCAGAAACCGGTGTTCTGTGAAAAACTGTCCGGCCATCGGATAGCGTCCGCCCCGTACTGTGCAGGACAAGGAGACTCCGAAAGTCTCTGAAGTAGTACGGCACCTGCGCACTGAGTCCAGGTGCAAGCCCCACCATCCATGTGGACATACGGTAGCACATAGGTCTGTCTCAGCACAGGAAGACGAACACAGGGACAAGCCA
Organism: Lithobates pipiens; assembly: GCF_037356315.1. NCBI lineage: Eukaryota > Metazoa > Chordata > Amphibia > Anura > Ranidae > Lithobates > Lithobates pipiens. The sequence goes on from NW_027507758.1 coordinate 431,664,898, forward strand.
GGTAAACTCCCTGACCCCCTATGGGGATGTCACACCTACACAGATTTACTATCACAAATAGACAACATGCTACAAAGAGCCCTCCAGCATATCTATAAACAGGTCACTTGACCACCTTACAAGAGCAATCAGGGAACTAGGCCAGAAAACAGAGAATCTAGAAGCCAGGATGGACGATGCAGTCACTTCCATTTCTACACATGACAATTAGCTTGAGTGGTTAAGGGAAGGAAACAGCACACTTTATTACAATTTAGAGGATCTGGTGAACAGATCACCTAGGATCCAGTCTGTGCTTAAGGGGAATCCCAGAGATCCACTGACTTACAATCCACCATTTGCTGCTCTCATGCAAAAATTTACACCAGCGATCCCGATTGATCACTTACAATTAGAAAGAAACCATAGTCCTCGGGCCCGCCAAGGCACGTTATTATGAAATTTCTTCACTACCACACCAAGGAAATCATCCTTCAAGTGGCATGCAAGAAACCCAATCTCACTTTCCAGGGCTATGACAAAACTAGGCATCTGAAGACTTGGCTCCTTCCACTATTTCAAGACAGAGGGAAATGAAACCATACTGAAAATTCTTCAACACCATTGCATAGCCTATAGGTGGGAATACCCATTCCATCTTATCTTTGTGCACTGCAACTGCACCTACATGAGCAATACCTTTGCCAAGACACATCATCACAGAAATAGCTTCCGGCTCCCTCTTACTCCTTCCAGTTCATCACCTAGAGCTCCAAAGGCACAGCAAGGCTCCCTGACCATGGGACTCAGTGCTCCCAATCTATGGACCTGGAGCCTGGTCAGTGCTCCCATTTTTCATAGTGCGTGCCACCTTTCTTAATTTAGATAAGTGATGAGCTTCACATTTTACGTTATAGACTTTAAATCTATTATGGACATTTAACCCGTCCTATTCCTATCTATGTATTTGTGCCCAGTACCATACCACCTGTAGGCTGTCGATGGGTTGCCAACCCCCGCAGTAGATGACAGGTTTTGTCATCTCAGGCCTTAATTGACAGGTAAGAGGGTAAATTTGTCTGACAAATTAGTGTATCTTTTTTTTTCTCTCTTATTAATGTTTTCCACCACCACAGCATAACGTTTACCTATAGTCTTGGTCAGTAAATTGGTTTTTATTTTCCGCCTCTCAGTAAAATGGCGAGACCAATATCTAGAGTTTGAAAATAATTCCACAGCTGCAATTTCTGCTGAGAGCAAAGCTGCAAAACACATCCTTGCATGTCAAAGGTGCCTACAGACATTAAAAAATACTTTATGGAATTAAATTATGAGGACCATAGTGAAAGTGCAAGTAGATTTTCCCTGCTGAGTTCATTCCAGAAACACTCTTTCTGCTGATTCTGGGTCATGACAAATTGCTTCTTCACCAGCAGCATCTTCAAAGTAAGGACTTGTTGCAAACCACTGCCTCATAAATACAGTACCTCACAAAACTAAGAATATTCCTCACATTTTTGTAAATATTTTTCATGTGACAACACTGAAGAATTGTTTCTCTACATAAGGCCGTAAGAAGATTGCGAAGAACCTGAAACTGAGCTGCAGCATGGTGGCCAAGACCATACATCTGTTTAACAGGACAGGTTCCACTCAGAAGAGGTCTCGCCATGGTGGACCAAAGAAGTTGAGTGCACATGCTCGGGGGCCATATCCAGAGGTTGTCTTTGGGAAATAGACGTAAAAGTGCTGCCAGCATTGCTGCAGAGGTTGAATGGGGTGGGGGTTAGCCTGTCAGTGTTCAGACCACACGCCGCAAACTGTATCAAATTAGTCTACATGGTGGTCATCCCAGAAGGAAGCCTCTTCTAAAGATGATGCATAAGAAAGCCTGCAAACAGTTTGCCGACGACAAGCAGACCAAGATAAACTTATCTGGTTTAGATGGTGTCAAGCATGTGTGGCGGCAACCAGGTGAGGAGTACAAAGACAAGTGTGTCTTGCCACCAGTCAAGCATGGTGGTGGGAGTTTCATGGTTTGGGGCTGCATGAGTGCTGCCAGCACTGGAGAGCTACAATTCATTGAGGGAACCATGAATGCCAACATGTACTGTGACATACTGAAGCAGAACATGATCCAAACACACCTCCAAGATGACCACTGTCTTACTAAAGAAGCCGAGGGTAAAGGTGAATGACTGGTCAAACATGTCTTCAGACCTAAACCCTAGGTCTCTAACATCCACCAGCAGGGTCTCTAACATCCACCAGCTCTGTGACATCGTCATGGAGGAGTGGAAGAGGACTCCAGTGGCAACCTGTGAAGCTCTGGTGAACTCAATGCCCAAGAAGGTTAAGGCAGTGCTGGAAATTATTGCAGGAGCAATATAGGCTTCTGGATCAGTATTGTCAATAACTGAAAATGCATATTGGCAGGAAGCTTTTAAATGATTAGGAGGAAATGGGGGTTGGTTACTGTTCTTATGTATAATTGAAATGCTCTTAACATATACAGTCCTGGTTATTCCATTTGTAATAAAAAAAATTTTTTTTTTAAAAAGTGTTGTTTACTTACTGATTAAGCTGTACGTTTATAGTATAATACTTTTATATGCACTGCATTTCAGGTCCCCAGCATAACAAAATCAATGTATAACACTATTCCACACTGAATTTATTTTTTTCCAATTTTTCCAAAAATTTCCATTACTTTCTGGAAATAATCAGGGAAAATAGGATATTTATACTAAAGACCAATCCGTACTATACCCAGTGACAGATGTTTTATCACATTGTAAAACGTCTGTCACAACAGGGACACACAGGAAGCAATGTTGTCCTATGTGCCCCATTCACACTGCAACGCAACCTGGCATTTATTTGTATTGCATTTTATCACAGAGCACTGGCCCAAACTGCACTGCAATGATGGGCAGCGCATTGAGCTGCCTGACATTACAGTGAATGAATTGTATGTTCTGAACACTTCAAGGGAGTAGTGCGATATGCGATTAATCAGTTGTGCATCACACTGCCCCCTAGTGCATTGGCAATGCAGAGTGTCCAGAGCGGTGAATCGCCCTGGGTGCTCTACAATTTCAAGGAGGTATAGTGTAATATTGCTTTTACCTGTAAAAAAAACTATTTCTTGGAGTACATCACGGGACATGTGAAAAGTAAGTTGAGCTTTGGCGCTAAAACCTTATTAGTGTACTATAAATATGAATGCTAATACTCTGCAAGGTTAAACGAAACCTAATGTAGAAATTTCCCAAACTACATTATATGCGTAATATTAAACAAATTGCGTGAGATGAAAAAATGTGAATGAAATGTGTGTCTGTTATCTTACAACATAAACATGCACAAGTGTAGTGAAAAATACAGTTAATCTATCACAACTAAAAATATGTATATATATATAACAACTAAAAATATGGGTGCTTTAGTGAAAAGTGCTTTTGCTCACATATGTGAGCCAATGATTATGCTCCAAAAGTGACAATCAGAAAAGCATTGTGAAAATACCAAGTAAAAACACCAAAAAAATCATATAATGTCCAATTAAAAATATTTTATAATGTCCAACTAAAAATATTGGTTCAAAGTCGCATCATCTAGTTGCTGTAAAAACGCATAAAACTTTTATCAGATAAGGAAGGTGAAGCAAGGTGACTGGTGTAAAAGGGTTGGATTCCTTTCCGGTGCGCCACTCTGTGTTAGAGAAGAAATATATATATGCGCTCACCAGACATCAAACCCTCAATGGGTTAACCAAGCAGTCACAGTATGAGCCACTGTGCAGCTCTCTCAGGGCTCTGCCTCCGCTGTGGTGTGGAGATATTTTGCACTCTTCCTTCCGTGAATGATCCGTTTAGCGTTTATGCATAAAGGGAAACAGAAGTACAGCCATAGTGCAATACTGTTGTATAAACGTACTTGTTTATTAAAATCAGGTTACTCACAAAATCCGAAAAGACAAATCGCTATGAAATTGGTTGCGCCGGCGTTACTGCTTGAATAGCAGTGTAAGGTGCACGTCCTAGGCCACGCCCTACGCGTTTCGTCAGAGCGACGTCATCTGGAGGCTCCAGATGACGTCGCTCTGACGAAACGCGTAGGGCGTGGCCTAGGACGTGCACCTTACACTGCTATTCAAGCAGTAACGCCGGCGCAACCAATTTCATAGCGATTTGTCTTTTCGGATTTTGTGAGTAACCTGATTTTAATAAACAAGTACGTTTATACAACAGTATTGCACTATGGCTGTACTTCTGTTTCCCTTTATGCATAAACGCTAAACGGATCATTCACGGAAGGAAGAGTGCAAAATATCTCCACACCACAGCGGAGGCAGAGCCCTGAGAGAGCTGCACAGTGGCTCATACTGTGACTGCTTGGTTAACCCATTGAGGGTTTGATGTCTGGTGAGCGCATATATATATTTCTTCTCTAACACAGAGTGGCGCACCGGAAAGGAATCCAACCCTTTTACACCAGTCACCTTGCTTCACCTTCCTTATCTGATAAAAGTTTTATGCGTTTTTACAGCAACTAGATGATGCGACTTTGAACCAATATTTTTAGTTGGACATTATAAAATATTTTTAATTGGACATTATATGATTTTTTTGGTGTTTTTACTTGGTATTTTCACAATGCTTTTCTGATTGTCACTTTTGGAGCATAATCATTGGCTCACATATGTGAGCAAAAGCACTTTTCACTAAAGCACCCATATTTTTAGTTGTTATATATATATACATATTTTTAGTTGTGATAGATTAACTGTATTTTTCACTACACTTGTGCATGTTTATGTTGTAAGATAACAGACACACATTTCATTCACATTTTTTCATCTCACGCAATTTGTTTAATATTACGCATATAATGTAGTTTGGGAAATTTCTACATTAGGTTTCGTTTAACCTTGCAGAGTATTAGCATTCATATTTATAGTACACTAATAAGGTTTTAGCGCCAAAGCTCAACTTACTTTTCAGATTTCCAGCCTATTCCCATTTAGAGGGATAGGTTTCAAGCACAGGCAGCTTTAACCCCTCATAGTTCACTTTATTGTAGTTTTTTTGGTTATTTCAAACTTGTCTAGTGAACAGGTAAATTTGTCCATAGCGCAATCTTATTTTTTCTTATTGACATCACGGGACATGGCTTATAAATCATGACTACTTGGGTTATGTGCCACCTATAGGTGAATGGACACTGGCAGAAACAGACAGAAAGCCCTCCCCTACATAATTCCTCCCATATACAGCAAATACTGCAGGGTTGTAGCAAGAAATGAACCCCCAAAAGATTTCCAAACATTCCTCTTCCAAAGGGTGAGGTAATAAAATAAGATCTTTGCTTCTTAAAAAAAAAAAAATCATCAAAGTTTTACTAATCTCAGGACCCTGAATCTGAATCTGGTCTCCCACAGTACAAAGAACATGGAAATGCAATTGTTTTAGTAAATATGAACTGCTTAATACCGTTTCTCATAAGCAGTATATAGCAGTCTTGTGACTAGCAGTGTCTGGTTAAAGCTTGTAGGAGGAGTTTTCATTCTCTCCCAATTGTTCTATGAAGCTGCAGGAACCCTGACCCTCAGTCTGGATAGTGCTGATTGGCCCTGTGCTGATCACATGCACCCTCCCAAGAAAAAAAGGAGGGGAGGATCAGAGAAGACTGGATCAGCCTTTTTACACAATGCAGAAGATTAACCTCTCAGGTCCTAGTGTAAGTATAACAAGCATGCTTTATTACAAATACAGACTGATTTTACTGTGGTGGGGTTAGTAACACCTTAACTCTTTGTTTAACTCCGCATTTAAACAAATTTAAAGGTAAATTTCACTTATAAAAAAATTTAAAATGCTAATTTTTTTGTAGGTACAAAATGCACATTTATTATTTCTTTCCTGCTGATCACAGGTGCAATGCCAGGCTCCTGCAGACACTCCATACAGCTATCTGGCCACACCTCTTGTACAGACATTACTGAACTGCAGAAAGTGTCAATGAACTACAACAGTGCTCATCAATGGCCTTGCAGTACACTGAGCACTACAAGCTGTCTGCTGTGGTGGAAGACAGGACTTGTAGTTTATTCATTCACAGATCTGTTTTTAAATTGTGACAGCGGGTGCAGAAAAAGGATCTCCTACTTGCTGTCATAACGGGGACTGAGGGTGAGTGGGGCTGCATCATTAGTAACATGTTACACCCTGCAAAAAATTGGAAAAACACTCCTAAAGCCACATCCATATATACTTGAGGAATAAAGAGCCACAGGGCCCCAATTTGGACTTTACAGGCAAGATGGACAATGATATAGTACAAAAATATATTTTATCAACAATGAATCGTATCAAACAGGTTAAGTAAAAAAGAATTAAAATCATACGATAGGCATATGATAGTAATGAATATCTAATGTACACAAGAGAGTTGACACCAAATGGATGGTAGTGAGCCCCTGCATATGGGAGTAACATGTTGCTAAAGGTGAATTTATCATTTAACAAGCATGTGCTAATAGTCAAAGACATGGTGGGGTTGACTTACTAAAAAGTAGAGCACCTTTCAAAGTAAATTTTCACTTGCTAGGAAACCCCAGCTGATGTCAGCCGGGAAGAGGAGAGGAGGGAAGAAGACGGGCAGGCAGCCATGCGAGCGCCGAACAGAGCTCTGAAGCCATTATAATGCTTTTTTTTTTTTAATTACCGTATTTTTCGCTCCATAAGACGCACCTGACCATAAGACGCACCTAGGTTTTAGAGGTTGAAAACAAGAAAAAAAAATATTCTGAACCAAATGGTGTGCTAAAATATTTTCCAGTGCCCATGAAATGCAGAGTGACCATTACCATAGAAAATGCAGAGTGACCATCACCATAGAAAGTATTGGCAGGGTATGGCAGAGTATTGGCAGGGTATTGGTAGGGTATGGCAGAGTATTGGCAGGGTATGGTAGAGTATTGGCAGGGTATGGTAGAGTATTGGCAGGGTATGGTAGAGTATTGGCAGGGTATGGCAGAGTATTGGTAGGGTATGGCAGAGTATTGGCAGGGTATGGCAGAGTATTGGCAGAGTACTGCAGAGTACTGGCAGGGAATTGCAGAGTATTGGCAGGGTATAGAGGGATGGCTGTGACTGCATTTGTCACAGAGCAGCGCTGTGGGCACTACAGATGCAGCCTACAGCGCCTGCGGGCACTACAGATGCAGCCTACAGCGCTGCTGCCATCTGATCTCTCCCCTCCACTGTACAGATCTGTACACAGGGGGAGAGAGGAACCGGCGTCATCATGACACTGGTTTGTTTACAAGTGATCGCTCCGTCATTTGACGGAGTGATCACATTGCAAATGGCGAGTGCACCAATATGGCCACCACTCTGGAGCTAGGCCAAAGCTGCGGCCTTTCCATATTTCTGGGGGGAAAAAAGTGCGTCTTATAGTCTGAAAAATATGGTACATCCACTGGGGAGCTTAATGTTCTGTATCAAAGGAAACTATAGAAAAAAAATTACTGTTTTCATAGAACAGGAGGGGAGGATGACAAGCAGGTAGGGGAGAGCAGAGGAGGACCAAGGGAGACATAGACATAGGAGAGCAGGGCATTGGATGATGGCGGCACGTACACCGACCACAGTGTTAGGGCTCAGCAGCCCTGATATATCGTGGTCAATTTACATAGGGGAGGGTAGAAACTGGCAGAATCAGCCAGGTATTTCAGGGTGCTAAATTACACAGCCCAAGTACTGTGCTGTATAACATGCTTTAAAGGAAAAGTCCAGCCTGAGCTCATTTGGCTGGGCTTCTTCTATGGGTCACAGGAGTGCAATTTGTTTTGCACTCCTGTGACCCGTTTTCAGCAAAGAGCGGGCTGAAGTTCGCTCTCTGCTAACGTCACAGGAATTAGTCCAGGCACCGTGTCATCACGACAAAGTCTGGAACCGCCAGGTGCCTGGAATAATGGCAGTCTCAACCTCTCAGCGAGCCGCTGAGATGGTCGCTCCCTGCCCCCCCCCCCCCCACAGCTCAGTGATCCAGTGAGTGCAGAGCAGAGAGCTGCAGCTTGACAGTCAGCATATCTCTGCTCGGGGAACTGTGAGAACCAAGACATCAGCGATGTTCGATCGCTCGGTTCTCACTGCAGAGGCGGCTGGGGACAGATGCTGCATCCACCTAGGTAAGTATGATTATGGGGGGGGGGGGGGACATACTTCTCTTTTAACTGCTTTAAGACCAGCTGCCACAGTTGTACTTCGGCAGGTTGACTCTCCTGGGCGAATCGCCGTCATTGTACGTCGGCCGCTTTAAGAGCTCTAGGGAGCACCCACATCGTGATGCCAGAGTTGATGCACGTGGCTGGCACCCATGATGTCCGCTGGCCACCTGCAATCGTTCCACAGAGAGCCTGAATGGGGATCTGTCAATGTAAAAAGACAGATCCCTGTTCTGACAGGGGAGAAGAGACATATCTGTTGTTCCTAGTGATTAGGAACAGCGATCTCTTTCCTCCTCCAGTCAGTCCCATCCTCCCACATTTAGAAAAAAAGCCATAAATTGGTCCCCTATTTTGTAGATGCTATAACTTTTGCGCAAACCAATCAATATACGCTTATTGTGATTTTTTTTACCAAAAAGATGTAGAAGAATACATATTAACCTAAACTGGTGAAGAAATTTGCTTTTGTTTTTTTTTGTTTTTGTTTTTTTTAGGGATATTATAGCAAAAAATAGCTTTTTGTTTTTTCAAAATTGTTGCTCTTTTTTTGTTTATAGCGCAAAAAATAAAAACCGCAGAGGTGATCAAATACCACCAAAAGAAAGCTCTATTTATGGGAAAAAAGGACTTTGTTTGGGTACAGTGTTGCATGACTGCACAATTGTCAGTCAAAGCAGTGCAGCGCCATATTGCAAAAAATGGCCTTTCCGATTCTTAAGTAGTTAGGGGAACAGGATTATTTATTTTTTATTTTTTGGGATTCACAAACACCAAGGTAAGAACAATGTGACCTAATTGAGTAAGCTGCATGAAATTTCCCATTGCAAAGTGAGGTGTACATATGTTGACTTTAATCACTCAATCATGTGCAAATATAAATATATAAATCTTGTTTTTTGTTTTGCTTTTTATTACTTTTTTTGCACATGCTTGTATTACCTTAAGAACTATCAGAGAACTGAAACAAACCCGCCAACTCAAAGTGGAAAAAACATTTTGGCTGGAAGAGCCCCTCAACCGCACAGTATTACAATACAAGAATTTACTCAAATTTAAAAGAAAAGTAACTTCATCAAATATAAGTTATCTATTTCAAAAAGTAAAGAAGCACACTAACTTATTATCACAGAAAAGAAAATATGTAACCTATCAAATGGGAAAACAACTTAAAATGGGTTTCTGAAATACAAGGAAATAATTCCCCTTTACCCATCTTGTGTCAGTACATGATATTTTATATTTTTCCAAAATAAAGCATTCAGTGGCGGTTCACAAAGGGTCGGCTTCAAAGTCGTCCGACTCTGAAGCCGCCCTGCACAGCGCGACCTCAGTGTGGCTTGCAAACGTCTTCTTTAATAGAAGCCAATGTAAGCCACTCCGAAGTCGCCCCAAAGTAGTACAGAAACCTTTTTCGAAGTCGGAGCAACTTGAGTTGTTCCTATTAGAACGGTTCCATTGTACTGAATAGACCGTGACTTGTCAGGCTGACAAGTCGTCTGACAGGTCGCCCCTGTGTGAACTGGCACTTAATCACCCTTGGTAAATTGTGTTTGGGATCGATGAGGGCGAGGCACTGGGAAATATCAAAGCTTTGCATCACTTTTGACTGAACCAAAATATGTACAACATAGTTTTATAAGCAAACTTGAATATTTTTGTAACATACAGACAGAAATGTATACAAAATGACACTTGTTTTAATATTAGTTAAATATCAGATAAAAAAAATCAACAAAATATTTGTCTGTGAACAGTTACTTGTAAGTATGGAGGTTTATTTCTTTTGTAGCGGAGAAACGAATGACCGCTTGCAAAGTAAAGTTGGTTTCCCATAGCAACCTTTTTTGCAGTAAAAGTTAGAAGCCTAAAGCATACATGTGAGTGGTCGCTAAAAGCAACATACAGTATATACTTTTCATTCTACATCTCATTTATTGTGTGTGACATAAATGACTTCTTCACAAATTTGTTTGCCGATTTGTGTTAACCCAATGCAAACAGACATCAAAATGTACTAAGAAATAGCTAAAGCAGAGCAAGAAATGAAATACACTGTATAACATCATTTCTTTTTAAATTGAATATAGTTTTGTATTATGTCTAATACTCTTCCTTTCTGATAGAAGATTAAAGCTGAACTCCAGGATTCTACAAATGTATCTATTTCAGATCCACTCCCTAGCAGCTATAAAAACACTAAAAGTTTAAAGCAAATATGTCTTACTTTTTTTTTTATAAGCTTTGATTTTTTGGGACCCTATGACATCATCTTGCTAGAGATAAAAATCCCTGCTTCCACTCTCTAACACAAATCATATCCATGGGAGTATAAAGAGCATTTCCCATGGTGCATGCTTATGAGTGGGAGTTACAGACCAGGAGTCTGAAATTCCCAGGTCCCGTCCATTACACTCACAAAACACTACAATGAGGAAGTTACAAGCCCGGTGGTTGTGGGGATAGAGGGTACAGCAGCCATCAATCTTACGGAATGGAAATCACAGGGAATAAAGCCAATGATTTAAAAAAAAAATCACATTCATTTTCTCTCAAACTATAGAGCCTGGGGAACAAATGGAGTACATATCTACTCAAGGTAGGAAAGCATCAGCAGCAACATGGAAAAATGTTTCTGCCCTGGGTTCAGCTTTAATGATTCTGCATAAGGCTGGGTTAACTGTGGAGATCACAGCGGCTCCATTCACAGCGTCTCCATTCACTGTTTCAAGTCCTGTTTCAGCCCAAATTTTGGACTGAATTTGGACCTGAAACAGACAAAAAGGCGCACAGGACTCTTGTGCAATTCACACCAGAGTCCAGAAATTGTAGTGCAGAGAAAAGAGAGTCTCACCGCTCCAGGAACACACATGCAGATAGTGAACTGTTCTCTTGGCCCAGAAGCCCACAGGTGCTGGCAACTGCTGATAGCAACAGATGAAAGTAGACTCTGGACTGCCACACTCTTCAGAAAAAACACCTTTCTTTATTAAAAAGTCACATCAAGAACCCAACAAACACAGCAGACAAAAAAAGGGGACGTTTCAAACTAGCAGTAGTGCTTAATCATAGCATGTGCGAAACATCAGCTTTTTTTGTCTGCTGTGTTTGTTGGGTTTTTGATGTGACTTTTTAATAACTTTAATAACTTTAATAACTTTTTGCCGCTGTGAAGATGTGTGAACTTAAGCTGGTCACAATCTCCTGTTATTCCAATTGAATGCGGGGAAACCTACATCCAATTCCCAATAGTGTGAATCCTGCCATACAGAAGATAATCAGCAGTGCTTATGCAAACAAAAGTAAAAAAAATAAATTTACTTCTTTGAAACTATGGTGACTAAGCGTACCGCCCATTGTTCTCTATGGGGCAGAGGATGTTAGTGGACATGTGTCCGTTGTGACCCGCTGGCATCCGATAAAAACAGACGGATGGGGATACATTTGTCAAATGATCTAACAGGCGGATCATCATATGGAAATAAACATGCTGTTGGTTTCCATCTGACCGCCCCATAGAGAACAGGGGTGTCCGCTCTGCAAAGAGGAGCGCACACAGGGACCTGTCATCCAGCCTGGTGCATTACTCACTAATGCCCCTTTCACATGGGGCAGAATCTGTCCAAGCGGATTTTCCTGCTCAGCAGAGGATCTCTCTGCTGATCCCCCCCCCTCTCTGCTGATCCCCGCTGAGCAGGAAAATCCGCTTGGAAAGATTTTGCCCCATGTGAAAGGGGCATTAGTGAGTAATGCACCAGGCCACCCCTGGTAATCTGAGAATCCTTGTTTGCAATGCAGCAGAACATTTCCCACTCACACCCACTGATGGCTCCATGCTGCTTTTCACATGCAAATGTCTGATGTAAGAAAAATATAAGATACGAAAAAGAGGTTTGCCTCATTTAGATGACTATGCTGCCAGTGCATCCCATCCCAAAAAGCAAACTTCACCCTCAGGTTTGAGTCTAATGGGTTGCTAGAGGAACCTAAAAGAATTTATATTTTTCGTATTGAAAAACAGGTTCCTCAAAGGGTGAGACTTTAAATGGACGTCGGGCAGTGTTGTAGTATAAAAGTAACAAAGTTTATTGTGCAATACATAAATTACATCATACAAAACATGAAACCAATGATAAAACCATATGTAGGGAAATAGATGGAAAAAAACAGCTATAGGAGGACAGAGTGCTGGCAGCAAGATGTCCAACACATTTCAAATGCACAAATGGTGCGGGTCTTCCTCAGGGACCATGCAGCCTTAGCCACTCCAAAAGCTGTGACTCTATGAGAAAAAAAAATATATAAAAAAAGTGTCTAAACAGATAAACTAATTTTATATTAATGGAAAAAAATCCTACCTTATTTAGAAAATAATGGGTATATCATTTAGCCCCTGGTGGAAAAAAAATCAACCAAAATGGGGCGCCTATCTTCTATAATGGAGTGTCAGATGAAAAAACACCTAATGATCTTGTCTCATGGGCAATAGCCTAAAAAAGGGGATTATATATGGATTGACATCCACGGAAGGGAAAAAAAAAAAGGAAGGTGGATAAATCAATCCCAAAAACCATCATAAGATGGTACTGGGATTGCAGCCAACACTATACGTCTGTGCTGGTTAAAGGAAAAAACGGTGGAAAAAAACACAAAAATAACTTGCCTGTATGAGCAGAGCAAAAGTGTGCAGTCTGTCAGATGTGAAGCCAGAGACTGAACCATAATGGAAAGGTTCCTTATATATGTGCTGCTATTAGTGAGCAATCAGGAACAGCTGGTCTGTTTCCAAATGACCATCTGATCCATAGGTGGAGCCAAAAGCAAAGACTCATCAAACCAACATATGCAAGCATAGTGTGGGCCATCCCCATGGAAAAACAGCCGTCATGTGATTCATCCGGGACACATGATCCAGTATTGAAGTAAGCCAATGTTTACTAAGCATATAGACCGTGTGTCTATTGCGAGGCTCCACAACAAAGCCATGGTAACCATGCAGTCTGCCTTACGGAGTATCTCCGCTGCAAGGCAGTGCACCGTGAAATACATCAGGCTGGGCGGCTTGGTTGCTGCACAGCAAGGTGCAGTGACGTATTGCGTGTTACAACCAATGAATGTAAAGTGAATAACAACACTAAAATCAAAGCTCTGAAGCAAACCTGATGGCTTCAATCAGCTAGCATATGATAGTTCAGATCTATTTTGCATAACTGCAAATACTAACAGAAGAGCCTGGAAGCATGGTAAATCCAAAGTCCAAGAGTGGCCAAAAGTGATACGTCTAAAGAACACCAAAGTAACATATCCAGATAACCAAAAGAAAATATATAGTGACAATATATATGTATATAAATACAGATAAAACAATTAAAGTTTAATCGTGATCATGAAGTCTGCTTTTATTATTTTATGAATTAATTTTTAAGGCAAGAAAAAGTCCAAGAGGAATGTATGCAACTGGTGTTCTTTACGTCCTGATCGCAGGGTGATGAAACCCTCAACCAAAACGCAATAATTTTTAACCAAAAAACGATTATCATTTAGATACATTCAGGGGAGTCGTAGGAGGGTAGTTCCGGACCACCTTCCAAGAAGGTTTTGAATGTAATCATCTCAAAGTGGTGGCATTTAATCTAAAAATCCATCACTGTTCTCTCTGCAATAAAGTTTTGTTCCAATCCTCTCCCCTTATTCCTGGATGCACCCTATCGAGTACAAGGAATTTGATGCAGGGGAAAATGCCACCATGAAAGCATGTAGTATGTTGACCCAGCGGTAAGTCTAGATTGCATTTTTTCATGCTAGCAATGTGCAAATATGCTCCACGCCACAGCTCGTTCTTGGTTTTGACAACATAGAAGCATTGGCATTCACATTTTAATTAGACTACACCCGAGGTTTTGCAATTAGCAAAATGTCTTGGGGTGAAGACCACTGTGTTGGGAAGCAAATTGCATTTGGTGATGTCCATACATTGACAATAAGGACAACCACTGCACTTGAAGGTACCAGGTCTTTTGGTAGGTAAGCAGCAGAGTCTTCAGGATGTATAGTCTAGTGGCCCTTCTATTTCCTACATTTTGGCTTCCCTGGATAAAACAGAAAACGCAGATTATGGTAAACTGAGTGGTCTTTTTGATTTAACTTTTTTTTTTGCTGCGGCATTTAATAGATAGAATTAAGAGCTCATTGCATGTTTTTACTTGTTGCCTAGAATTGCTCTTTAAGGCCTGGTTCACACTGATGCAATTCAGTGTGATACAAGTCACATCTGAAAACACATGATAATGGAAATAACATTGTTTCCAATGGTGAATGTTCACATAAATGCAGTGCAGTTGCGATGCGTCTTTGAGGAAGGGTCCTGTGCTACTTTGGTGTGATACAGTGCGATTTTGTGATCCATAGACTTCAATGGAAGCGCATTAAAATTGCATCTACATTTGTTTTTAGATGCGTTTGTGTGAGATTTGTGCTGGTTGTTAGGAGTAGGCACCCATCAGCGGCCTAGCAACCAGTGACTTGTGCCCGCTATCAGCAGCAGGGATGAGTTATTGGTTATTAAGGAGCCAGCTGCCATTGGCGTCCTTACAATGTTGAGTCTTTACCACTGACAGCAGAATGTAAACAAGAGCCAACATAAAAAGTTGAAGGAAAAAAAAAACAGCATGCGTGTCCCCACTCAATCCATACCAGGCCCTTTGGTCAGGGATGAGTCACTGGTTGTTATGACGCCAGCAGCTGCTGCTGCCTTAACAGCATATGACTCGTATCTGCTGCCTGACAGCAGGGATGAGTTGCAGTAGTAACACGCATTAAATAAATGTTTAAAAAATGCACCAAGTTGTACTACAGGCACACTACAAAGTCGCATTCAAAATCGGACCGCACTGCACTAGAGTGAACCTAGCTTAAAGCGGGAGTCCGCGTTTTTTTTTTTTTTTTTAAAGCCAGCAGCTACAAATACTGCAGCTGCTGACTTTTAAAATAGTGACACTTACCCGCACAGCGCGCCCACGATGTCGGCACCCGAAGCCAATCTCTCGATCGTCTCTCGGGTGCTGCCGCCGCCATCTTGGGTATGGGAATCAGGAAGTGGAGCCTTTCGGCTTCATTTCCCGGTTCCCTACTGCGCATGCGCGAGTCGCGCTGCGCAATAAGGATAGTCCCCGCTGTCTCTGGGATCCATGTGTTTCCCAGCAGGCAGTGGGGGACTTTCGGAAAGGGGCGTAGATTCTGCGGAAAGGGGCGTGCCTTCTGCAGAATCTACGCCGGAAGTGGGTGCAGATACCTGTACTGTACAGGTACCTGCACCCCCTCCCCCCTGAAAGGTGCCAATTGTGGCGCCGGAGGGGGGAGGATTCCAATGAGAGGAAGGTCCACTTTAGGGTGGACCTCCCCTTTAAAACAAAATACTTCCTCTAGTGCCCAAAAATGGGTAGCTCACACTTGAGAAAATATATTCTTGGACTTATTACAGGTGACTCATATCTACAGTACCTACACTGCAGATGTCCACCACCAGTGGTACATGTCCTACACTTTGCGAAAAACTGGATTTTATAATTTATAAACACAGGCTATCCTTCACACCAGAATATCTCGGAGGTTTTGTCGAGTATCTCACACTAGAGAGAAGGTATCTTTGGACTTATTACAGACGACGCATATCCGAGTACCTACATTACAGATGTCCACCACCAGTAGTACATGTCCTGTACTTTGTGAAAAACTGAATTCTATAATTTATAAACATAAGCTATCCTTCAGATTAGAATATTTTGGAGGTTTAGTTGCATATCAAAATATGTGTTATACTGTACTGGACATGAAACACATCACTGGTAAGGGTTTTGGGGTTCTTAAAGTCAAATCAAAAATGTAATGTGATTTGTCCATAGCATTAACACAGCAGAGTCTGCCCAATAAACTTCCATTAACAGACTAAGTTCCCTATCAAAAGTGGCAGTTAGAGGGCTGTAACAAACATATTAGAATTACCTTCTAGAAATGCTAGGCTTTATATCTGAAGCAAAAAAGCCGTTGCTGTAACCATTACAGTAGGAGCTGGAATTAAGCTTTGATTTGTTTGCCACCCATGTAAAGTCCATCTAACACTAGCCTCTGGACATGCTGACAATGCGGCTGTCCAAGAGTGGCTACTTGTTCCTCCAGAGATACAGTGAAGGAAAAATTGCAGCCACTCTAGGACAAGAAGTGTACTACTGGCCAGATAAAAAAGGAAAAAAGACACAAAAATGTTGTCATCTATGGAATAGATAAACTAACTTTAGATATATGCTTTATAGAAAAAGAAAGGATAGAATTACAGAACAAAAACTGAATATGTGCATAAACTGTACAGCATTGCTATCTTAAACTCCATAAAATCACACTTAATCCTGTACTGGAAAAATTAGGCAAGGGACAGTTTTGAACTTTTTGTAACTTTTAAGTATCAAGACTGATAGTTATTTATCATTGTGCACATCACACCACCTAATTAAATAAACCACTACCTGTGGGAAAAACTTGACTTCTAAAGCACAGTAAACTTAAAAGAATTAACTGAAATGACCCAGACCAATTGGGCAGCCTATCAGACCCCCTCATCTCCTTAATTGTGCACAGCAATTTACAAATAATAACAGGCACAGAGGGAAGAAGATGAAACCAGATCTGGCTGGTGTTAAATAAAATATGCTCTTGGTAAAATCCTTTGGAACATCACAGGATTTATCCAGTCAGCATTTTATAATCATCTTTAAATCTACAGAGACACAAATGTATTTCATCAGCGATGAAATTCTTCCTCGACTGCTAAAACGAGAGTCAAGAAATGATTAGAATCTAGTTTGCCTAACAGTACGCATTAATCAGAAATCATAATAAATCCATGTGCTTCTTTAGACAGCGCATTTGTCAAGCGGTTAAGTGCAGCAGCGACATTGACTAATGGCTACTGAGCTGGAAGGGTCAATCATAAACTCATCAAATGCTTCATTTAATTTCATAATTTGACCAAACATAATTTGTTTATGGAAAAGATATCAGGTGCTAGTGAATGAATAATGGCTGTGAAACTAAACTCCATTAATCAGCCAATGATTACAAATGACTTAGAGATTGTTTATTCTAATTTCATTCATTTGGCCCAACAAAGAAAACATGGGCAAATGAAACTAGCTGGAAAAGATGGCACCGTTATTGCATCGTATTTAATAAGACAATGATAAATACTCTCATTAATAACAAAATGGCAGAGTCATAGGACTGGGGTTTAAATAAAATCATACTATGCATCAGGTCATTTTTTTAGCTTATAAATCCAAATAAGACAATATGGGAAATAATTCCATCAGGACTTGGGCAATTATGGTGTGCAAACTAAACAGAAGCAGGTTATTAAGCAGCAACTGCTAACATTACAGATACAATTACCTGTGTACTCTGGATGACAATAGTGTTTGCTATTATGAGACAAGAGCATGAATTGGCACCCCTGGTATCTACCAAAAACATTGGTAATGGCTGACTGTATGAGCAGGCAGGTCTGCACTTTTAAAGTAGAACTTTACTCATAAACAACTTGATAAAAAATTGTTCTTTGGAAAGAAACACAAATTCCACATTAGTGCTTCCAAAATTAGTGTATGCTGTAAATTGTCCCCCCCCCCCCCCAGCATTGCTCCTGTTTTTGCTGAAGCTCAGAGCCCTAAGAAGAAGTTAATCATAAAGTGGAACTAAACCCATTGATTTAACATTTTCCAAAAACAGTTACATTCCTGGAAAGCTGGGACATTTGCTTGTCTCCTCAACCAAACTGTCAAGCCAATGAATGAATATGTGCAGCACCATTGCAGTTACAGGGCAAACAGAAGCAGTTTCCTTGGCTGTACAGATTTCCAATCATTTTTATTATCATTTACAGTACAAAAGTAAGTGATCCCTTTCCAGAGCAGCAAACATTCCTTGTATGCTCTGTACATAAAACAAGAATGATACATAAGTGGAGGGGGAGGACCAAATATACCAAAAAGGGAGACCAGGGAAGATCTTGGTAGTTAGGTTGAGCTCTTCATAAGGACACAGGTGCATTCAAAAACTCCATACAGCACAAAATTTGTTAACATTGGGAAACAGCTGCTCTTGAAATCAGAATGCAGATCAACAAGTCATAAGGATCTGGAGGTCAACACTTCACCAATGTGTAATCACTGTAAAAAAGGTCTGCAAAGTAGAAAAGCCTTAATCCAGTGATTATAGCTTTCAGATTTTTTTCTATTACCATACAATAATACTATCCCACATAAGGAAATCCAACCCCCCCAACTGTAAACACCAGCAGCTCTGTTAAGAAAGGAGAAGAGCTGGTACAGCATGAAGCCAAGACTGGCAGGAATTAGAGGAGCAATAGAAAAGGTAACAATGGGAAAAAGTATAAAGAAGCGCTTCCGTCCGTGGATCCTCTATACGTTATCAGCAGGA
Organism: Lithobates pipiens; assembly: GCF_037356315.1. Classification (NCBI taxonomy): domain Eukaryota; kingdom Metazoa; phylum Chordata; class Amphibia; order Anura; family Ranidae; genus Lithobates; species Lithobates pipiens. The sequence continues at coordinate 431,683,598 of NW_027507758.1, forward strand.
CTTAATTTTCTGACTAGAGTTCCACGTTAAGTTTCTGTTAACAGGTAAACCCAGATGTAACTTTATTAAATGAGCAATTGGTTACTACCATCAGGCCACTCTACTTTGCTCTATTACCACTGATAAGCTGCAATCCAAGATGACAGTTTAGGTATACAAGAGTTACCTTTTTTGCACTCCATCCACTACATAAAGTTAGTGCGATAAAATACATCACAATGTGGTAGCTGAAGCAGTATTGCTATTTAAAGGTTAATGCCAGTCAAATGTAATGATTCATTTAGAAGGGCACCATTTACCCAGTTATACATTCCTTGAAAAACATTTACATGATCGTTTAAATGTATTTTACATACACCTGACACAATTCAGCTCAGGAGTAGTGGGATCAGAACCTAAAAGTGAACCATGCTTTGCCCATGTGGGAAAAACCAACAGGCACACTTTAACTAAGCTCTCCCCTGTAGCATATATTTAACTTTCTTTCACTCTCCCACTGCCCCATTTCAGATTTTTGTCAGGCATTCGGTTTGGCGACAACCTATCAAAAAGGTATTGAAACAAAGGTTGTAAGGAGCTCTCTGGAACCTGGCTGCAGTACATTCCTAACAATTCTTAAGTAAGCTTTCTAACTGAATAACCATGCAGAGTTTGCTATATAGAATTAGTTGTTCATTAACTAGTTTAACCACTTGCTTACTGGGCACTTAAACCCCCCTCAGTCCCAGACCAATTTTCAGCTTTCAGCGCTGATGCACTTTGAATGACAATTGCGCGGGCATACAACACTGTACCCAAATTAAATTTTTATCATTTTTTTCCCACAAATAGAGCTTTCTTTTGGTGGTATTTAGTTACAGCTCGGAGTTTTATTTTTTGCTAAACAAACAAAAAAAGATGCAAAAAAAAAATAAAAAATCATGTTTTAATAGTTTGTTATAAAATTTTGCAAACGGGTCATTTTTCTCCTTCATTGAAGTGCGCTGATTAGGCGGCACTGATAGGCTGCATTGGTGGGCACTGATGGGCTGCATTGGTGGGCACTGATGGGCTGCACTGGTGGGCACTGATAGGCATAGTTAAGGCGGCACTAATAGGCACAGATAAGGCGGCACCGATGGGCACAGATAAGATGGCACGGATGGGTGGCACGGATGGGCACTGATAGGTACCACTGATAGATGAGGACTGATGGGCACTGATAGGTGGCACTGATAGGTGGCACTGCTGGGCACTGATGGGCGGCACTGCTGGGCACTGATGGGCGGCACTGCTGGGCAATCTGAATCCTGCATTTGCTCTTAGTATCACACAGCGCTGCATTTTTTTGTTTTTTGCACATTGCTTCATTCTTACCTGGTATTAAGAATGTAAGGGCTGATGCTTTGTCACGACAATTTTCCCCTTTAGTAATTTTGAAGTAATATACTGGTGTGTCTATATATTCCAATTATATATATTTTTTATATATATTTTAGCAAATATATTCATAATCCCCACTGATTGTTAGTCATACTGATCCTTGTGGTTCTTTGGTTCTGTATTATGCCTTTACATGTATGTATTTATACTTATATATGTAATTTTGTTCAATTTTGTACAACTGTTGTACATAATCTTGATCTAGAAAATTGTCCATCTAAAGCCGTTTATCAAGCCCCCCCCCCCCCATTCTATTAGAGCATCCCTTTTTGGTTTACATGCACCCCCATTACTACTTTGACATTGGAGTGGGCATATATATGCGCGTGTGTATGCACAGTGCTCAAGCGTGTATGCGTATACATATGGTTATTTTAATATATGCGCATACATGTTATATATATATATATATATATATATATATATAAAATTTTAATCACCCCTTCCCCTCCCCCCAATTCCTATACCTGTCTGGAAAAGTATAGCCTGCAGCACTGATTGAGCATCAAAAATCTGACAGGGTGGTTGAACAGAAGTTTCAATTGCTAGATACAGAAGATGCAGTAGCTAGGGTGCAGAAGGGATCTTGATAGAAGAATCATCTAGGTGAAACATTGTCATTCAGAGAAAGAGAGAAAGCTCCGTAGAAGAAGGTACTCTTCTGTCAGTAGAGAGAAGAAGTCAATCACCTAAGGCAGGAGTCACAAACTGGTGGCCCTTCAGTCCCATCATTCCTCTGCCTGTGGTAATCATGCTCATAACTGTCAGCCTTGCAATGCCTCATGAGACTTGTAGCTTCACAACAGCTGGAGGGCCGGCCAGTTTGAGACCCCTGATCTAAGGATAATAACAAAGAGATTAGGCTAGCTGGGAGTGGGAGGGGTTATATATGTCTTTGCAGCCTTTTTTTTGTCCAAGTCCGATGACCTGAAGATAGCTGCATATAACTGAGTCAAAGATTAAAGAGCCTGTGTACAGTACAGTACGATTAGGAGACATAGTAAAATCAAGGTGTGAAAATGTGTTGACAAAAAGGTATTCGTCATCTGGGGAGATATAATTACAAGAAGTCCATGCCACACATCCATTATGCAGGAATAAAGCAATAAAAGAATAGTCGTTTCAAAGCTAGAGATTGCCTGTTCAATCATATTCATATGAACTGTAGTTCTCAATATCAAGAAGCAGTTTTCACAAATTGTCAGTGATCTATGAACACATGTATATTTGTGATTCAGGTAGTAAACCCAAATGAATGCATAGTAACTGTATACATAAGTTCTATGAGTGACAGTATTCCTTAAGGACACACGTGTATTTACAGCCCAAGTTGCGGAATTAAGTGCCCACAAACGTAGTATGGTATCTCACACATGGCTTGGGTTCCATCTGTATAAAGGCAAAGCACAGAACTTTAACTAACCCTTCTTCTTAGAAAGTTTCATGCACCCACGAGCATACATAGAGAGAGAATTTTCATACATATATCTGTATATATGAAACCTTTACTTTCCGTTATGATGCAGTGCTGCATTCACTCTAAATATAGTTCTCCATTGGAACATAATATTGTGTAAGGGGGAGGATGCAGTACGCTATTGGATGTGCTTGATATTCAGAACAGTAGAGTAATAGAATCAGCATTCACTAACTTATAAACAGATATCCCAATGTTGCTTATTTCCTGAATTAAGGATATATGGCATGGACCATATCTCCTCAGCTGGAGAATAGTTTTTTAGCAGCACCCTAAAATATTGCCTTTAAGACAATGTTCTTGCATGGCCAGATAAAGTGGTCCTCTATCCCCTTTTATTAAAGTTCACATCAGCACACATTTCCCTTGCAGGCTGATATGAAATCACCCAGCAATGATTTAAAAACAAATTGATGTTATTTACTTTTTTTTGCCTCCACTAATTTATTTCCTGAAAGGCACTCGTGGTATAGCACTGGCCACACAGATGCCCCCTGGGAAGGCAACATCACTAGTGCCTTCAGGGACACCCCATACCTAAGCTACATGATCTTACAGTATTCTCATGCTACACATGCGCTGTATGGCATTAGACTCATTTGTTATTTGAGGAAAAAAAAAAAAAAGTATTCCTTGCGATCTCACTTTTTCTTTTCTTAATGGATATGTAATATTGTATAGCGCATGCTCAAGATGATGACCATTACCATCTTGATCTTCATTCTACACATACACAGGTAGTCATACATTTTCAAAATGCCAGCGCAGGAGCTAGGACAAATCGACTGAAAAGGGAACCAAAAGAAAAGAAAGGTAGCTTGGACATAGTCAACTGTACTTTACATAGTATTGCCATTTTCTAGCAGGAGGAGGGAAGATCATCTTTAGGTTTTAATATGGTTTTGTTTCTTCACATGGTATCTGGTGTTATATAAGGGTATTGTACTTATTTAGGAGTGGTCTTATTGGTTAGCCATACATTTCTTACACCTTGATCATTTGTGTGCATCACTCGACTAGGTGGGGGGGGAATTTTTAAGCTAAGGGATATGTTGACAGGGTTGTAAATTTACATACAGGGTAAGGGTGTCATATAAACTTTGACCAAAGTTTACGCATCATCATTAGCATTTTTTTTTACTGGGATATGCCTTTGGCGATTTTCAGCATGTTTTTTTTTTCTTTCATACAGCTTTTAACGCACATTGATAGAAGCTGACAGTGTGCAGTGAAATCTGAGTAAGCAATCAATTTCTGCACAGAAGAGGAGCCTGTAGAACTATGCATGACTAAAGGTAAGTCTGGAGTTCAGCTTTAATTGATGCTATGAAATACTGAACCATACCATTAGCACTGTTTACAGTGTTTTACTAAATAAGGCCAACAAGTTATTCCATTCAGTTGTGACATACGATCAGAGATTTTTATCGTGACTGTGGCATTATGGCGGACACGTCGGACAATTCTGACACATTTGTGGGACCATTGGCATTAATACAGCGATCAGTGCAATTAAAATTGCATTGATTACTGTAAAAATGTCACTGGCAGTGAAGGGGTTAACACTAGGGGGAAGTGAAGGGGTTAATACGTATTCTAGTTTGTGTTCTAACTGAAGGGGGGTGGGGACTGTGCAGGGAACAGATCGCTGTTCATAGTCTGTATGAGCAGACGATCTGTCAGTTCACTGCTCAGAGAACTGGAAACTGTGTGTTTACACAGACACAGCTCACGGTTCTCTTTTTTTCCCCCGAGCAACTGCGGGAGCCCATCGGTGATCGAGACCGCTGGGCACTCGCATTGGCTCGGGAGCGAGTGGGAGGTACGCGCCTCCAGCAGCATGCATGAGCCCCCTAGTGGCCATTTATGCTACCGACGTAGCATAACGGCAATTTGAGCAGCCGAACCATGCTGCCGTAGTATAACTGCGGCAGCTGGTTGGCATGTGGCTAAAGATATGAAAAAAAAAATTGGATTTTTATAACAGATTACCTGTAAAATCCTTTTCTTGGAGTACATTATAGGACACAGGCCTTAAGTATTTACTTAGTGGTTTATAGCTACCTTCAGGTGTTGACACTGGCACAACCAATAGAGGAAGTTGACTCCCCTATATAACCCCTCCTCCTTCCAGGAGTACCTCAGTTTTTGTAGCAAAGCAATATAAGCAATATACTTAAACCCCATAAAAGAAGAGGGGCAGGACCCCTGTGTCCTATGATGTACTCCGAGAAAAGGATTTTACAGGTAAGCTGTTATAAAAATCCTATTTTCTTTATCGTACATCATAGGACACAGCGCCTTAAGTATTTACTCAGTGGGACGTCCCATAGCAATGCTACTTGAAGGGAGGGAGAAACAACCCGTAGGGCACCCTCAGATCTTGAGGACTTATACTGCTGCCTGCAGCACACTGCGCCCGAAGGCGATATCCTCATTCCTTCTTACATCCACTTGGTAAGATTTTGTGAATGTATGGACCGAAGACCAAGTTGTGGCTTTGCAGATCTAAGCAAAGGAGGCCTGGTGAGCACTGCCCAAGAAGCAGTAACCGCTCTGGTAGAGTGAGCCTCAACTTGAATAGGAGGAATCTTACCCCTTAAATCATAAGTTTGAATTATAACTTGCTGAATACACTTAGCAACAATGGATTTCGATGATGCCTGTCCTTTTTTTTTTTTAGGACCTTCTGGCAAAATAAATAAGACATCAGCCTTATGAATCTGAGAAGTTTTCTTTAAATAGATTTTCACTGCTTTCACCATATCAAGACAACGTAGTGATTTTTCTTCCCTGGAACATGGTTTTGGGAAAAAACAATGGCAGGACAATATCTTCATTCAGATGAAAGCCTGAAACCAGTTTTGGCAAAAAGCCTTGACGAGGGCGTAACACCACTCTGTCCTCAAGAATAATCAAATATGGCTCTTTACAAGAAAGAGCAGCCAATTCTGAAATCCTCCTTGGTGAGGATATAGCAACCAAAAATGTCAGCTTCCTAGTCAGAAGGACTAATGGAACATGCTGTAATGGTTTAAATGGCAGTTTTTGTACCACTGACAAAACTAAATTCAAGTCCCAAGGGGTTAAAAGTGATTTAACTGGCGGATTAATCCGCATCACCCCTTGCATAAAACCCCAGACTAAAGAATGCGTAGCAAGCGGTCTTTGAAATAAAACCGATAAGGCTGAGACTTGGCCCTTAACAGTACTTAGGACCAACTTCATCTCTACGCCCAATTGTAGAAAGGTAAGGATTCTGCCTATAATATATCTCTGAGGATTCACACCAGGAAACGTAAGCTTTACAAACTCTATAATATACAGCTCTGGTTTCCTTGCATTGATTAAAGTTGAGATAACAGACCTGGAAAGCCCAAGCTTCTTCAGAATGTGTGTTTCAATAGCCAAGCCATTAAATTTAGTGTTCGTAAAGGAGGATGGAATATCAGCCCCTGCGATAGCAGGTCTGGCTTTAGTGGGAGAGGCCAAAGACCCTCCACTGCCATCTTTATGATCTCTGCGTACCATGACCTTCTGGGCCATGCTGGTGCTACCAGAATTACCAGATTTCTTTCCAGCTTGATCCCGCAAAGAAGTTGAGGCAGCAACTGAATCGGTGGAAAAGTGTTGATCAGTGAAAACAGATCCCACGGGGTTACCAGTGCATCTGTTCCGTATGCCAGTGGATCTCTTGTTCTGGACACAAAGTTGACTAACTTCATGTTGAATCTGGATGCTAGAAGAACTATGTCCAGAGTCCCTCATCTTTGGCAAACACCGGAAACACTTCGGGGTGAAGAGACCATTCCCGTGGGAATAACTGCTGGCGACTTATAGATAGTCCGCCTGCCAATTTTCTACTCCTGGAATGAAAACTGACGATAGGGATGGGACATTCCTTTCTGCCCAAGTTAGGATATGGTTCACCTCTCTCTGATCTGAAAGACTCTTGGTGCCCCCTTGGTGATTGATATAGGCCACAGCCGTGGCATTGTTGGATTGAATCTAGACTGGAGCCCAAATCTCTAGGATGTTGATGGGCAGGGCTCTTTCAAATTTTGACCACTGTCCCTGGACAGTCGTCTCCTCTATTACCACTCCCCAGCCTGAGAGGCTGGCATCTGTGGTTACTACTTTCCAAATTATTGGTCTGAAGGATTTCCCCTTCAGCAAATTCTGGCTTCGTAACCACCAACTGAGACTTTGAGACACTCTTGGGTACAGCCGCATTGGCAAGTCCAAAGCTTGGATCATCTTGTTCCAAGCAGAGAGGATTCTGTTTTGCAACAGTCCCAAATGGAGCTGGGCATAGGGGGACTGCTTTGAATGAAGCTACCATCTTTCCTAACCACCTCATGTAAAGGCGAATTGAAGGAGTTGTTTTTGACCTGACGATCCATACCAGCTCTTGTATGGAGATGATCTTTGCTGGAGACAAGAACACCCTTTTCTGGGCTGTATCTATGATCAGGCCTAAGTAATCCATCCTTCTTACTGGATTTAAGGAAGACTTCTCTAAGTTGAGTATCCAACCAAGACTTTCCATTTAACTGGTTGTAATGCGTATGCTTTGCCTTAAGCGAGTCACTGACTGGTCTATTACCAATAGATCATCTAGGAACGCCAACACTGTTATGCCCTGTGCCCTCAACCTGGCTAGAGGTGGGGCCAGTATTTTTGTGAATACCCGTGGTGTTGTGGCTAGCCCAAAGTGTAAGGCCGCCAACTGAAAGTGCCATTGTTCCACTTCGAAACGCAGAAACCTTTGGTGAGTGGGAAATATAGGGACATGCAGATATGCGTCCCTGATGTCGATGGACGCCAGAAGTTCTCCGCCTTGTAGGATAAAGACTACTGACCTGATTGACTCCATTCGAAATGAGCAAATTTTTAGGAACCGATTTAGATTTTTTAGATCCAGAGTGGGCCTGACATCTGCATTTGGCACCGTAAACAGGTTTTAATAGAAACCTAAACCTTGTTCTTTTGTGGGGATCTGTATGATTACCCCTTGAGTCAATAATCGGTCTAATGCTTGAAACAGGGATTGTCTTTTCCCTGGATCCTTGGGAACATTTGATCTCTGAAAGTGAGATGGTGGAAACCCGAAACTCTAGTTTGTATCCTAGAGTCACTGTGGAGAGTTTCCCTCTGCCAGACTTCTGCGAAATGCAGAAGTCTTCTCTCCACCTTGGTGAGGGAAGATGCCTCTTCATGAAGAGGTCTTAGTATTCTGCTTTGTGGTCTTGCGGCTCCAGGTCTTTGTTTGAGCCTGGGCTTAACCCTGCTATTTTCCTCCGGAATCTGATGGTGGAAGCCTTCGCCACTGCCTAGAGACGGATGTACTTGGCGCAGGAAAGTCAGTTTAAATGAAGGACGTTTATACTTTCTTTTGTCTGGCAAAAGAGTACTTTTTCCACTGGAAATTCTCTGGATGTATTTATCCAAATCATCGCCAAATAGTCGCTCCCCGTGAAATGTGAAACTAGACAGTAGGTTTTGCAGGGTGCTTCGGCAGACCAACATTTACACTATGCATGTGTACTAGCACAAGTGCAAGGCGAGATGGTGAATAGATCTCCTTTATGGCAAAACATAATGCTTTTGGTAAATAGGCCAACTCACTGGCCTGTTGTGCAGGGAGCTCGTTAAGGGCCTCTGTGAACTGGTCTTTAAAGGACTGCAGATGCCTACAGCTGCAACTGCATGCTGAGCAACAGTACCTGCTAAAGAAAAAGATTTTAACAGGAATTCCAACTTTTTATCTGTTGGATCCTTTAGCATTTGTGCATTGTCCACTGGACAAGTTAAATTTTTATTCATACTGGAAATCACAGCATCTACTGCTGGAACTTTCAATTTTTTGGTGAATTTTTCCTCCATATGATAGAGAACTGAGAATCTCTTTGGAGGGAGAAAATGCTTATCCGGATGATCATTCAGTATAAATAAGCCTCTCTAGAAATGTGTGGACTGGAAATGCATGCACTGGTTGTGAAGGTTTCAAGGAACCCAAAGAAGGTATTCTAAGAACTGTTCTATTTATTTGAACAATAGTAGCAAAAACAGTGGTAGCATAGAATGAGCTAATGCTAAACAATACGTTTTTTCCTGTACTGCAAATGCCTGTGTAAACCCCTCACGTGCACCAGCGCTTCTGTGTCCTGTGGGAGCCTTGCTTCAGCTGCTCTGACAGACACTGTCTGTTTCCTAGAGTATCAACTTTTCAGGTGTGAGCCTGATTGTCTATGCGCAATGTCCTTTCCTGTGCTTTAGTAAGAGTCACCTCAGAGGGGGAGGCGAGCGAAGGGGGGAAGGGGATTTACACAGCCGTTTTATCAGCTTTTCAGATTTATGCTTGTTTAAACATAACATGCATCCCCTATCCACTCAGTTTCCCCATTTAGGGGGAGAGGAGACCCCCCCTCCAACTACTGAAACACACGCTGTATTAGCACAGATTTAAACAGGGTCTATACACTATTTACTCCTTCTAGAGGAGTTTTTAAGGCATTTTACAATGTAATTGAAAGAAAAGTCATAGGTTGACTTTGCAGTTCCTATCCTTTCCTCTTACCTTTTCCTCGCTGCAGGATACTGCTGTAAACAGACAGATCCAAGCTTCACCCATCACGCGGGCAGCGTGGTTAAACCTTCACAGACTAGGGCCCTTTTAATAGGGGTTCCACTCCTTTGGACCATGTATAGCACCCCACAGGACAGCTTTAGGTAATGTAGCAAAACCAAAAAGAGTCCTGGTTCCTAGGATCCAGCCCTCAAAGAGGAGCGTTACAGGCAAAACCTCGTTCTTCTATGCGAGGCCCAGGTAGCATCCTGGAGCCGCAATGGCGGGTTGGATCCGGTTGTGGAGGCTTTTTAAACCCAGCATGGATCTCTTCTGGAGCTCCGCAGAGCACATCTTCACTTGTGCCAACACCTTTATACACTGGCGAAACTGGAAGGAGGAGGGGTTATAGGGGTGTCAACTTCCTGTATTGTGTGTGCCAGTGTCAACACCTGAAGATAGCTATAACCCACTAAGTAAATAATTAAGGCTCTGTGTCCTGTGCTTGCATACTGTGCACATGATGAGCAAATACAATTTTCTGTATCAGAAGAAAAACAGGTGCCACTGTCACAGAAACAAAAAGCTGAGCTGAATACCAATTCATAATAAAACAAATTAATTGGATTTAGAAACATTTGTTAAAAAAATTAACAAGAAAAAAAAATATATATATATAACATGCAAGTCAAGTCTTTCAGACAATGAACTGCAATACATACGACTAGGCCATTTTTTGCTTTAACACTGTACACAGAAATGGAGCTTTATTGGGGTGGTATTTGATCACCGCTGGGTTTTTTATTTTTTGCACTATAAACAAAAAAAGGCCAAAAAAAAAAACAATATTTTTTACTTCTGCTATAAAACATATCAAATAAAACATAAAAAAAATCGAATGTCTTCATAAATTTAGGCCAATATGTACTCTGCTACATATTTTTGGTAAACAAAATTTCAATAGGCGTATATTAATTGGTTTGTGTGAAAGTTTTAGCATCTATGGTGTATATATACTGGAATTTTTATTTATTTTATACTAGTAATGGCGGTGATCAGCGACTTATAGCTGAATTGATAGTATGGCGGGCAATCTGACACTTTTGACATTTTGTGGGAATTCATTGACGGTATTACAGTGATCAGTGCTAAAAATATACACTGGCTGGCTGGGAAGGGGTTAAATGTATACCTAACAGTGCTTGGTGCATTCACTGTGAGTTGTTTTTACTTTGCAGGGAAACAAAAACCTGCACATCCCAGCTGACAGGACAGAGCTCTGTATTGATTACCGTATTTGCCGGCGTATAAGACGACCCCCTATTTTTCAAGTGAAAACATAGGTTTTGGGCAATACTCGTGGTATAAGACTACCCCCCTTCTGAGGCAACACCATTTTAAAAAAACATTAGAACGATTAAAAAATACCAAGCAAGAATGCCAACTACTCATCCACCATGCTGTGATATGTCATAAAGTAAATCAAACAATAATAACACAAACAGATCTATTGAATGCCACAACACTGGAAAGTAGAATTTTTCACTAACCAAACCTATACCACTTTTGGGTTACATTCTATGGGAATTGTCCACCAAAATGCATTTAATAACCCCCCTGTCATATGTCCCAGATTTACCTGTCCCTCTTGGGTGCCTGGGACCTCAAAGGCAAACAGTAGGATGTATAGTAGTAGGAGATCAGTGAATGGATTTACCCAGGGAAGTATGGTGAGCGGTGTATTATTTTAATGAATACCTGCTTGGATTGGCAGAGGCTGTAGCATCGTCAGCCCTTGTCTCTCTCTCTCTCTCTCTTAATAGAATACATCGCTCGCTGGGATTGGCTCAACGGCGTATACTGTTTGTAGCTGCAGCCACATACAGTATTAGCAGACATTTGGGGGCTGACATCCATCGGGCAGCATTGCATACCTGTATACCCGGCGTATAAGACGATTCCCGATTTTTGGGCATTTTTTTTAAGTGTAAAAGGTAGTCTTATACGCCAGCAAATACAGTACATTCACAGAGCTCTGTACTGTCATCCTCTTCACTGATCAGCGGGTGGTAGCAGTCAATCATTGGCTGGGACCTGTTGATCGGCTTAAACGTGCGCACCCCTACCTGAAGTGCTGGAACATGTACTAGAAACATGATCTAGTGCAGGAGAGACGCTCCGCCGCCATTCTTCTACCTGAGGCAGTCAGCAATCGGTTAAGCAGACATTCACAACAGCCATAACTTTATACTTCCTAAGCATTTATTTCAAGTTGATTATGACCAGTTCCTTTTGTATTTTTTTATGGCTGTCTGCACTCCATTAGGGGACATTTACACTTATTTCTCGCATCACAAAAAATGAAGGGAAATCTCCCTTCCCTTTAAAGCAATATCAAACCCAAAACTAAAAATTTTATATATTGCAGCTTACCAATTATTTGTTGTGGTGGCTGCATTAGTTTCCACTCTGGGTGAATGAGCACAAGGGGCACAGCATCACCAGAGGTGATCACAGTTGAAAGTCAAATGGCTTTGTGTGCTGATTAGCTACACTGATTGAGTCATTTTCAGGAAGGGGGTGATCCTTTTTTTGTATGAACTGACAAGCTACAATAAATATACTTTTGCGTTTAATACTGCTTCAAGAATACAGACAGTCATAAAACCTGAGTGAGGTCCTAATCTTTCCCTACACCATCCAAAACAAAAGAAAATAATTCTAACATTAGTATGGATGAATGAGTGCAAAGAAAAATAATCATAATTCCAATTATAGCATCATAAGTGTGGGACAAAATGGCCATCATAAAGATTTTTTTCTATAATGCTTGATGGATAAATCTTTTAAAAAGTGTTGTTCAAGCTGTGGAAGTAAATTGTGCTTGTTCTAATAATATACCACCTTCTATTACATCAACTTTGTCAACACTAGGGATGAGCTCAGGCGTGTTCACAAACAGTACGTGCAGAGCCCGCCAGGAAGTCGGCACTGTGGAACGCTAATCACAAGCAGTGAGACATTTCCTGATGCGCGGCTGCAGAGATCAGGAAATATCTCACTGCTTGTGATTAGCGCTGTGCAGTGCCAACTTCCTGGTGGGCTCTGCCCGTACTGTTTGCGAACACGCCTGAGCTCAGCCTTAGTCAACACATGGTTACTTTTAGGCCTCATGCACACCGGACATAATGTTATAAAAACACCAGTAGCTTTGCAGTTCGTTTTTCAAAGTTTTTTAACGTCTTTGCAATAGCTTTTTTTTTTGTATTTTTCAGTGGTAGCATTGTTTTACAATGGATCAAAAACTTTAAAAAACACTGGTGAGCTGCGTTTTTGAGCATTTATCTGCATTTTCAGGCGTTTGACATTAGTGCATTTTTTACAGCTTAAACACGCCTCTCAGAACTTTATTTTTTTTGCTAGTATCGAAAATCTTGTAAACTTGTGTAAGCTGCACATCTGCACATAAAAAAGGACCTGTCGATCCTTTAGGCTGGTCACAGATTATGCAATTTTCTTTCCTTCAACCATGAGTTGAAGGAAAGAAAATTGCTGAATTCCTCCATCAGCACAGTCAGTGTTGATGGAGGAATACTTCCGGATGCACTATTGTATTCTGACAATGGTAGGTTTCCCAGCCACCAGAATACAATGTTTACTGCTGGCGGCTATTGCTGCCAGCAATGAGCAAGTGAAAAAAAGCTGATAGGCTGGTTGTATGAAGTCAATCAGCCAGCCTGCCCACAGATTGATCGAAGGAACCAAACACATTTCGATCTGTCTATGTCTAAAACTGGTAAACAATCAATGTTAATATAATTGAGAAAATGCTATAATGCTTTTAAAGTACATTTTAAAAGTGACTATAGTGAACAATGCTCACAAGAACATATCACTGCTATTAAGACAGGTGATATATGAATAGAAAACTATTGTGGAAAACATTCAGCAAAATGCGGCTAAACTTTAGCAGTTACCTACAAGTTTTTTTTTTTTTGCAGTTCATCGGGTTTGGAATTTATTTTCTAAGTATGTGAATAGTGTTGCTTCAGAACATGTAAAGACAAACAAACCAAAGATCATCTTGGCACCAGACCAGCTCAAAACACAGGTTGATTTTATTCCTGTAGTAAAAGATGATTAAAACTTTTATTTTTGTTATAAGCATAGTGGTTAATTTGCAAAGCTGAGTTAATTTCACTCTGTTATGTAATCACAAGATAACAAAAGTCTAGTTTCCACTTACTTATGGGAACATAAAATGTACATTAGGGCTTATTCAAACCAGTGGTGTGTGGTGTAGTCTAGTGGGATCACTGCAGTGTAGTTGCACTGATCTCGGTGCAGCACACTTTTTTTTTTAAACCAATTGCCGACCAGCGCATGACGATGTACGTCGGCACAATGGAACAGCTGCGCAAATGGGCATACCTGTACGCACCCTTTAAATCGCGGGCTAGTGGGCGCGCGAGCGTGATGTCCGCCAGTGGCCCACGATCGTGACACGGAGAGGCAGAACAGGGAGATGCCTATGTAAACAAGACATTTCCCTGTTCTGCCTAGCAACATGATAGGGATCAACTGCTAGGGAGCAGTGATCTCTGTCATGTTCTAGTGAGCCCATCCCCCCTGCAGTTAGAACACAGTGAGGGAACACAGTTAATCCCTTGCTCGCCCCCTAGTGTTTAACCCCTTCCCCGCCAGTGTCATTTACACAGTAATCAGTGCATTTTTATAGCACTGATTGCTGTATAAATGTCACTGGTCCCAAAATCGAGTCAAAAGTGCCCAATGTGTCCACAGCAATGTCGCAGTCACGATAAAAATCGCAGATCGCCACCATTAATAATTAAAAAAAAAAATAATAAAAATGCCATAAATCTATTGTCTACTTTGTAGACGCTATAACTTTTGAGCAAACCAATCAATATACGCTTATTTCAATTCTTTTACCAAAAATATGTAGAAGAATACATACTGGCCTAAACTGAGGAAGAATTTTTTTTTTTATATATTTATTGGGGATATTTATTATAGCAAAACGTAAAAAAAAATATATATATATATATTTTTTTTTTTTTTAATTGACGCATTTTTGTTTATAGCCCAAAAAAATAAAACCTCAGAGGTGATCAAATACCACCAAAAGAAAGCTCTATTTGCGTGAAAAAAGGACATCAATTTTGTTTGATTGCAATGCCGCATGACTGCGCAACTGGCAGTTAAATCGACCCAGTGCCGTATCGCAAAAAGTGCTCTGGTCAGGAAAGGGGTAAAACAAACTTCATTGAAATGTTTTGCACTGCGCTGCAAAAAGTAGTCTGCCATTCAGGTGGTAAATCTATTGTTGAGTAAACCACTGCATAGCATTTTTTTTTTCAAGTTTGCCTGGTCACAAAGTTTCTGAAGACCTCTGGACGTGAATGGGTTAAAAGAATAACTTGTGATCCTTCCAGAAGATCGTTTCCAATCAGTTACTGTTGTGGGGTGACATCTGTCTTCTAATTCTGCTATCGCATTAATACCCTGTCATCCCTAATGGCATCTGGGTTAACCTGATGAAGTGGCCATGTTGATGCACATTGTGCAGGCATGTTGGGCCATTATTATCAGGAAGCTGGTCCACTGCAATGATGTGCAGTTAGGGCTGGTGCAATAATGGATGTGAAAAAGGGTGAAAACATTTTATGATAAACAATGCTAATTGTTTATGACAGTGGTCATCAACCCTGTCCTCAGGGCCCCCTAACAGGCCAGGTTTGCAAGATAGCTGAAATACATCACAGGTGATATAATTTGCTGCTCAGTGATTGCAGTATTCTAGTCTGCATCTCCCCAAGGTAATACATAAAACCTGACCTGTTAGTGGGCCATGAGGACAGGGTTGATGACCACTGGTTTATAATACATGGAGCTTCAGCAAACTAGGTATCATCCAGTTAGGAAATAGATCTACGTTCAAGCTGAACTCCAGGCAAATACTTAAACAGATGGAATACAGTGCTGTAAAAAAGGATTTGACCCATCCCAAATTTTTTTGCGTGCTGTTCAAACCTGCCTGGCCCTATGTGACAAATTAAATGACCCCTCCTATGCTGAATCATGAATGAACTGTGATTAATCACAATTTTTTGGAAAGTGGTGTTAAATTTCACTTGCCACACCCAGGCCCGATTACTGCCAGACCCGTTGAATCAAGAAATCATAAATAGAAGCCATTTGACAATAAATTGGAATAGCAGTGAACCTTCCCAGGAGTGGCTGGCCTTCAAAAATTACTCCAAGAGTATGATGAAGACTCATCCAGGAGGTCATAAAAGAACCCAGAACAACATCTAAAGAACTGCAGGCCTCACTTGCCTCAGGTAAGATCAGTGTCCACGATTCAACAATAATAAAGAGATTGGGGAAAAAATGGCACCCATGGGAGACTTCCAAGGCCAAAGCCACTGCTGACCAAAAACAACACAAAGGCTCATCTCACATTTACCAAAAAACATCTTGATTATCCCCAAGACTTTTAGGCAAATATTCTGTGGACTGATGAGACAAAAACTTAACTTTTTGGAAGCTGTGCGTCCCTGTTACATCTGGCATAAAACTAATACAGCATTTCATAACAAGATTATCAACAGTCAGACATGGTGGTGGTAGCACGATGGTCTGGAACTGCTTTGCAGCTTCAGGACCTGGACGACTTACCATAATTGATGGAACCATGAGTTCTGTGCTCTACCAGAAAATCCTAAAGGCGAATGTGCGGCCATCAGTTTGTGACCTCAAGCTCAAGTGCACTTGGGTTATGCAGCAGGTCAATGATCCAAAACTCAACAGCAAGTCCACCTCCAAATGGTTCAAAGAAAGCAACATTTAGGTTTTGAAGTGGCCTAGTCAAAGCCCAGACTTAAATCCAATTGAGATGCTGTATCATGAGCTTACATAAGCCGTTCATGCTGAGAAACCCTCCAATGTGGCTGAATTAAAACGATTCTGCAAAGAAGAGTGGGCCACAATTGCTCCACTGCAATGTGATTGCAGTTGTTGCCAAGGGTGGCACAACCAGATATTAGCTTTAGGGGGCAATTTATTTTTCACATAAAACCAGGCAGTTTGGACAGCTTTTTTGCCTTAATAAATCAAATTATTTAAAAACTGCATTTTGTATTAACTTGGGTTATCTTTGAGTAATAATAAAATTAGTTTGATGATCCGAGTCATTTAACCACTTCCCACCCGGCCAATGCATATATACGGCCGGGTGGGAGCCGTCTATTCCTGACAGGCCGTTCAGGAACGTCCTTCAGGAATAGCGGGATCGCGCTCGCGCAGCGGCGCGATCCCAATGTGCTCGTGTCACCCGGACACGGCACATCTCAGATCGGCAGGAGGGCTCTGTGATTGGCCCTCCTGATCACATGACGGCCGTGTCCAATCACGGCCGTCATGTGATGTAAACAAACAGCCGGTTGCTAGGCAATCGGCTCTCCTCTCCTCACACGGAAGTCACCGCTGAGGAGAGGAGAGCAGAACGCTGCAGCCGGCTGATGATCAGTGAGTATGGGCTGCTTTTTACAGCTTTTTACTCACTGATCATCAGTGTAGTGTCAACACACAACACACCACACAGTCCCCACACATGTCCCCAAAACATACATGTCCCCAAATAATAAAAACACATGTCCCTAATAATAAAAACATGTCCCCCACATATGTCCCACTAAAATCACATGTCCCAATGATTATCTGCACACATATGTACGTGATCACCTGCACACATATGTACATGATCATTTGCGTACATATGTCCGTGATCACACAAACCAATTATTATACACTTAACGGAATTTTTTTTACCAAAAACATGTAGCAGAATACATTTTGGCTTAAATTTATGAAAAAATTTGATTTTATTGGATTTCTTTTCAAATAGAAAAAAGAAAATATTGTTTTTTTTCCAAATTTCCGCTATTTTTGCGCTTATATCGCAAAAAAAAAAAAACGGAGTCGTGAATAAATAACACCAAAATAAAGCTCTATTTGTGCGAACAAAATGATAACAATTTCATTTGGGTACAGTGTAGCATGACCGCGCAATTGTCACTGAAAGCGCTAGAGCGCTGAAAGCTGAAAATTGGGCTGGGAAGGAAGGGGGTGAAAGTGCCCTGTATTGTAGTGGTTAACCACCTTCAGACCAGACCATTTTGCTGGTAAATGACCAGAGGTCTTTTTACACTTTGGCACTGCGCTGCTTTAACTGGTAATTGCGCGGTCATGCAATGTTGTACCCAAACAAAATTTGCGTCCTTTTCTTCCCACAAATAGAGCTTTCTTTTGATGGTATTTGATTGCCTCTGCGATTTTTATTTTTTGCGATATAAACGTAAAAAGACCGCAAATTTTGAAAAAAAATGATATTTTCTACTTTTTGTTATTAGAAAAATCCAATAAACTCAATTTTAGTCATACATTTAGGCCAAAATGTATTCAGCCACATGTCTTTGGTAAAAAAAAAAGTCAATAATTGTATATTTATTGGTTTGCGCAAAAGTTGTCACATTTACAAACTAAGGTACGTTTTCTGGAATTTACGCAGCTTTTAGTTTACGACTGCCTATCTCATTTCTTGAGGTGCTAAAATGGCAGGGCAGTACAAAACCCCCCCAAATGGCCCCATTTTGGAAAGTAGACACCCTAAGGAAATTGATAAGTGGCATGTTGAGCCCATTGAATATTTTATTTTTTTGCCTCAAGCGATTGAATAATGACAAAAAATAATATTTTTTTTTTTTTACACAAAGTTGTCACTAAATGATATATTGCTCACACATGCTATGGGCATATGTGAAATGACACCCCAAAATAAATTTTGCTGCTTCTCCTGAGTACGGGGATACCACATATGTGGGACTTTTTGGGAGCCTAGCCGCGTACGGGGCCCCGAAAACCAAGCACCGCCTTCAGGCTTTCTAAGGGCGTAAATTTTTGATTTCACTTCTCACTACCTATTACAGTTTTGAAGGCCATAAAATGCCAAGATGGCACAAAACCCCCACAAATGACCCCATTTTAGAAAGTAGACACCCCAAGCTATTTGCTGAGAGGCATTTTGAGTCCATGGAATATTTTATATTTTGCCACAAGTTGCGGGAAAATTACAAACTTTAATTTTTTTTTATTTTTTTTTCACAAAGTTGTCACTAAATGATATATTGCTCACACATGCTATGGGCATATGTGAAATGACACCCCAAAATAAATTCTGCTGCTTCTCCTGAGTACGAGGATACCACATATGTGGGACTTTTTGGGAGCCTAGCCGCGTACGGGGCCCCGAAAACCAAGCACCGCCTTCAGGCTTTCTAAGGGCGTTACAGTTTTGAAGGCCATAAAATGCCAAGATGGCACAAACCCCCCCCAAATGACCCCATTTTGGAAAGTAGACACCCCTAAATTTAGGGGTACACTAGTGAGACTAGGTAATAAATGGCGGGTGCCCTGAAACTATAAAAAAAATAACTAACCAACCAGCGTCACCTGTAACAGTTATATGGTGATCACTGGTGAAAGGGTTAACTAGGGGGCAATCAGGGGGCTTTATGCGGTAGTATATGGGGGTCCCTGGCGCTATAAAAAGCTGCGGCGAACCTAAATACCTACCTGCCTAACTAGCGTCACCTGTGACACTAATACAGTGATCAGAAAAACGATCGCTTATTAGGCTGGGTTCACACTGGAGCGATGTGGGAACGCCACGAATGCGCGGCGGGTTCCCGCATCACATGCCTCCCGGCGGCAGTTCACACTGCCCTATGCGAACTGCTGGGAGTGTCAGTGAAATGTTAATGACACCCCCAGATCAGTTTGCATATCGCAGTGCGATCTGCAAACTCGGATCGCATGGTGTGAACACCCATGCGATCCGATTCTGCTGCGGACCAAAAAAAGGGTCCCGTGCGAGTTTGCGGCGGGTGCGACACGAATTCAGCCATACTATCTGTATGGCTGAACTCGAATCGCACAGAGATCGGATGTGATTTGCACTGCAGTGCGGTGCGAATCACATCCGTTCTCATAAACCGCTGCAATGTGAACCCAGCCTTAGTGACACTGGCGACGGGGGGTGATCACGGGGTTAAACCTTTATTGGGGGGGTTAGGGGGGTACCTTAGAACTAAAGGGGGCTAACCCTAACTGCCCTAACAGTTATTACAGTCACAAATGACACCCGCCGGGTGATCAGGGGGTTAAACCTTTATTAGGTAATAAATGGCGGGTGCCCTGAAACTATAAAAAAATAACTAACCAACCAGCGTCACCTGTAACAGTTATATGGTGATCACTGGTGAAAGGGTTAACTAGGGGGAAATCAGGGGGCTTTATGCGGTAGTATATGGGGGTCCCTGGCGCTATAAAAAGCTGCGGCGAACCTAAATACCTACCTGCCTAACTAGCGTCACCTGTGACACTAATACAGCGATCAGAAAAATAATCGCTTATTAGGCTGGGTTCACACTGGAGCGATGCGGGAACGCCATGAATCCGCGGCGGGTTCCCGCATCGCATGCCTCCCGGCGGCAGTTCACACTGCCCTATGCGAACTGCTGGGAGTGTCAGTGAAATGTTAATGACACCCCCAGATCAGTTCGCATATCGCAGTGCGATCTGCAAACTCGGATCGCATGGTGTGAACACCCATGCGATCCGATTCTGCTGCGGGCCAAAAAAAGGGTCCCGTGCGAATTTGCGGCGGGTGCGGCGGGTGCGACACGAATTCAGCCATACTATCTGTATGGCTGAACTCGAATCGCACAGAGATCGGATGTGATTTGCACTGCAGTGCGGTGCGAATCACATTCGTTCTCATAAACCGCTGCAATGTGAACCCAGCCTTAGTGACACTGGCGAGGGGGGGTGATCACGGGGTTAAACCTTTATTGGGGGGGTTAGGGGGGCACATTAGAACTAAAGGGGGCTAACCCTAACTGCCCTAACAGTTATTACAGTCACAAATGACACCAATGCAAAAAAACAAAAAAAACAAAAAAAAAAAGCAATTGGTGTCACTGTGACTGGGGGGGCAGGGGTAATTGGGGGGTGATCGGGGGGTAAAGGGGGGGTGTGAGTGTGCCTGGCATGTTCTACTGTGTAGTGTAGTGCTTGTGCAACTCACCGATGCTCTCTCCTCGGTGCCGGAACGAAAAATACCGACACGGAGGAGAGAATACATCACTTCCTCTCCTGTGTTTACATTACAGGAGAGGAAGTGATGTCACGGGACATTTTCATTCGTCGGGAGCGATCGCGAGGGGGTGGCCATGAATGAATGGCCGTCCCCTCGTCCGGGATCGCTCCCGAACGAATACCGACCGCCGCAGGCACCGGGCGGGCAGGCAAGGACGTACATGTAAGCCCTTATGCCTGCCCGTGCCATTCTGTCGACGTACATCGTCGTGCGGCGGTCGGCAAGTGGTTAAGTGTGACAAATATGCAAAAATAAATAAAGCAGAAAGGGGGCAAATACTTTTTCATAGCATGGTATATACAGTACAAGGCAGGTAATTTGTATTTATAACCAACCAGTCCTGATAGTTACACAGCTCTTCTCCATAAACCAGGCCTGTCTAGTAGGGAAACAGAGCTGCAGTTTTACTTTCACTTACAGGCCCCCCTCCTCACCTCTACTCTGTGAATGGAAAAGCAGCATATCGATAAGCTAATTTCTCTGCCATTCTCACTCCTAACAACATGCTTCTTGTACTGCAGCACACCAGATTGGCTGCTTATTCTGCTTCTCTCTCCCTCCTTTTGGGCTCTGCTGTAACGAGGATTAAATCTGAATTAATCTGTGCCTTTTATATCTGGCTAGAGATCAGTTTTAAGAAGTGGAAACCCACAAAGAATGCTTGTGAATTAAACTTTTAACATTTTTTGCAAGAACCATTATGGGGCATTTACGTGCAACATTCAACTGATCTATGCAATAAAATCTTTATTGAACCAAAAAACTCTGCATGACCAATGTTTAGGTGAAGTTGCTCCAATGGTCAGCAGTTAATGGCAACTGTTCACCCTACAGCAAAAAAATTAGAAGAGAAAGCTGAATAGGCCACATTTCTGAGCCATCATTGTCTGAATACAGTTGCCACTAACTAAAGTACTGTCGCAATTAATGATTTGGTTAAAGAAGTCACACAACTGCCTTGTGATAAAGATCAATAGGAAATCTAAAATATTCATCTTCCCATAATTAGCAGGCACATTTGCATCAAAATCAGTTATACCATATGCTGCTCCATCACTTAAATCCCATCAGATATTTCAAGAACATGGAATGGAAAGTTGCAAGTATCTATTAAAGTCAACATGAATAAACAGTGTGTACAACTTGCTTCTATAGTATACATATATAATTGTAGGTATGTCACTATAGTGTACATTTTTAGTCATTAAAATATTTATGCCCTTCCAATGCATCCAAAACTGGAACAGATTGTCTAGCATATTGAAATATTTTGTGTGTGTGTGTGTGTGTGTGTGTGTGTTTGTATATATATATATATATATATATATATATATATATATATATGTATATATAAATATTTAAAAAAAAAAAAAAAAAAGTCAAAAAGGTGACCAGAGACTGGATTTTCCAAAAACTGATTTGTTTTAATATTGTAAGAAAACTTTTTGGCATTAGGTTTTCCTACATTAAAATCCAAATATTTTTATATTTAGGAAATAGTTTGTCCTGGAAGAAAATGTTTACTATGTTAAATAAAATGTAATAATAAAAAAGGAACCAATCCATTCCTGTCAATGTTAACACCCCTCCCCACACAGGGAAAAAAAAGGTGCAAAAACAAAGTGTGCAAGCAAACTCAGTGCCCTCCAAAAAAAAGTAACGTTTTAGGCCTATTTCAAACGGGCGACTGTTCTGCTGCTGTTAAAAGCAATTTTTTGTTATTTTGAAATTCCAAGACTCCAAGCACAGTGATCACTTGCAGTTGTACATTGCGAATAGCATCGTTTACATGCGTTTACATGCGGCTGCATTAAGCTGTGGTGGAACATTCTTGCCATTTCTCATGTGCTTCCTGCTGCTTTTCTTTCCTCATTGCTGCTGCTAGCCACAGGAGAAAAGGTACACTGAGATTACATGTGGTTATGTGTAGATAGCTGTGCTAAATTGGTCCTGGACGCAGTCAATTTTATTTTTTATAACTGCAAAAAATAGGATTTTTATAACAGCTTACCTGTAAAATCCTTTTCTTTTGAAGTACATCACGGGACACAATATTTTTCTTCCAAAGAACAGGGTTCTGGAAAAATGAAGGTAGAACAATATCCTGGTTTAGATAAAAACCTCATACTACCTTTGGTAAAAGGTTAGGATGAGGACACAATACTACCTTATCCTTGTGAATAATAAAAATATGGCTCTTTACCAGAAAGAGAAGCCAATTCTGATACCCTTCTTGCAGCAGATATGGTTACCAGAAAAAAAATTGTTTCCTTGTCAAAAAAAAGGACCAAGTGAATATGTCGTATCGGGCCAAAAAAAGGCTGTTTTGTAATGCTGACAAAACTAAATTTAAGTCCCAATGGCACAGGGGTTACCTAACCAGAGATGAAGCCATGCTACCCCCTGAATAAAGTTACGAACCAAAGAATGCGAAGCAAGTGGTTGAATTAATACCAATAAGGCAGAGACCTGTCATTAGAAAGCACTCAAGGCCAGCTTTATTTCTCACCCCATTTGCAAAAAGTCAAGGACTCTACCTTTGACCTATTTCCTGGGGTGCAGCTCCTGATTTCACACCAGGAGACATATGTTTCCCAGACTTCATAAAATATAATTATGGAGGCCGGCTCCCTTGCATTAACCAAGGTAGAAAACAACTGAACCTGACAGCCCATGCTTCTTCAGACTGTGGGTCTCAATAGCTAAACCATTAAATTTAGCGTTTGTAAAGTAGGATGGAACTCTGGACCTTGCGAGGGAAGGTCTAGCCGTGATGGTCTGGTCCATGGGTCCCCTACTGCCATCTTTACGATCTCTGCATACCATGATTTCCTGGTCCCCACTGGGGATCACAGGAATCAATGACTTCCCTTCCTGCTTGATCCTGTGGAGAAGTCGTGGACGCAGGCAGAATAGGAGGGAATGCATAAATCAATGAGAACAGATTCCACAGGAACAGCAAGGCATCTGTTCCGCATGCTAGCAGATCCTTTGTTCTTGACAAAAAGTTGTTGATTCTTTGTTGAATCCTGGACGCAAACCGATCTATGTCTGGGATCCCCCATCTTTGACATACTGACAGGAAGATATCAGGGTGAAGGAACCATTTCCCTGCGAACATCTGCTGGCGACTCAAGTAGTCCCCCTGCCAATTTTCTATTCCTAGAATGAAGACTGCCAATATTGACATTGTTTTCTGCCCAAGATAGGATATGATTCATCTTTCTCTGGGCCGGATAACTTCTTGTGCCCCCTTGGTGATTAATATAGGCCATTGCTGTGGCATTGACGGATTGAATCCTGGCAGGACAATACCGTAAACTAAACTTTCAGGCCCTCAGGACCAAGTGCTCTGCCTGAATTTCTAAAATGTGAATAGGCAAGGCCATTTCTGATCTGGCCACTTATCTTGGACAGTTGCCTCTTCCAGAACTGTTCCCCAAAAAAGGTTGGCATATGTTGTTACCATTTCCCAGGTAACTGAAGGAAGGATTTTCCCCTTTGCAGTTTTTTGGATATTAACCATAAACTTAGGCTCCGGTGCACCCAGCCTACAGCATCTGCTGTTTCTATGTGGTCTTTCATTCGAGTACTAACCAGGTCTGGACCCTGCTTGGCCTCCTAGATCAGACGAGTTTGGGCGCTATCAGGGTTATGTGGCCGTAGGCTATGAAATCAGACACATTGGGAATGTAGAGCTTGAACCCTTTTGTTTCAAGCCGATAGGGTACTGTTTTGCAGCAGTCTTGATGAAACTGAACATAAGGAACAGCCTTGAATGAAGCTACTATCTTTCCCAACAACCTCATGCAAAGTTGAATAGGAGAAATTCATCTTGCTTCGACCACCTAAATCAGTTACTTTATGGCACTGATCTTTGCCTGGGGTACAAATACCCTTTTCTTGGTGTATTTTCTTGGTGTAAAGCTGAATTCTATCCGCCCATGTGAAAGGGGCTTTAGATCTAGAAGCAGTGTTGCAACTCTTTTTGAAATTATATCTATACAGAAATATACAACAGATTTCCCAACAGATTCACAAAAAAAAGGTTAGAGGATAATTATCCCAAATATGTATGCAAACATATTTCACGTTACCAAAAATTACTTTACAATATAAATGAAAATTCCAATGTTATCAAAGGTACAAGAACTGCCTGCCCAAAAATAAAACACACGTCTCGACCAGTTCATGTCCAAATTCTGTTGAAAAAGTAGAGCAAAACAGTGAAAGACTTCTATCAAGTAATCCTTTTGTATAGACTTCATGCACACCTGGTGCTGCTTAAAGATATGGCCGTATGAGTCACAACTGAGTTGCAAGAAATGAGAATTTAGGCGCAGCCACATTTGCATGGCGTCTGCACTTACTTTCTTTAATGCAAGGAGCTTGATAAATCCATCCCACTGGCTGCAACTGTGACTAAGATAGTAGGCACATAAATGGCATCAGATACGTGCAGTCTTCCACCAACTGAATGCTGTCATCTAAGGCCCAAACCTACATAGCATCTCCATGAGACTTCCTACAGCAGAGGTCAAGAAAAATTTTGTGTTATGGTATGAATAATTAAAAACTAGCAGGCCCAAACTTAATTCCCCAAAATATCAATTTCTATTGGGCTATTGAACATTGATAAATTACATGCACTTAACCAAAGAAAGACAGAAAACTGCAAGGCTGACTAGAACTTGTAAACATCTCAATTGACTAGGTGATGCTGATCTTTAATACTTTTTCTCCAAAAAGGTATGTACTGATGCCAAAATGTGAAAATCAGCTAATCATACAAGAAGTTCTTAAGCTCTCTGCAGTTGTAAATCCACTGCAGAGTGCCAAAGATGTGGCAGACTGTTTACAATACTGGTTAATGTTCTACTGTCAGTCTCTGTTTCATATTCAGTACCAGCTGCCGGGTTGATCATTTTGCATATCTGGAGACAAAATAACCTATTTAACTGAGCTGGACTCAGACAAAAAAAATGGCAAGCAAGAAAGTAAACCAATGATCCTATTAGTTCCACCAGACTTAAATCAGAGACTCTACGTATGTGGTCCTTCAAGACACATCTGTCATTTTCCATTTTGTTTCTATAGTGTGCAATCTTCTCTTCACTTCTGTAGGAAGCTGAATAAATACAAGAATGCTGACGTAACTCAGTTAAGTAAATTCTTCACAAGGCCATAGTTTGCTAACACAGGTCTTAGTTCTACATGAATATTATCAAGTACAAACTAAACTTTTAAAAACGCAATTCGATCATCCAGCAAACACTGCCTTGAGGAAGAATGACCAATATATTTCAAATGATATAGCTTATTCCAAATCTCTCACATAAAATACCAAAACTAATAAAAAAAAATTCAATTGCAACAAAATTTGCTTAAATTTGTTATAAAAGCTAAGAGTTTGAATAACCAATGTAACCAGCCTTTTATCAACAATCATGGAGTGAAGGTTTTTACATCATGCTGGCAAATTTTATCAATAACATTTTTTGCTTAATAAAATTCATAAAACGCAATATTTCATGGCAGTCAATTAACTGTCAACTAGACTCCTAGGATATAACTACATGATATATTTTATATATAAAGATGACCATCATACTTATTATAAAATTAAATTCATTTTGTGGCATATTTATCAGAATTTCAATACTGCACTTTTTTTCAACTGTTTCATTGACTCACAGTGTATGCAATTGATTCACTGGCTCACACTACACTCTAAGCAGTGCTCTATAATGAAGTCTTGTGAACAGCTTTGCTAACACCCAAGTGGATTGGCAAGTGACAGAAGCTCAACTAAATCCTCTGTTTACACTAGGGATTAACAGGGTAGAGCTTGAGAAGCAAACTGAGCTGTCCATGGTCAAGGGAACTTAGCCCGTAGGGCACACAGACAAAGTTAGGTCCAGATAGGAAGTGACCCATAAACCCATCCCTACCAGGATTTATTCAAAGCCAGTCTGCTTCATAGAAACTCCATATGACCATTAACCGGCCTGCAAGGCCTGCCAGGAGGCCTAATTACAGGTCTACAGAGCCCAATAACAAAGGCTGAAGAGATTTAGTCTAGGGATGATCTGCTTTATACAGACTTGAGAGAGTCCATATAAAGAGCCAAAATAAAGAGGTATAGTAGAAAATTCCCCCCGGGGATGCTGAATTATGAGCGAAGCAGGGACACCAGCCCACTTCAAATGAGCTTAAATCATGCCACCCTCTCAAAATTTACATTCAGCTACAGCTTGCTTAACATCTGCTCAGACATGGGAAGTAGCTGTGATATTGTTAGCCTAAGCAGAAGAGCCTATTCTTGTATATAAATATTAGGAGATCTGAGTAAGCAAGCAGCATTTTGTGGCTGTGCCTTTGACCACTGTTTTAAATGGATCAAACCCTAGCGTGCATCTCCAATTAAGCCATGTTAGCTCACACGCATAGAAAAGTCAGTCAGCAGACAATATAGTCAGCAGTCATAGAAAATGTAACTCTGAATTTGTGAGGTCCCCTCAGAGGTGTTTTAAGGTAACAGTCTGTAGGTTGACAACAGTAGAAATTTATAGCTATACACTGTTAAATATTTAAAACAAACGAAGGGCAAACATTGCCTACTTACCCAGCTATAGATTTATCTATTTTTAATGACTTTTATTCTACTGAGACAAACCAACATTTTTTGTTAAAATTTTGTTAAAAATCATCACATCCACCTACTGTGCCTGAGTGGAAAACAACCATAAAGTAATCACTTCTAAACCACATTTGAGAAAACTTGGTCAATATAACATTGAGCAGTCATGTACTCTAATTGATTCAGGAATTTTTCTTTTTTGTATCTAGACTATTATCTACCACTCTGTGTTACCTCAAGGCAAACATGGCGAATATGCTTTATAAAAATGATTCGCTATCCTGAGAGATTCAAATATCTATTTTTTTTATTGAAAACAAAAAGTGCAGCAAATAGGGGCCTTTTTAAAATACGCTTACACTCTAAGCATCATTTTTGAGGGAATTTCCAATACATAAAATTCACAGTATATAATTTGGTCAGCTGTGCACAAAAGCTACACAATAATGCTGGTATCAGTATAGGCTACTGCTTTTGTTGCAAGTAAAAAAACTGGAACAAAACAGTTATTTGCTATACATGGCATAAAAAAGAAAAAAAGAAAGTAAAAACACTATTTGCACAGCATGATTCATTTTTCACTCCAAGAACTGAGACTCGGCTTCTAAACAGCAAGTCCAATCATAATTAGTATTTTCATTTTACTACACTCACTCCAAGGAAAGGGCAATGATCTTTGGCAATTTATCTGCATTGCTTTTCAATAGCTGGAGTGGTCACTGAGTGCACAGTTGACTCATGCCAGTAGAAAAGGCATGCTTGATGATTCTGTAAGTACACAATTGCTGTACAGTAGAAATTTAGGCTAACCCGGGTCCTGTTGCTAGGGTATATGACCTTGTGCTAGGCTATAAGCAAACCAATCGAGGTGTGCAGCAGCATACAGGCATATAGTTCCACTAGACTTTAAGAAAGTAGACTTTATTAGCATTTCATCATGCCTAAATATTGGTAATGCCTAACTTCAGACTTCTATTTGACCTAACTGCTTTTGCAATTTACAAATAACGTACTACCAAGCCAATGCCACTGGTTAAACTAGTGATCAAGTTAAAGAACCTTAAGCCCGCTGGCCTTCCCGCTGAGAACAGGCTACCTAAATTCAGCTTCAAACGACGCAACATCAAGAGATAAGTGACACATTATACAGGGTCAATGTTAATCCACTTCATGGATGAATGAGACAAATAACACAAAAGAAATCCAGATAACACATGGGATGATGGGAAAACAAGTTTTATGTCTCTCCTATGCTTCAGGAGATGCTATTATTACAAAATGCATCATCATGAGCCCAACTTCTGTTTCCTTTATGTATTTAGGTGTCAAAAATATTTTTAACCATCTTTCAAAATCCAGAGCACCAAGGCCAAAATGAGGTAGATCTCATTCTATCTGTAATACATTTCAAGGTGTTAAATTAAAGAAATGAGGGGTGACAGCTGAGAGGAAAATAAACAAATTGTTCTTTTTGAGGGCCGGGCTGTCACATCTATTTTATAATTATACGCTTCAAAGGCATATTAAAGATATGGAGAATAATGCATATATTTGAAAATGTGAAATATAACGTTGTTTGGAAACTTTATTGGAAAAGATGTGAATATTTGCAAGCGGTATCAATACATACACTAGAGCTAAAAAGGATATAAAAAAAAACACTGGCTGAAATTCCATGCTAAAATATTTTAAGGCATAAAAAGAGTGAATTTGAATATGCAGCAGAAGTGAACAGACGACAATGAGCATAGAATGTTAAGTTGCCTTGCAGAAAAGCGTATTTACATTCATATGTCTAAATGTTTCTAGAACATATCAGACATAAGAGTATTAAAGTCAAACTGAAATTAATAATAATGAATTACACATATGAAAAGTATGTAAATTGTGTTACCTGCCAAAGGATTGATAATTCTGCTCAGCCAAACTTGTGATCTAGAATCTCCTAGCATCCGACTTACCTGTGGTCCTTGAATTCCCTGTATTAAAGCCTTGCTCCAAACAATACTTTATTTTCTTTTTAGTTTTAAAAGGAACAGGCAAGGGTGGGAACACCTGTGAACTTTGTCCCGGTATCTTCACTTGTTATTTGACAGGTGTCAGAACAGGAAGCAGGGGAAAACCAAGGACTTGGATAGCAAGAACAATAAATATTTGGTTATAGAAGGGTAGCTTTAGATCCACTGTTGCAATATTATTTCAGTGTCCCATGAGGGAAGAGAGAAGCTATTCTGTGTGGATACAGACAACATTTAAAGCTTTAAAAGAGTTTTCCACTCTAGTTAAAACTTTAGTTGGGATGAAGGTGGGCTTTAAACAATTTTAGATATAGGAGCTGCCTATGGTGGGGTCTAAAGGACAGCAGAACACTGATGAGGTCATACCTATGCTTGTCCCTCTTGTAAGCATGTACAAAGAAAGAGAGTCCTGACTGTCTTACAGTGTTGTCTTTCTTTCTTCCAATGTGAGTGCTGCTGTACAGGGAATTAGAGGCCAAACCTAATAAATTCAGATACTTAAACCTTTAATGGCCAGAGGGCAATGCAAGCTAGATGTGCAGACTAAATTTAGAAGCATCAATATGCATCTAACGACCATATTAACTACCTTATAATGGTTGTAAATAAGTTTTCACAACACAAAAGCCTCCATTATGGGCCCAACAGAATATAAAACATAAAATTATAGGAAGGTTATCCTCATTATAATTTATAGGAACTGTTGAACTAAAAGAGTATCAACATGCGCTGGACCCCAAACACACTGACGCTATTCATGAAATACCACTAAATTCTTCTATTGGAAATTATGGTGGCAACTTTGAGCATAAAAATTGCATTACTATTACCAACGTAAAACTCATGTGATCGAAGATACTATCTTTTTGTATACCTTAAGAAAAACATGCATAACAATTAAGTAGAATATAGTCACTTCAATGCCATAATGCCTTCACTTGTGCACATCATGCACTGTGGCCAGAATAAGGTTGGGGAGGGACACAATGAGCATTAAAATGAGTATGCTATACATATGCAATGTTATTTAAGAAGAGCCAGTGAGTTAATTACTGGTAATGGATTGGATATGTACTGTACAATAGATTCCTATTTTATATTTGGCACACTTTATGCACAGTAGATCAGTTCCACTGCATTTAAAAGAAGCTTGCCTTCTCATCATCAAGTAATGTAATCTATGAAAAACAGGTGGCAATTTTATTAGGCAAGCTAGTGCAAGTTCTAAGATGAGCATACAAAGTGCAGTAATAGTAATCCTAACCCATGCCAAATCATTACATTCATTTTTCATTAACGCTAGATTAGTGGAAAGCTATTTAAGGTTGATTAATATAAATAAGAATAACTTTAATGTGTATATCATAACTGGTTCTTGCCATATGCAGATATGCTTCCAAAAATAGCATGTTTATTGGTGATTATACAAAAGCTGAGGAAGCCCTCTGTCAGTTATAACTGGCCCCTCCCTTGTGGCCAAAAGGAAACTTTTTTTGATGTAGTTAGAAATCTAACATTTGGCCCAAATTTGCAAAATCTGGTCACAACTGTGAGTGACCATATCTATAGAATGGTAAATCTACCCTGTAACAAATGTGGGAATCGCTAATGGGGCCTATACATATGACTATCAGTAGCGATACCCTGTTATCAGTTTTTGAAGACCGAGTACGAATACCGATACCCATTTTTAATGTCATGCTGTTCCCTCTGCCCTGGTGGTGAAGTGATAAGCCAGCAAACATAAAATCAATCATTGCCCTAGGATGCATTTTTTTTTTTTTTTTACACATAATGCCCAGCTCACCTGCCTGTGCCCTGGTGGTTTAGCGGTAGAGCACCTGCCAGAGCTTCTGCGGTCTGGATTTCACGTCTCAGCCCCGGTTCACATATATGCAAATTGAATGCAATTTTGTTTGGGCTTAGATATACTTTAAATAGCCAGTCTCTACAGTAGTGGTGTGCAGAAGGCTATTTCTAAATGCACAATAAACGTCAGCCAGCTAAACAGATGATAACATATGGTCAACACAGAATTTGATACTCAAAATCTTTTGTCAATGTTTCAGCTGTAATACTATGGGATTTTTTAAAATTAGAATTACATTATCACATTAGAATACCAGTGCAATACAAGCATTTAAAAAAGTATTGTACAGTACACGTCCCTTTAAAGTGATTGCAAACCCACGTCATATTTACCTGCTCTGTGCAATTTGGCTCCTTCCCCCTGCCGAGTTCCCACCATAGCAAGCTGCTTGCTATGGGGGCTTTAATGCCGGCTCACTCCCAAACCACACTCTGTGTGTCCATTGACACACAGAGTGTGGCTTGGCCCTATCCCTTAGCTCCCTCCTCACTTGCTGTGATTGACATCAGTGGAAGCTGACGGCTCCCCCTGCTGTCTCTGATCATGAGGAGGGAGAGCGTGGAGAGATCCGCTGCTCTCATGCACAATACTCAAGATCAGGCTAAAGTAAGAATAAAGGAGGGAGGTTGTGAGGAAGCTTCACTCGGGTGTTTTTTTTTTACCTTAATGCAAAGAATGCATTAAGGTATAATACCTTCAGCCTTTAGAATCACCTTAATACTGCAAAGAATAGAGCACCTCATTATTAGTCACTCAGGCAAGCCATTATGATGAAATCATAGGGAAGAATGCCAAAGTTCTGATAAGGATTTAGAGAGCAGCTGGGTGATCCAACAAGATATTTGGGTACCAGAGTGGTTGTTTAGTGACACTAAACTCTGGCTTCAAAAAATGTAAAATTCTATTCAAGTGTCTATTCTGAAATTAAAAAGTACCTTTTATTACTATCCATCTCTTCTAAATGTCCAAATTCATTTTTTGTTTTTTCATGCTGCTGTGAACTGACTTCCTTTTAGAGAGTGGCTACATTCATTTTCCATGATCCCACTGTATGTAGAAATTAAGCCCCTTGTCTTGCTCACTACCATGCTGGACCAGAGATGTGTAGTGTGCATAGAGTATGACCATGACTACAACATGCACTGCTCATTTCAAAGGAATGGAAGATAGGGGGAAAAGAAGAGGTTCGATAGCTCATGGAGGACATTACATTGTTGAATGCCACTTTAAAGTGTTACTAAACCCAGGACCCTGCATTCACTATATCTGGTCTCCCACAGTACACAGAACATGGAAATGCAATTATTTTAGTAAATATAAATGGCTAAATATCTTTTCCCCTCAGCAGTATATAGCAGTCTTGTGGCGTATATCAGTGTCTGGCCAAGCACTGGTTAAAACTTGTAGGTGGAATTGTCATTTTCCTCTGACTGTCCTGTGAGGCTGCATGACCCCTGACTTTGTCTGGACAGAGCAGATTGGCCCTGTGCTGATCACATGCACCCCCCTCCCCCCCCAAAAAAACTGGCAATACACACCAAACTAAGCATGTGCAGAGTGCCTTCAAGGCTATGTTCTATCAGCAGATGGAATGAGAACAGTAAAAGAAGGGGAGGATCAAACACCCTTTTTTACACAATGTGCAGGATTAACCCGTTAGGTTCCACAGTGAGTACAACAAGCATGCTTTACTGCACATGCAGACTGATTTTACTATTGTGGCTTTAGTAACACCTTAACCCCTGAACACCAACATATTAAAAATAACACTAACACAAATCCAACACTAATTAGCCCCTACCCTGTTGAATAAAAATCTTGTCCTGCACCAGGATGCTCTGTGCTGACAGCATGCAAGTCCCAAGTCAAAAGCTTTTAATGAGGATAGCCTAGCTCCAGACAATCAATGCACTTGAAATGGGAATGAACTTGAATGGCTGCCAACAGGTGGTTAAATTGCTTAGTAGCTTGACGTACATATAATGCATTTGGTTAAGCCCTAAAGCTAGAGAAACTCTGAGCTGAGTTTCAATACCTTAAAAACCATATTGATTGGGTAATTTTATTCTTATAATAATATGCTAGATCTTCCACAGATTGACATGGGTGCAAACACTGCAAGGGAACAGACGCTGGCTCTCTGAATTAAATTGTCCAGCTTTAGAGTAATTTCTAGATAAATTCACAGCTAATGTTAAGCCATACCTCTGAGATCTAAAAAGATACAGTAAACGCAAAGTGTGGCTTTACCTGGAAGTCACCAACAGTGTATGTGTGTAGATTTTAAACAAATAAATGGAAACTTTGAATATAAAAATATTATAAGAGCAGGTCCTTAAATAAAAGGTTCAGAACATAAACTAAGAAGGATTGTATAGAAACAAAGCAATGTTCAAGTTGCTCAAAGTGACACACGTGGCTTTATTTACAAAACTATCTATTACATTTTACCCAATAGGCAAAATTTCACAATTCAATGAAAACTATACCAATACCCTTCACCTCACCTATTAAAAAGGAGATAAAGTTGTCTCAATCACAAGGACAACCCTCCTGACGAAGCTGCATTACATAACTACTATAGCAAAACGTGTAGATGTCTACACATAACATAACGCTGACCACTTCCCTTGATGTTCTGGGGTTTTGGACAAGGTGTCCACGAGCTGGAAGTTTAATACTGGAGATATTATCGGTACAGCTGAGGAAAGATTCAATATCTCAGAGTACTAGATGATTGCAGCACATTGTGAGATGAGCGGTTAAGACTATTGATGGTGAAGTGGCACTATTAGGTTAACTCCCTGGATGGTATGGTGTATACAGTGCGTTCACCCACTTGCTAATCTATCTGCCTGCATGCATATGAACTGTATTTCTCTCTGCTATATATTGGCTTAATGTACCTCCAGGTCTACTTCCTTCCTCTACTTGATTATCAAGCTCAGCAATTTAAAAGACCTTTGATTTTACACATTGCCTTTGGATTATGAAATCAGAACTGTACTTCTGATTTAACTACTAGTGCTGACCACATGAGTATATAAGCATTTGCTGGACTTTTTTGATGGAAAGTACACAAATTTTTGCTTTATAGCATCCATGTACTGTAATATGTCAAATGTGCAGTTTATACACGGGTGCTAACATCTTGGTGGCAACTACAGAGGCATGCCAAGGTAAAATATTTGCTTGGCATTGTTGGATTTTATGTAAAATAACTGATATTATTGTGCCTGGCCATGTATACGGTCTAAGTGACATCAGGGACTTTGTCCATGTAAGGCAACGCTGACTACTTTTTAAAGGTTGAGGTGAAGGGTATTGGAAACGTTTTCTTTGAATTGTGAAATTCTGTCTATTGGGTGAAATCTAATAAATACTTTTAATACTTTTGTAAATTATGCCAAGTTTGCCATTTTGAGCAACTTCTTTCATGGACCAAGGTGTCTATACCATGGTCCACCTTGGAGGTTTATGATTAGGTTTTTGTGAGTTGGCATAGCATTTAGAGATTACTCCCATTGGAATATATATTTTGGTAACAGGTTGAGAACATACTGTTCATGAAAATCTAACTCACTGAGCACTCCATGGAGGGCTGTTTTTATAAAACATTTATTTGATGGGTGTATTATATTATACATCTACACATATGCAAACACACACACATGCAAACGACAAAGCTATTGATCTTCGATTCAGCTATAAGATGTTTGGTCACTGTGACTTAATACATTTGTTTTACATCTGGATGCTAACAGGGGTTTACTAGATAACTACATATGTTGCTTTAGGTCCTGCTTGCTCCAGACAGTAAATTGTAATAACTAAACCACCTAATGTCCTCTGAATACCTTCTGTTTATCAGCTCTGGGTAACCTTAGGCAGCACACTGGCTGCTTCTAATTGTAAAAACGATCTTCTGTTTGCTAGAGGTTCAGAAATCACTTTACATGCCCTTCAGAGGCATACGCATTTGCTAACCTCGTCCCATAATTGCTGTACCAGAAAGAATGCAAATAATTCTATACTTTTTGTTGTCATTGTTCTTTTAAATTAGTTCCTTTCCTCTTTAAAATAATGATAGAAATAGACTTTGCAGCACTGCCAGTACATAATACCGCCTTATAATGAGGTATGTTCCACAGTGTAGTTTCTGCTCGGTAATTATTTCAGTCTCACAAACGCAAACCTTCATCTACCATCACTCACCAGCAGCTTGGAGAACCATCTGCAGCGTTGCTTTGGCCTGTTCAGCAGGAGACTAAAAACAAAGACAAAAAGCATATTTACCATACATTATGGTACTAATCAAAAGGCACAGTGTTTTATAAAGAATAAACAGCACTGAGATAGACCAACACATCTATAAAAAAAATATCCCTCCTAATTTCTATGCAATATCCCTGATTTGAAAAGGCATTCAACCATTATGAAACATCTACATCTCCAAGCCTAAATGTAGACCAATGACTTTCCCGTTTAATTGCTAGGATATATCCACTTCTATCCAATGTAAATTGCTAGCTGCACGCCTCTCTTGGTAATATTTAATTAAATTACATAAAATAAATGGGAGAAGAAAATAAAATCACTTCGTAAGGAAATCATTTCTTGGCCATTTACCAACTACTTAAAGTGTAACAATGTACATCCGATGCATACTTTTAAATATTTTCTCTGAAAATTGAAAGATATAATTTTGATAATTACATTATGTAAAGAGCATACATACATATAAGGTTCACCCCACATTTATTATAACGTCTATATAAATAGATATAAAAACACATATATACATAATGTTTATTAGTTATCATTTGCTCTCAATTTTGTTTTCATACATAAGTTTTTTTTTTTTTTTTTAATAGAATAGAGTAGCACTGAATACCATGGTGAGAAATACCACGAAAACATTTTAAATAACTTTGAAAAAAAGCTATACACAAATATTTTGTTCAGAGAAATCACAGGCAAAAAATGCAAATGAAGCATTCCTCGCTGGGTAAACGACAACTGTTTATAGGACAGAGGAAAAAGTGGAAGCAAATCACTGTTCTTGGGTGGAGTGGACAAAGTAATGAGAACTGACTATGAACCACAGGTAAAAGCAGAGAACACATTGCAGGAACCAACTGAAGGAAGACACTAAGCATGAGCATGTGCTGATTTTAAACATGTTTTATGCTTGTATGCATTTACATGCATAAATCCTTTAGATATATTATGGTCACAGATGCATCTGTGTTCCACTTTTTTTAGGTCATTATACACGACGCACATTTTCATTTGTAGACACAGCTGTATGCATGGCCCCATTAACTCCTATAGTGCTATACCGTATATACTCGAGTATAAGCCGAGATTTTCAGCCTCTTTTTTGAGGCTGAAAGTGCCCCCCTCGGCTTATACTCGAGTCACCGCTGTCTGTCTACCCGATCAGCGTGTCGAGCAGACAGACGGCGGCCATTCAACTATTCAAAAGCCGCGCCTCCCTGTCTGTGATAGGCGAAACACTCAATTTCCCAGCAGTCAGTGGTCCGCCTATCACGGACATCCGCTCATCCTCATACTACGGACGAGGATGAGAGGATGTCCGTGATAGGCAGAACACAGACTGCTGGGAAATTGAGTGTTCCGCCTATCACAGACGGAGGCGCGGCTTTTGAACAGTGGAATGGCCGCCGTCTGTCAGACGAGAAGAGGTGCGGCGATCCTGGCATGGCCGCCGTATGTGCAGAAGCACACAGGCTCGGGACACAGGCTCGGGACACAGGCTCGGGACACAGGCTCGGGACACAGGCTCGGGACACAGGCAGGCTGGACACACAAGGCTGCACACACAGGGATGGACGGACACACAGGGATGGACGGACACACAGGGATGGACAGGCATGTCTCACCCTCGGCTTATACACGAGTCAATAAGTTTTCCCATTTTTTTGGTGGTAAATTAGGGGCCTCGGCTTATATTCGGATCGACCTATACTCGAGTATATACGGTAAGTGCAAAAAAAAAAACTATACACTGTATGCACATAAACACAGTATTAGACAGCCACTTGAACGAACTCTGACATCTTCCATTCTTAAGCTGGTCATACACCTAGAGATTATCAGCAGCTTTTCTATGGTTAGATGGAAAAAGTGCAACAGATTTCTCCATGATGCTAAACTGCGTGGATGGAGGAATCTCCCACTGGGCCAAGCTTCAGTATCTTGCTAGTCGGCCCCGCTGACTCTCAACCTAAACAAGTGAGGGGCATGGACCATGTGGGTCTGGTGGTGCTAGTTGGGGCTTTATCTAGCTCAGGGTGCTGCGATGCACATCGGGAGTCCTCCTCCTCCCCCCCATTCGGCTATAGCACGGTCAAGAAGTGGTCAAAGTATAACTAAAGGCAAAACTTTTTTGGGATAGAGTGGAGAGGGCATAGAACACTTGTCAGTCTTTATTGCTGCCTGTGCCCCTGCTGGGGAGATTGATGCTCTTGATTTGTCTGATTTACCAGTATCATTAAAAGTGAAAGTAAAATGAAATATTATAGAGGGGAAATCTTCCAATGGGCACACTAGTTCAGGTGACCTGT
Organism: Lithobates pipiens; assembly: GCF_037356315.1. Taxonomy (NCBI): domain Eukaryota; kingdom Metazoa; phylum Chordata; class Amphibia; order Anura; family Ranidae; genus Lithobates; species Lithobates pipiens. The sequence continues at coordinate 431,721,425 of NW_027507758.1, forward strand.
GGGTCCCCAAGGAATTTCCAATAATTTGCAGGGATTTCCTCTCACTTCCTGTTTGGCTATGGGACAGGAAGTGAAGGAAAATCTCCACGATGGGACACAGATGGCAGGAAAAAAAAACATGACAGGGGTTAGAATCCCCCCCACTCTATCAAAAATGAAAAAAAAAAAAGTTTGGCCTACAGTTTAACTCCAACAGCACATGTCTGCTGAAAGGTTTGAGGTTTGGATGAAAAACAGAAGGCCATTTGGGAAGCCTCTGCATGCTAACCTGCAGCAAAAACAGAAGAGGGGAAAAAATAGGATTTTTTGTACTCACCGTAAAAACCTTTTCTCTGTAATTTACCGACCGACACAGCTCCTCTCTTAGCCATGGGGTTGTTACGCCCACCTTTAGGAGAATACTAGACATTACATGTTGTGTAACACACAGAATTTTCCAGTTCCGCCCAGGGGACGGTCCCTTAGGTAACAACCCTCCAGCCTGCCATGCAGTCACCAGAGATCTGCAGAAGGAGATTTTGACAAAGTGGGACAAATCTCCGTTGTATTTGGATTGACAGATCCAAGTGAGCCAGTTAGTCAGAGATTCACTGATCTGGTGGCTGAGGTCCCTGGTGCTTCAGTCGGGGAAGTCGTTCCTGCCTCTGAAATGGACAGTGATCACAACGTATGCCAGCCTATCCGGCTGGGCTGGAGTGATGGGGGTTCAGTCAGCTCAAGGCCTCTGGTTGACAGAGGAATCCAAGTTGCCGATCAATCTGCTCGAGCTAAGAGCGATCAGGCTATGCCTCTCCACGTGGTCAATGAGACTGCAAGGGCATCCGATCAGGATCCAGTCAGACAACGCCACTGTGGTGGCATACGTCAATCACCAAGGAGGAATAAGAAGCTCAGCCGCCGCACGGGGGGCCGCTCACATACTTCGGTGGGCAGAGCGACATGTACTGGCCCTGTCGGCCAATTACATCCTGGGAGTGGAGAACTGGCAGGCGGACTATCTAAATCGCCAGATGCTGGACCCAGTAGAATGGGCATTGCATCCGGAGGTATTCAGGCTACTGTGCCTGCGGTGGGGCACACCATACGTGGATCTTCTGTCCTCCGGTCTCAATCGGAAGATGCAGAGATTTGTGTTCAGGACAAGAGATCCATGGGCAGACGCGTCAGACGCGCTGGTGGCTCCGTGGGATCAGTACCAGCTGATCTACGCCTTTCCTCCTCTGAAGCTATTACCACATCTGCTCCGCAGGGTGGAAGTCGAGGGGATCCCAGTAATTCTGGTCACTCCAGATTGACCTCAGCGGCCTTGGTACGCAGACCTAGTGCGCCTGGTGGCAGACGCCCCATGGTGACTGCCGTTAGGAGAGGACCTTCTGTCTCAAGGTCCGATTCTCCATTTCTTAAACAGCTTACCTGTAAAATCCTTTTCTTTGAAGTACATCAGGGGACACAGAGCCATAGTAGTTAATATGTGGGTTATAGGCCACCTTAGGTGATGGACACTGGCATGCCCGAAGACAAGAAGTGCACTCCCTATATAACCCCTCCCACTACTGGGAGTACCTCAGTTTTGTATCCAAGCAATACATGTGTATACCAAAGAAGGGAGGGACCTCTGTGTCCCCTGATGTACTTCAAAGAAAAGGATTTTACATGTAAGCGGTTTAAATAAACCTGTTTTCTTTTCATACATCAGGAGACACAGAGCCATAGTAGCTACTATGTGGGATGTCCCATAGCAATGGCAACTGAAGGGAGGGAGACACAACAAAAAAGGTAGGGCATTAAGAGGCTAGAGGACTTATACTGCAGCCTGCAGTACACTACGCCCAAAGGCAATATCCTCATGACCTTAAACATCGATTTGATAGAATCTGGTAAATGTATGGACTGAAGACCAAGTTGCGGCCTTGCAGATCTGAGCCATAGAGGCCTGGTGATGCACCGTCAAAGATACACTAACCGTCCTGGTGGCGTGCGCTTTAACATAAAAAGGAGGAATTTTCTTCTTTAGACCATAAGCTTGAACAATCGCTTGACAAATCCATTTGTAAATGGTTGATTTGATGCTTCTTGTCCTCTTTTAGGATCCTCTGGCAGTACAAACAAAACACCTGTTTTGCGAACCTGAGCGGTCTCCTTTAAGTATACTTTGACCGTTCTTACTACATGAAGGGAATGTAGTGCCTTCTCTTCCCTAGATTGAGGCTCTAGGAAGAAAGAAGGCAGAATAATATCCTGGTTCAAATAAAAACTTGCCACCACCTTCGGTAGGAATTCAGGATGAGGCTGCAATACCACCTTATCCTTATGCATGATCAAATATGGCACTTTACAAGACAGAGCCACCAATTCCGATACTCTCCTGGCAGATTGTATATGGCAACCAAAAATACTATTTTCTTTGTCTAAAGTACCAAGGAAACTTGATGTATAGGCTCAAAGGGCTGATTCTGTAAAGCCGACAAGACAAATCTCAAATCCCAAGGATTTAGAGGTGCCCTGACAGGGGGATTAATTTGTGTTAGCCCCTGAATAAAACTACGCACCGGAGAGTGAGAAGCAAGAGGCCATTGGAAAAATACTGATAAGGCCGAGACCTGGCCCTTGATAGTACTCAAGGCCAGCTTAATTTCAAATCCTATTTGCAGGAATTCAAGGAACCTACCTATGACATACTTCCTGGGGTGCCAACCCCTGCATCCACACCAGGAAACGTATGCCTTCCAGACTCTATAATAAATGACTCTGGAGGCCGGCTTCCTAGCATTAACCAAAGTAGACACTACTGAAGTGGATAACCCACGGTCCTTTAGAATGTGGGTTTCAATAGCCAAACCGTTAAATTTAGCGCTTGTAAGGTAGGATGGAATACCGGACCTTGAGTGAGGTCTGGCAACAATGGCAGGGTCCAAGGGACTCCTACTGCCATCTTTATTATCTCGGCAAATCAAAAACTTCTGGGCCATGCTGGGGCCACCAGAATCACCTCCTTCCATTCCTGCTTGATCCTGCAGAGAAGGCACAGAAGTAGCAGAACCGGAGGAAACACATAGATCAGTGAAAACCCTTGGGAAGATCAAGGCGTTTGTTCCGCACTCTAGCAGATCCCTCGTCCTTGACACAAAGTTGTCGACTTTGTTGTTGAATCTGGACGCGAACAGATCCACGTCCGGAATACCCCATTTTTTTACTTTTTTTTTTAACAGTAAAAGATTTTTTTATTGAAAATAAAAAGTACAATAGGGGCAATGACGGATTATTAATTACATTTCTTGCATATCGTTACATGTCATATGGTTATTGTGGATATGAAAATAAGCATAATACTTCAAGAGTTGTAGAGGTGGATGTACAGCGGTTAGGATCATGTACCAATATAAGGGGTACATGATAGTACAGATAAACATCTATTCTAGGATGGTCCCGCCTCCCGGTACAGGGGTAAGAGGGGAGGGAAAAGGATAGGAGGTTGATGTGGGGGATGGGGGTTGAAGAGGATGGGGAGGGGGGAGGGAGAAAGCAGGCCCAGCGCCATCTATCACCTTTTGTCACCTGATGTACTCAGCTAGTGTTATATGATCCAACAGGTCTCATCCACATGCGTCTACCCAGTTCGACCAGATTTTGTCATATTTAGCTGCACAATTTCTGCTAAAGCTAAAAAAGACTTTGTTTATTGTGTAATGCCATGAGGATCTTGTAGGAAGTTCCACTAACCTTCATCTCAGGAGGATTTCTTTCCTAGCGTAGAATAGGGTTCAGGTCATGCATAGCTTGGTGTATCTGCCCCCTCAACATCGTCCAGATCGCTAAGCATGAAAAGGAGGGGATCTAGTGGAACCTCGGTTCCACAGACCACCGTCAGGGTGTCCGTCACATCCTGCCAGAATTTGGCAAGTCCAAACCATATGGAAGAAGGAACCCCGCTAAAAAAAGAACACCTCGGAATACCCCATCTTTGACATATCAATAGAAAGATGTTGGGGTGAAGGGACCATTCTCCTGGAAACAATTGTTGGCGACTCAAGTAGTCCACCTGACAATTTTCTATCCCTGGAATGAAAATCGCTGATAGACAAGGAATGTTGTTTTCTGCCCAAGCTAGAACATGATTCACCTCTTTTTGGGCTGTACGACTTCTCTTGCCCCTCTAGTGACGTTGGCCACAGCCGTGGCATCGTCAGATTGAATCCTGACAGGACAATTCCGTAGCCTGAGTGTCCAGGACTCTAGGGCCAGACATACTGCCCGAATCTCTACAATGTTGATGGACAAGGTCCTTTCTAACTTGGACCATTTCCCCTGGACAGAAGCTTCTTCCAGGACTGCTCCCCAGCCTAGAAGGCTGGCATCCGTTGTTACCACTTTCCAGGATAACGGTAAAAATGATTTCCCCTTTTGGAGGTTGCTGGATATCAACCACTAATTGAGGCTCTGACACATCTCGGGGGATAAGTGCCTTGGAAAGTTCAAAGCCTGAACCTTCTTGTTCCAGGCCGACAGAATGGTGTTTTGTAGCAGTCTTTAATGAAACTGCACATAAGGGATGGCCTCGAAGGAGGCCACCATCTTCCCTAACAATTTCATGCACAGCCGAATGGATTTCTCTTTGCTTTCACAAGTTGAATCAGTTCTTTTATGGAGCGGATTCTTGCCTGGGGTAGGAATACCTTATTTCGTATGGTATCTATGACCAGCCCCAAGTACTGTAATTTCCTTGATGGTTTTAAGGATCCAACCCAGGAATTCCAGGTAGCTTACAGCTGAGATTAAACTTTGGGTTAGACCAGAGACTGATTGATCTACTAAAAGCAGATCATCTAAATAGGCTAGGACAGTTATGCCCTGAGCCCTTAACCTGGCTAAAGGAGGTACCAGGATCTTTGTGAACATACGCGGTGCGGTGGCTAGACCGAATGGCAGAGCCACAAATTGAAAAGGATGATTTTCTACCCCAAAGCATAGAAATTTCTGATGAGCGGTGAATATCGGCACATGGAGATATGCATCCTTGATAACGATCGATGCCAAAAACTCCCCTCCTTGCAAAATGGAAACAACCGATCGGATTGACTCCATGCGAAAGGACCGGATATTTAGTGCCGGTTCAGATCTTTGAGATCTAGAATGGGTCTTACCTCCCTGTTTGGTTTTGGAACTGTGAAAAGGTTTGAATAAAACCCTGAACCCTGTTCCTCTAAGGGAACCTCTGATATCACCTCCTGGGATAAGAGATGATCCAGAGCTAGAAAGAGAGTCTTCCTTTTCTCTGGATCTCTGGGAACATTTGATTTTAGAAAACGAGACAATGGGAATTCTTGAAACTCTAGTTTGTGACCTAGAGAAATTGAGGAAGCCACCCATCTGTCTTGACATTGTTGCTGCCAGACCTTTGAAAATTGCAGAAACCTTCCCCCCACCCAAGCGAGCGGGGGCGCCCTTTCATAAGGAGGCTTTAGCATTTTGTTTTTGTTTGGCCCTGGGACTGCCCTTGAGGTCTTCCTCTTGAACCTGATGGTAGAATCCATCGAGACACTGGAGAGGAAGCATGCTTAAAGGAGAAATGTTTAAACTTCTTCTTTACCGGTAAGAGAGAACTTTTCCCATTAGAGATCCATTGGATATATTTACCTAGATCGTCTCCAAATAACCGTTCACCATGAAATGGGAAACTGGCCAAAAGCTTCTTACAGGGTGCTTTGGCTGACCAATTTTTCAGCCACAGGACTCTGCGTGTATGCACTAGTCCTAGCATAAGCCGTGAGGTTTGAATGATAGAATCTTTCATAGCATCCACAGTAAAAACAGTGCATCTGGTATGCCAGCCCATTGCTGGGCCTACTGATCAGGAAGATCCTTTATGGACTGAGATACACCAATTGCAGAAAGAACCGGCTGCACTACTGAACATTGCCAGAGACATGTTGTTCTTAAAAAGAAATTCCTACTTTTTATCTGTTGGATCCTTTAACATCTGTGCATTGTCTACCGGACAAGTGAGATTTTTATTCACCGAGGCGATTGCAGCATCAATTGCTGGAACCCCCCCCCCCCCCATTTCTTATAGAATTCCTCCTGCATAGCATACCAGAAAACTTTTTTGGAGGAGAAAACTGCTTATCCGGGTGTTCACATTCCGAACATATCAGCTTTTTTAGCCATGAATGGTTAGGAAAAGCATCCCCAGATGGAGGAGGCTTTAGTGATCCCAAACCAGAGGAGGGCTCATCAATAGACTGCGCTACAGGCAGCAAAAAGTTTGAGCGAACCAATTTAGTAAGGAAGTGTACCAGCAAACTGTCTTGTAAGACTACTCCCTCCATATTAGGATCCTCGGAAGAGGAGATATTAGTATCTTCCAGATCTTTTGGAAGACATTCCTGATCCCCTGCCCCTTGTACCTCAGGCTGAGAGTCCTGAGCACTGGATGGGGAACTGCTACGTTTGGACCCACTATGGAGAGTGATCATAGCATCAATCTTCTTTTCCAAACTAGAAATGGTAGAAGAAAAAAAACTCCTGTGTGATATATATAGGGGCTGAAGTGCAAGTGCTGCTGCAACACCAGTCTCCCCTGACAGCTCAATCTGACCGGCCACATCACTCTCAGAGGAAGATAACATTCTTTTGGATTTAGGTTGTTGTAAAACAATCAAACCCCTAGAACCCTTTGAGGAGTTCCTGGTCCCTCTTCCACTCATAGCCTGATGCACAAAGCAGAGGCACTACCAGAAAGAATGCATATACTTCTAGGCTATAGTACAGCATAAAAACACTGCTATTAATGCCCAGCCTGCATGTGTCAAGGGAAATGCCTGTGTCACCAAACCTAAAGTAATGCAACCTCTTTGCTCTTGTGTCCCTCCACAGTCAGCAGCAGCACACAGTGCGCTTTTAAAAGCCTCCTCCACATGCACCTGGGGTCAGAGAATGCCAACGCTGTTAGCCCCACCCCCATTGCATGTGGCTCCACCCACATTCTTAAAAGGATGGGTTTTCCCATGCGAGCGGTGGACTACAGGTACCTTCGGACCCAGAGCTAGCATGGCGGGGGGAGGTTACAAAAAACGCTGAGCGGCTGTTGCGTTTTTCCCCGTTTTTTTTAAGTGAATCCGGGCTCTTATACCCCCTGAGGGGGGAATCCCAACATGGGGGGGGGGCTAGAGGTGGGGAGACAAATCCCCCCTTTTAATTACCAGAGGATCTGCCGCTTTGGAGAAGGAGGAAGTGATCGGCTCCTGACACAGCGCTGTTTCCAGCATGAGGCGGTGAGTGCTCAATACAGGCCTCAGTGGTGACAAATAGTCATGACAACATTTTTTACTTAACGGAGACATTCATAAGAAAATTTCTTAGAAAACTCCACTTACCTTCCCGTCGCAGGGTTTTCTGTGGTAAACCAACAGACCCAATCTTCACCCTTCATGGTGGACTCCGTAAATCTTAAGGAGCAGGGGAACCTAGAGGTAACCCACAATCCTGGACCTGCAACAGCACCCTGCCAGTAAAACTTCATGGCCTTACTAACAAAAAGTACTGGAACCCAGTGTCCAGCTCTCTAAAAAGAGAAGCATTCGCAGGCAAAACCTAATTTCTTCGGATACGAGGCCCGGGTACCATTCAATTTGGCCCATAAAAGGACACTTTGAATGGATCCAGTTAGCATGGCTAGCCTCAGCACGATTGCTCCAGTGGAGCTCAGCACAGCACATCTTTACTCGTGACCAATACCTTAGACACTGGCGAAAAAACTGAGGTACTCCCAGTAATGTGAGGGATTATATAGGGAGTGCACTTCTTGTCTTAGGGCGTGCCAGTGTCCATCACCTAAAGGAGACCTATAAACCACATAGTAACTACTATGGCCCTGTGTCCCCTGATGTATGAAAAGAAAGGTGGTGTTTACAAAATAAATAAGAGGGAACTGAATAATGGTGCTCTGTGTGAGTATGCAAACACTGATTGTCATTTATAGTATTACACATCTGGTAGAGCAGAGAGCAGTATGTGAATAAGCTGAAGGCAAGATTGACAAGCCTAAAAAAATTTAGCAGACTGTTGTAAAATAATGTAATCTACAAATGCTGAATTGAGGAACAGTCCACTAGAAAATTTAATGATATAAACTAAGGTGGCCGGTGTTCTTTTGAAATGGTAGTTTGGAAGATAAAAGAAAGTTTATGGTTGGGGCAGGAGAGATTTACTAAAACTGGTGCACACAGAATCTGGTGCAGCTGTTCATAGTAACCAATCAGCTTCTAACGTCTGCACGTTCAATTAACCACTGGGCACTTAAACCCCCTCCCTAACCAGACCAATTTTCAGCTTTCGGTGCTCTCACATTTTGAATGACAATTACTCAGTCATGCAAAACTGTACCCATATGAAATTTTTGTCCTTTTTGTACACAAATAGAGCTTTCTTTTGGTGGTATTTAATTACTGCTGAGGTTTTTATTTTTTGCGCTATAAAAGAAAAAAGAAAGTTCTGTAAAAAAAAAAAAAAAAGATTTTTCTTAGTTTCTGTTATAAAATTTAGCAAATTAGTAATTTTTCTTCAAAAATTTTTGGCAAACTTTATACTACTGCATATCTTTGGTAAAAATAAGTACAAATCGGTGTATATTATTTGGTCTTTATGAAAGTTGTAGAGTCCACAAGCTATGATGCCAATATCTGAAAATTCTCATTTCTTGAGACCCTAAAATACCCCCCAAATGAATCCTTTTTGGAAAGAAGACATTCCAAGGTATTTAATAAGAGGCATGGTGAGTTTTTTGAACTTGTCATTTTTTCCCTCAATTCTTTTGAAAATCAGGATTTTTTCTTTTTTTTTTGTTCACAAAATTGGCATATTAGCAGGTTATTTATCACACACAGCATATGCATACCACAAATTACACCCCAAAACACATTCTATTACTCCCGAGCATGACGATACCATGTGTGAGACTTTTACACAGCCTGGCCACATACAGAGGCCCAACATGCAGCGAGCACCATCAGACGTTCTGGTGCACCCAGGCCAATTTTGACATTTCTCTCCTACATGTAAAGTCATAATTTCTTTGCTAGAAAATTGCATAGAACCCCATAACATTATATATGTTTTTTTTAGAAAAGATCCTAGAGAATAATAATAATGGCAGTTATTGCAACTTTTTATCTCTCACGGTATTTGCGCAGCAATTTTTCAAATGCGTTTTTTTTTTAAACAGTTTCGTGCTTTTTAAAAAACATAACTGTAAAGTTAGCCCAATGTTTTTGCATAATGTGAAAGATGAAGTTACACCGAGTAAATAGATACCTAACATATCACCCTTCAAAATTCCACACACTTGTGGAATAGCGCCAAACTTCGCTACTTAAAAATTCCCATAGGCGTCGCTTTAAAAAATTTGTAATGGTTACATGTTTTGAGTTATAGAGGAGGTCTAGGGCCAGTATTATTGCTCTTGCTCTAACGTTCGCAGAGATACCTCACTTGTGGTTTGAAGTGGTTAAAATGCATTTTTTTTTAACACAAAGTTGTCCATTTATACAATATTTCTAACACATAGCATTTACATACCAAAAATGACACTCCAAAATAGATTCTCCTTCTCCTCCTGAGTACAGCGATACCACATGTGTGAGACTTCCACAGCCTGGCCACATACAGAGGCCAAGTAAAGTCGAATATGGACGAGCATGGCTAAGTATCACTGAGTATCGCAGATTATGATTAGGTATTGCAGAGTACAGCTGGGTAGCACCGAGTATTGCAGAGTATGGCTGGGTAATCCAGAGTATGGCTGGGAAATATTACAGGGTATCACCGAGTATGGCTGCGTATTGCAGGGAGTATCACTGAGTATGGCTGGGTATTGCTGGGTATCACCGAGTATGGCAGCGTATGGCAGAGTACGGCAGGGTATGGCAGAGTACGGCAGGGTATGGCAGAGTACGGCAGGGTATGGCAGAGTACGGCAGGGTATGGCAGAGTACGGCAGGGTATGGCAGAGTACGGCAGGGTATGGCAGAGTACGGCAGGGTATGGCAGAGTACGGCAGGGTATGGCAGAGTACGGCAGGGTATGGCAGAGTGCGGCAGGGTATGGCAGAGTACGGCAGGGTATGGCAGAGTACGGCAGGGTATGGCAGAGTACGGCAGGGTATGGCAGAGTACGGCAGGGTATGGCAGAGTACGGCAGGGTATGGCAGAGTACGGCAGGGTATGGCAGAGTGCGGCAGGGTATGGCAGAGTACGGAAGGGTATGGCAGGGTACGGCAGGGTACGGCAGAGTACGGCAGGGTACGGCAGAGTACGGCAGGGTACGGCAGGGTACGGCAGAGTACGGCAGAGTACGGCAGGGTATTGCAGAGAATGGCAGGGTATTGCAGAGAATGGAAGGGTATTGCAAGGTTATGGCAGGGTATTTCAGGGTATGGCAGGGTATTTCAGGGTATGGCAGAGTATTGGCAGGGTATTGCAGAGTATTGGCAGGGTATTGCAGACACAGCGCTGCTGCCACCAATCTCTCCCCTCTCACACTGTACCGATTGGTACAGAGAGGGGAGGGAGGAACCGGTTTGTTTACAAGTGACAGCTCCGTCAAATGACAATGAGCGGCCATTTACCGTGATGCGCCGGGTGCCCTGGACCCGGCGGTCACGGATGTTCTTGGGTGCGCACCCCAGGGGGCGCACGGGAGCGGTATTCTTGGAGGACATCCCTGTATGCCCTCCCAGAGTTAAGCAACTGCCCTGTAGCCGTCATTCGGCTATGGGCCTGTTAAGTGGTTAAGCTTTGACAATTAAACCTAAAAGCCGATTGGTTACTATGCACAGGTGAACCAGATTATGTGTGCACCCGTTTTAGTTAATCTCCCCAATGTGTGTGCTGGGGGCTTACAAAGTAAAAATCAGGAAGGGGACACATTTCCGAGGCAAATGTGCTTTCCTGCTAAATCCAGTAGTAAAATTATCCAGCAACAAAAGCCACTCTAAATACTAAACTAAAATACTAAACTGGAGGAAAGGACTGAGATTCATGTGTCCTGTGAACAGCTAGACATGAAACAGAATCCCTATGTGTACTAGGAAGCTGATCACTCAGATCTGGGGTCTGTTCTATGCACGGAAACAAAGTTGAATCTTTGTTGAAATCAAAGAGTGCTTCATCCAATAGACACTAACAAAAAAAAAGTAACAAGAGTTACTTGTACGGATAAATGGTGGACTTACTTTAAAAGCACAAGTGACGTACAAACTTTTATAAAAAATATATTTTATAATAAACATGTTAAAAACCTATGTATTAAAAGACTTGGAAATAGTCAGAAAGAGGAATACATCATCTACATATATTATTTCCATTTAAATGATAAAGTAAATGTAACCAACTACAATGTATAATAAAAATATAAGGCAGGCAGAAAAAAAGACCTCCGATATACAGTGCCTTGAAAAAGTACCTCTTGAAATTTTCCACATTTTGTCATGTTACAACTAAAAACATAAATGTATTTTATTAGGACTTTGTGTGATAGACCAACACAAAGTGGCACATAATTGTGAAGTGAAAGGAAAATGATAAAATGGTTTTCAATTTTTTTTACAAATAAATATGTGAAAAGTTAGGTGTGCAATTTGTATTCAGCCACCTTTACTCTGATACCCCTAACTAAAATCTAGTGGAACCAATTGCCCACAGAAGTTATCCAATTAGTAAATAATGTGTGTAATTTAATCTCAGTATAAATACAGCTGTTTTGTGAAGTCCTCAGAGGTTTTTTTAGAAGACCTTAGTGAACAAACAGCATCATGAAAATCAAGGAACATGTCACACGTCAGTGATAAAGTTGTGGAGAAGTTAAACCAGAAGTAAACCCATCCATAAAACAGTTTAATTACACATCGGCACAATGGCAGCCGTGGGCAAATGGGCATACCCGTACGGGGCTAGCAGGTGCGCATCCCGCCGCATACAGCGTGACTGTGCCCATGGGATCGGCGGACTCTTTGTCCGCCGGTCTCCCAGGGATCGTGTCAGAGCCGCAGAACAAGGATGTGCCTTTGTAAACAAGGCATTTCCCCATTTTGCCTTGTGATATGACAGAGATCACTGCTCCCTGTCATAGGGAGCAGTGATCACTGTCATGTGAGTTGAAGCCCACCCCCCCCACAGTTAGAATCACTCCCTAGGACACACTTAACCCCTTCATTGCTCCCTAGTGGTTAACCCCTTCCCTGTCAGTGTCATTTATCAGTGATCGCTGTATAAATGACAATGGTCCCAAAATAGTGCCAAAAATGTCTGATCTGTGCGCCATAATGTCGTAGTCATGATAAAAATCACAGATCAATGCCATTACTAATAAAAAAAAATGTAGAATAAAAATGCCATAAAACTATCCCCTATTTTGCAGACGCAATAACTTTTGAGCAAACCAATCAATATATGCTTATTACGATTTTTTTAGGCAAAAATATGTAGAAGAATACATATCAGCCTAAACTGAGGGGGAAAAATGTACGTGGAAGGAAAATGGATGGACTTGTAGTAACTTATACCGTGAGGCAGTGGCGGTTCCGTCACTGTGAGGGGCCCGCCGTTCTAGGCAACGATCAGGACATTATGTAGTATACGGTGAGGGTTGGGGGGTACCGCTTGCCGGTTCGAGTTAAAAACCAACGATCATGGAAGTCGGGACAATGTACACTGTGCCTGAGTGAGCACTCACTGTTACTGGCACAGCACTCTGCCCATTCCTCCAAGCAGATCCATGTCAGAAGGAAACTGGAGTGAAGGAGAAAGTCAGTTGCTCAGCTAACGGGCCAGTCAAGTGAAGGGGGATGAGCTCTCCTGTTTGTGAGGAGATGTAGAAGCAGTGTCCCCATTCTAGGAAAGCCATTACTGGAGACACTGAAGCCAGACAGAGAGCACTGAGCAAGGAGGGGGAAATTGGATGGCACCAAGAGCAAATAAGTGCCAATTTCATCATCCCATCCCCCCCACCACCATCCCTCTGCCATCACTTCCACCCCTCCCCCAACTACCACCCCCCCCCGCCATCAGAAATTGTGGGGCTCCTTACAAAGCTTTATGCCTGGGCCCCCCCCCCCCTCGAGCCTGACCACCATTTCCCAGGGTCCCGCCCACTGGCCGCCCCATGGAATCTGCCCACTAGCCATCCCACCAAGTCCTTCAGTGCCTCAGTCCCCCTCACACCTGTAAGCTTCTCAGCCCCCCCACCTGTATGCTCTCAGCCCACCCACACCTGTACGCTGAGCCCCCCTAGCCCCCCCACACCTGTACGCTCTCAGCCCCCCTCACATCTGTATGCTCCCAGATGCCCCACACCTGTACTCCCTCAGCCCCCCCACACCTGTACTCCCTCAGCCCCCCCACACCTGTACTCCCTCAGCCCCCCCACACCTGTGCTCCCTCAGCCCCCCCCACACCTGTACTCCCTCAGCCCCCCCCACACCTGTACTCCCTCAGCCCCCCCACACCTGTACTCCCTCAGCCCCCCCACACCTGTACTCCCTCAGCCCCCCCACACCTGTACTCCCTCAGCCCCCTGACATGTGTATATATGACATGCATGTACACGCACACAGGCATGTATTCACACACAAGACATGTACAAATACAGGAGACATGTACACAGACACACACACAGACCCCCCCCCCCCACAACAGCCCTTACTTGTAAGGTGGTCCTAGTCCCAGCTCTTGTTGCCACATGCAGAGGGGTGCACATGCAGGAAATGCCCAGAGGTGGCAGCAATGAGCCCAATGTCAGCTCATGACAGAGCAGGAGCCTGCAGACTCACACACATACAGGAGCATCCACGGAGCTCCTCTGCACCCGCTCTGCCTTCTCACATCCCTGCCAGTCAGCTGGGCCCATCCAGATGCTGGGGCCTCTTACAAGTGTGATGGCCCTGATCACATAACTTGAGGGAGGGCTAGTGCTCGTACTTTAGTTCTGCTTTAACTGTTGAAATATCTGCATCTTCATCTTTCTAGCTGTCACAGATTAAAGCTCTGTTCACAGCTCCGCGTTCCAAATTGTATACGGAATCGCTGCAATTCTGCCTACGATTTGCAATAGTGGTAAATCACATGACACCAATGCATTCCCCGTGCGTTGCTCGTGAATTTCAACAGCATGCCAAACATGGCGCGATTTTCATGCGTGATCCGTCGGGCAACAATTGTGGTAAAATTGCACAAACAGAATCGCGGGATGCCGGTCACCCAAAAGAGGAACAGGAGCTTCTTTTGGGCGACAGCTTTCTGTGATTCTATTTGCATGATTTTACCGCGATTGTTGCTCCTATACACCAAGATGTGAACAGAGCCTTAAAGGGACCAGACTACAAATGCATTTATCTGTTGAAAATTGTTTTTGATTTATCATCATGTCAATCATTTTAACAGCATCATACATTTAAATATAATTTTTTTAACCTAAGAACACTTTTAGCAGCTATACAGTTATATGTGTTATAAATGTAAATGACTGGTGTGTTGGAGCTTCATGATATGTCAAAAATATAAAAAAATTTTTTAAAAATGTCTGATTGTACCGGCAGCAATATCTGAGAATTCCAGTTTTACTGCAGCCCTGGATATGAGGAAAAGCTGGGTTACACAAAGACGGTGAAATAATGCCTAAAAAACAAATTTCCTTTGGCCTTGAAATGCCTATGAATTATTGCAGAGTCTGTAAGCTTTTCAGGAAATCTTATGTTATAAAACCACTTCAAAATATTATATCTTTTTACATAAATATATATATATTGCCATCCGCATATAAACCATTTTAAAGTTAAACTTCAATAGGCAGCAGTGCCGGGTGATTGTACATGTCTCATTTTCAGTAAAATATTGCAGACAGAATTTTTTTTCTTCTTGCCTTAATCTAAAGTTTATCTCTGTGTGTACTCTCTTAAGATTTAACAGTTAACTAAAATAAAAATAATAATAATAAAAAAATAAAAAAAATAAAAAAAGTAGAACGCCCTGCAAAAAGTTGATAAACACAAGGTTTTTCAGGTATATACTCATTACAAGTTTAAATATACTTTTACATACTAGCATATGGAACTAAATCTGACTGGTTATCACCTGTGTAATTTAGTACACTACAGTGCTTAGACAGGGAGAGTAAGGGGCAACACTAACATATTTGGAGTTCTATTGGCTTGCTGTGTTGGTCAGTCAAACACTTTACAAGCTCACACAAGGGTAGAACAGAGATCTTGTGAATAATCCTCATCAATGCACTTTTCATACTGCTTCTTCATTGTCGAATCATAGGCATGGGAAGGACGGTTGACAAAGGAAACAGAACCACTGCTGCTATTTTTTCCTTTTTTTGAAAGGGTAATGGTATTGAATGGCACAGAAAGGAGATGACAGTAAACTATAAAATATACAATAAATAAAAGGGTGATAAACACTTTACGTTCAGGTAAATCTAAAGCCCAAAAAAATGTCACTTTGGATAGAGCAGGGAATAGTTCAAACTTAATTTCTTACGTCATCTATGTTTTTTGGGGATATATCCCTTAAAGCTGAACTCCAGCTTTCACTTCAATGCTGCACAGTTGTATAGGCTCCTCTTATGAAATTGATAACTTTGCTTTCACTGTACGCTGTGAGCATCCAGCAGCAGCATGAACTCAAATAAGGCTTACCTATTTCTGGCATCATCTACTGTAGTTCTTTCCTCCCCAGCCTGTCACCGTTCTTTCAATCAAGGAGAATCAGTATCGCATGCGGGTGTTAACGCGACTTTCTGTTTTCAGCAAGCTATTTAGAGCACCATGCCAGCCCATCCTACCAGCCATGATTGGCCTGCATTGCATGGGAAAGCACAGCGACCTAAAGATACCACCACTAAAGGTAGTTAGTTAGGTCACATGAGTAGGTGACCTTAAAGAGTAGAAGGTCAATGTTGTAGTGACAATCTGATGGTTCCAAGACGTTAAATGGAAATCTCAACTCCTGTGGGGATCGACAGGAAATTTTAAACTGCACTTCAGCCTGTAAGGCTGGCATTATTTGTCACTACCTTCCAGGAAATGTGAAGAAAATACTTTCCCAATTCTAGAGCAGTATTGGAGGTTCACCATGCCAGAGAGATTTACCTGGCTGAACAGAAGCACAGGGCGATTCCGTGATTGGATGTGCTTGTTCTATGTCATGTTGTGTCGTGTTTTATATGTTGGAAAAGGTCTGGAGTGGAACTGGGTAAAGGGAACTGCCGCAAAGGAGTCTACCATCAAGTCCAGAACCCTCACACAAAAGTGAACTGATGGATGAGGCATTGACCTGAGGGTCCTTGAGTTCAACTTTAGAGAAGCAGCCTTCCCTTGGGTAAGGAAAATTTTAGCTTGGACTCCAAGATTAGACCCAGGGACTCAAGAAGGTATGACAATTGGAAAGAAGACTTTTGAAAAGCTGATTATCCAGTCAAAGGTTTGAAAGAACTGAATCATTCTCTGGAGATTAGTATCCAATGTTGTGGTTGAAGAGCCTTTACCTCTTGCCCAACATATAGACAAATAATGGCAGGCTGCATGCTCTGTTATTCTGCAACATCATTATATGGACGTTGTTCTAGTCTTACTGCACTTATGCGCCAGCGGGGGTGTGATCGCGGGCACACTGTGTCTTACTGGGACATGGTGCGACCTCAGTCTCTCACATGTAAAGGAGTGTGTGAGCAGAGGAGAGCTGATTAGTGGCATTTCCTCACAAGGGAGACCTGTACAGATAATCAGGGCACCGATCATTAGTGCCCTGATTATCAACGCTGCCCCAACAGTGGCCATCAGTGATGTCAGTCTTTGCCAATCAGTGAGACCAATCTGTGATGTCAATTTGTGCCCATCAGTGATGCATGTCAGTGTTGCCTTTCAGTACCGGCTTTCATTGCCGTAAGTGCAGCCTATCAGTGCCCATCAGTGCAGCCTAAGTAACAATATTTCTGGGAAGTCTTCCAGGATGGCACCCTGAGAGATGACTGGTCCACCTGACAGGAAACACAATCAAAGAGGTTAAAACCCCCATCCCTCCCTGTGCTCCTCAGTTGTGAAAAAGTATTGACCCACACCAGTGCACGAGAGAAAACACCACAAACTCTATACATGGTGACTATACCCTAAAAAGAGCGGGTGGGAAGTAGGCCTGACATCCTGGAAGACTTCCCAGAAATACCATTACTGGTAAGTGTAACTGGTTATTTTCTCAAATCGTCTTCCGGGACGGCCCCTTGAGAAAGAAGTAGAGGCCTACTTTAGGGCAGGGCAAAGGCTTGTAGGACCTTCCTACCAAATGCCAGATCCTGAGGAGACAGCAATTCCCCACTATATAGTACCTCAGGAAGGTGTTCTAGCTTGTCCATGTAGCGGCTTTACATATTTGCTCCACCGATGCTCCAGCCCTTTCTGCCCAGGAGGTCACCAGAGATCGGTGGAATGTGCCTTAAGGTCCCTCAGGACTGCCGTACCAGAATGCTAATAGGCTAAAACAATAGTATTTTTAATCCACCTTGCTATGGATGCTTTGAACTCTTGGTGGCCCTTTTTCTGGACAAAAAAAACTAATAAATGGCTGGACCTTCTAAACTCTTTACCTTTTTCTAAATAAATTAACAGAAGTCTGACATCTAGACAATGAAAATAATTTTCCTCTCATTCTGGGGATTGCTGCAAAAGGAAGGAAGCACAATCTCTTGAGTTCTATGAAACTTCGAGGCTACCTTTGGGATGTACAGGGGGTCCTGCCCAAGTATAATAACCCTGTCCTCAAGTAAACTAAATGTCTCTTTAATGGAAAAGGCTTGAATGTCGCTTACCCCCCTGGCTGATGTAATCGCCAGTAGGAAGGCCAACTTAAAAGTGAGGAACTTGAGGGGAATCTGATCTAATGGTAGGTCCTACCAAACAGGAAGATGGAGAGGCGTGGCTATGGACCAACTCCGCAGGTTTGGAAACCAAGCTCTCTTGGGCCACCATGGAGCGATTAAGATCAGACTGCCCTCTGAGAGATACAATTTCTGTAGTACTCTCTGGATTAGACCCAAGGGGAAGGCATAGGCTAATTGGAAATTCCAAACATGGGCCAATGCATCTATCCCCTCTGAACCTGCTTTGTGGGAAAGAGAGAAGAATCTCTTTAACCTTCCGTTCTTCCTGCAAGCAAAGAGAACGATTTCTGGATCGCCAAACTGCAGGCACACCAGGGAGAACACTTCGGGATTCAACTCCCATTCCCCCTGAAGAATCGGCTGTAGACTGCGATGGTCTGCTTTGATGTTTAATGTTGCCTTTATATGCACTGCAGAAATAGAGAGGATCCGATGTTCTGCCCATCCCAGGATCTCTAGTGCCAAGGTCAGAAGAGCGTGAGATCTGGTGCCTCCCTGATGATTTAGGAATGCCATAGCTGTCACATTTGTCTGAGAGAATCTGGACCTCTTGGTTCCTGATCCTTCCCTCGAAAGCCCTTAGAGCCTTCCTGACATCCAAGAGCTCCCGAAAATTGGAGGAGTCGCTTCTCTGACCCGGGCCCCAAGAACCCTGGGTTCCTCTAGGTGGGCCCCCTGACCCCAGGAACTCGCATCTGTCGTTATCCAACAGGAATCCCAGATAGATCTTTGTCCGGGAAGGTATCAGCGAGGATTTTTCCCTGCTGACAATCCACCCAAGAGACTCCAAGGTACTCATTACTTTGGTTAGGTCTGACAGCAGGTGACCTCAACTCTCTTGTAAATCAGAATGTCGTCTAGGTAAGGGATAAATGCCATTCCCTGGAGATGCAGGAAGGCAACCACCTCAGCCAGAACTTTTCTAAACACCCTTGGGCTGGATGCAAGCCTGAAAGACAGAGCTGCAAACTGCCAGTGCTGTATTTCTTGTGCTGAGGCAATTGTGAACCTGAGGAAAACTGATGTTCTGGAAGAGATGTGGAGATAAGCATCCTTAAAATCTATTGTTACCATAAATACGCCCTTCAGAAGGTGTTTTCTGAGAGTGTAGATGCTCTCCATGCGGAACTTCTTGTACCGCAAGAAAACTTTCAGAATGAGGCAATACTTCCCTGAGGGTTTTGGAACAACGAAGATGTGAGTCTCGAAACCCTGTCCCCGCTGACCCTCTGGGACTGGCACTATGACGCCTTGTTCTGCTAATTCTTTGATATTCTGTAGAATACCTGTTTTGGGGAGTCCCTGGGCAAGTGAGTTAAAAGAAGCTGGGGGGGGGGGGGGAGAGAAACTCCAGCCTGTAGCCCTCTCTTATAATCTGGAGAACATGGGAGCTCTGCATAATTCCTTCCCACTGAGAGAGAAAGTGGGACAGCCTTCCTCCTACTCTTATGTCACTTGGTGACTGTGGGCTGACTTCTGGCTGGAAAAGAGAATACTCCCCTTCTGTTTCCCGCTGCCAACCCCCCAACGTCTATTAACGGAGCCCTTCTTATCTGGGAAATGTTTTTTTACCTGGTGGCCTGAAAATGTTTTTCCTCTTGACCTTCATAAGCTTAGTAGGAAACTTCTTCCCTTTTTCGGTAGATCTAGCAAGAGCCTGATCTAAGCTAGTACCGAAGAGGAGGGAGCCCTCAAATGGGAGACCACACCAAATGGCTTTAGATGAATGATCTCCATCCCAAGTCTTGACCCAAAGGGCTCTCCTAGCTGAGTTCAATAGAGCTCCAGATTTGGTGGTTGTACCGCTCAACCGCTGCATCAGCTAAGTAGGCAACCTCACACTACGTACCACCTCTAAAGAATCTAAGACCTCTTTAGACATGTAATTCAGAGATAAGTGGTCCATTAACTTGGAGATCCATGTGTTTTTGTTTCTTGCTACACAAGCTGAAGCTAATGCGGGGCCCATAGCCATCCATCTGATCGTTGATGTTGCCTTTGTCTTTGGAAAGATCGGACTGCTTGGAAACCTGCACCAAGGAAACATCTAGTCTGGGAGTTTAAAAAAACTTTTCTTCATCTTCCACCTTAAAGGGGCACCTACGCTTCCAAGTCTTGTATTTTAAGAGCTTTCTTTCAGGTTACTTCCATTTGCTCAGGATACAATCTTTCAGGGCTGGGTGAATTGGAAGGACTCTGGACTGAGGCTTGACTAAGCCTCTGTACATTTTGTCTTGAGCAGATAACTGAGCCGCGGGCTCCTGTATCTCTTCAGACACATAAATAGCTCTAAGAAGACCCTCCATGTCCTTGGCTGAAAAAAATTGTCTGCCCAACTTGGATTCCTCTCCCTCCTCCTGTCTACTAGACCCTCATCAGAAAAACCCTGATTAGGGGCCTCAGACTCCTCTTCCTCCTCAGAATCGTGGGAAAGGAGATATCTCAGAGGTTCTGACCGCCTCTTAGTACCCCTGGATGAGGCAGAGCCCTCCTGTTCGGAGGAACCTTCTTTACTGGTATGAGGTTCTGGGTCCCTGGATTCGAGAGAGGCCTGAAAAGCTTTAAGCATAGACATCATCTCAGTTGGGACTGTAAGAAAATCTTTCATCACTTGAGAAGTTTCCTTCCAAGAAGTTTCCTTCCCTGTTAGCTTCTGAATACATCTAAAGCAAAAGGGTTTTGAATGGTCCAGGGGTAATTTCTCATTGCAATTTCTGCATCTTTTAGAGGGCAGAGGATTTAACAGGATGGCTGGCAACCCCATGGGCAGTGGCATCCTCCCCTGAAACAAAGGATACACAGGCACAGTGGTTAAAAATGGCACTGTGTCACACAGAGGAAAGAATCGGGGTACTCTCCCCCATCAAAACCCCTGGTGGCCGGTCTGACTCAGCCTTTGTGGTTTCTTCCATGGCAGTGGACCCTGAGGGCCTCTCCTCATGTTCCATTGCTGCTGGTGTCAGTCTATAGTAAATAGCCTTCTGACATACCTTCAGCTGTACAGGAGAAATGGGCACCTGCTCCTCCTGGCCTCTGTCCTTTTATCTGTTCTGCCCTAGGTGAAGACAGCGTCTTCCTCTTCTTCAGACACCGCCGGCATTTT
Source organism: Lithobates pipiens (assembly GCF_037356315.1). Classification (NCBI taxonomy): domain Eukaryota; kingdom Metazoa; phylum Chordata; class Amphibia; order Anura; family Ranidae; genus Lithobates; species Lithobates pipiens. The sequence goes on from NW_027507758.1 coordinate 431,742,459, forward strand.
GCCAGAGACCGGAACCGGAAATGACGCTCGGAGGTCACTTCCGGCGCTGGGAAGGAAACAATGCCATTCCTCCCAGACACCGAGGAGATGGCGCAGGTGTTATCGGCTCAAATGAGCGGCGCCATCCTCAGCAAACAACTCACGTGAGACATAGGGAAAGCAATCAGGCTGCAGCAACCTCTCAGCCCCATGCTTAGAAGAACCAGCCGCCTGACCCCCTCCGCAGCACTGTCTACTGCTTTAGGCTGCAAAGATGAAGGGGAGAGCAGGTAACACTACACTGCTCATTAGCCCTAAGAAGGGCTAAAGGCTGCAAAGACCAGAGGGCACCCAGGACTCCTTTTCTGTACGGCATCCACACGGGTAAGGAGGGGAGACAGGATATTGGCCCCTGAAGCTCTGGGTACAAAACAGTACCCAGGATCCTTAGGGGGCTCTTTCCAATGCTGCCCCCCCAAGGAAAGTGAAAGGGTAAAGGCCCCCAGGAAGGATATAGAAATCCTACCGGATCCAGAGGCTTCCCAAACTTTCGGTCCTGCTCCCAGGGGGAGACCACCCGCCTCAGGCTTCAGGTCCTATGGAAAAAAACAAACGGTTTTGTTGTGAGGAAACAATCAAAAACTGAGGAGCACAGTGAGGGGTGGGGGTTTTAACCTCTTTGATTGTGTTTCCTGTCAGGTGGACCAGTCATCTCTCAGGGTGCCGTCCTGGAAGATGACTTAAGAAAATTACTTATTTAAAATTTTTCTGACAGAAACCAAGAAAGGCTTTTTTTTCCCCCACATTTTCGCCTTTTTTATGTTTTTTAGCAAAATATAAATAAATAAAACAGTGGTGATTAAATACTACCAAAAGAAAGCTATATTTGTTTAAAAAAACATAATAAAAATGTAATTTGGGTGCAGCGTTGCATGATTGCGCAATTGTCATTCAAAGTGTGACAGTGCCGAAAGCTGAAAATTTGCCTGAGCAGGAAGGGGGTAAAAGTGCTCAGTATTGAAGAGGTTAAACATGAGGTTGTCCAAGTAACCTGTGATATGAAGGTACTGGGTTTGTAGAAGAGTAAGGAAGGAAAACCACTTTAGTGAACACTCTGGGTGCAGAGGAGCTGGCATGGGAGTGTTAGAAACTGGAAGTGTTGATTTTAACTTCTGTTAGGGATTATACCAGAAGATACCCTCCCAGTTGAAATGCATGCAATGTGGCAGAGAACTACGTATATGGCACGTAAACTTATACTAAAAAAATGATATCTAAAAATCCACCAATCATAGATCAATGGATTACAGTGATTAACCTTAATTTAAGACAAGTGGAACTATATAAGCATAGAAGGAGCCCTAAAAATTTTTTAGAAAATCTGGCACTGGTGGCTAGTCTCCAATCTATCGGAGCAGTCAGCGAGTATAGTAATGACACTGAGGAAAATCAATAATGAGATATAATTCTGCTTTTTGAGGGGGGAAGTTATACATATTTGTAATAATAGGTAGGGATGGGCCGAACACCCCCGGTTTGTTTCACAGCAGAACATACCGAACAGGCAAAAATTTCGGCAGAACACACGAACACCGTTAAAGTCTTTGGGACAAAACCATGAATATTCAAAAGTTCACATTTTAAAGGCTTATATGCAAGTTGTCATAAAAAGTGTTTGGGGACACAGGTCCTGCCCCAGGGGACATGTATCAATGAAAAATTTTTTTTTTTAAAACTGATGTTTTTTCTGGAGCAGTGATTTTTTTAATGCTTAAAGTGAAACAATAAAAATGAAATATTCCTTTAACCACTTGAGATCCGCGCTATAGCCAAATGACGGCTACAGCGCGGATCTCCTTTTCCGGAAATACGTCTATTGACGTAGTCCCGTGTACGAGCGGCCTGCGCGCCCCCTGAGGGGCGCGCGCGGCGCGCTCTGTGATCGGCGAGTCCATGAGACTTGCCTGATCACCGATCCGTGCAAGGGGTCGATCCCGACCCCTTATCACGTGATCAGCTGTCAGCCAATGACAGCTGATCAGGTGATATAACGGAGCCGGTAATCGGCTAGTATTCCTCCTCGCACTGACAGCGCGAGGAGAAAAAAAAAAAGCCGATCACCGGCGGCCGTGATCAGGACATCAGTCCCGATCACGGCCAGCAATGCAAGCGCCCACCTGCCCCCTGCCAGTGCCCACCTGCCCCCTGCAGTGCCACCCTAATAAAAAGTAAGTGCCCCCCGTCAGTGCCCATAGTGCCACCCAGCAGTGCCCACAGTGCCACCCAGCAGTGCCACCCACAGTGCCCACAATCTGCCTCAAAGGTGCTGCACCCCAGTGCCGCCCATCAGTGCCCAGCAGTGCCGTCCATCAGTGCCCAGCAGTGCCGCCCATCAGTGCCCAGCAGTGCCACCTATCAGTGCCACCTATCAGTGCCCATCAGTCCCATCTATCAGTGGTACCTATCAGTGCCCATCCGTGCCACCCATCCGTGCCCATCTTTGCCCATCGGTGCCGCCTTATCTGTGCCTATTAGTGCCGCCTCAACTATGCCTATCAGTGCCCACCAGTGCAGCCTATCAGTGCCCACCAGTGCAGCCTATCAGTGCCCACCAATGCAGCCTATCAGTGCCCACCAATGCAGCCTATCAGTGCCCACCAATGCAGCCTATCAGTGCCCACCAATGCAGCCTATCAGTGCCCACCAATGCAGCCCATCAGTGTCCACCAATGCAGCCCATCAGTGCCCACCAATGCAGCCTATCAGTGCCGCCTAATCAGCGCACTTCAATGAAGGAGAAAAATTACCCGTTTGCAAAATTTTATAACAAACTATTAAAACATGATTTTTTTTTTTTGCATCTTTTTTTGTTTGTTTAGCAAAAAATAAAACTCCGAGCTGTAACTAAATACCACCAAAAGAAAGCTCTATTTGTTGGAAAAAAAAATATAAAAATTTCATTTGGGTACAGTGTTGTATGCCCGCGCAATTGTCATTCAAAGTGCATCAGCGCTGAAAGCTGAAAATTGGTCTGGGACTGAGGGGGGTTTAAGTGCCCAGTAAGCAAGTGGTTAAATATCATGCCTGGGGAGCGTGTCTGTAAAGTGACACAGTTTTTCCGTGTTTAGAACAGTACCGTACAATTCTTTTTTTTTTTAATTCTTTATTTCTTTGCAAGAATACAAAACAAAGTTATTAGTCAATAAAGTACAACATAATGCATTCCTACCCTTTTTATAAAAAAAACAAAAACAAAACAGTATCAGTACAATATCCAATACAGTATCTATTCCCCATAGTGGTCCAAAAAATAAAAAAAAATAAAAATAAAAGGGGGGGGGGGGGGGAAGGTCAGTCCCACCCTCCGGCGGGTTTAGTTTACATTACTCAACCAGCTTATCTAATCTTCAGTTTCTTCTCCAATTTTTCCGTGTTTAGAACAGTACCGTACAATTCTAAAGGAATAATTGTCATTCAAAACTGCTTGCAGCTGTAATGAATTGTCAGGTCTCGGCAATATAGATAAAACTCATTGAAAAAAAAAGAGCATGGGAACCCCCCCCCCCCGACCATTACCAGGCCCTTTGGGTCTGGTATGAATATTAAGGGGAATCCCGAACCAAAAAAAATTTAATATTGCGTGGGGGTCCCCCTAACATCCATACCAGGCCCTCCAGGTCTGATATGGAAATTAAGGTGAACCCTGCGCCATTTTTTTTTTAAATGGCGTAGGGGCCCCCTCAAAATCCTAAGGGGAAGCCTGCACTAAAAAAAAAAAATGGCATGGGGTCCCCCCAAAATCAATACCAGACCCTTATCCGAGCACGCAACCTGGCAGGTCACAGCAAAAGAGGGGAGGGACGAGGGAGCACCCTGAACCGTACCAGGCCACATGCCCTCAACATGGGGAGGGTGATTTGGGTAGCCCCCAAAGCACCTTGTCCCCATGTTGATGGGGACAAGGGCCTCATCCCCATAACCCTTGCCTGGTGGTTGTGGGGGTTTGCGGGCAGGGGGCTTATCGGAATCTGGAAGCTCCCTTTAACAAGGGGACCCCAGGATCCCGCCCCCCCCCCCCCCCTCCCGTGTGAAATGGTAATAGGTACATTGTACCCATACCATTTCACAAAAAAGTGTTAAAATGTAAAAAACAAAAAAAAAAAAACACAACAAGACACAGCTTGGAACAAGTCCTTATAAATAAAAAATGAGCCACGACGTCCAGTCATCTTATTCTATCGCTCCGCCACCGATCCGCCTCCATGGGAGACTCCTACCGTATGACACTTCAGCGCCTTTGACAGTTCTTGTATAACTGAGGACGGGTCACACGGTGATGTACCTAGGTGACCCGTCCCCTCTGACGCAGGGGGACTTCCCCATGGCTTCCCCTGGAGTCAGAGGGGGCAGGACCACCCGGTTACGTAAAGCTGCGAGTTTTAAATGACAATTTTTCCTTTAGAAATGTAATTTTTGCGCCACTTTACAGCCATACTATAGACACCCCCAGGCACGATATTTAAAGGAATATTTCATTTTTATTGTTTCACATTAAGCATTAAAAAAAATGCTCCCGAAAAAAACATCTGTTTTTTTAAAAGAATGTTTGCATTGACAATTGTCCCAGGGGCAGGACCCAGGTCCCCAAACACTTTTTTGGACATTAACTTGCATATAAGTCTTTAAAATTAGCACTTTTGATTTTTCATGTTAGTGTTTCATAGACTTTAACGGTGTTCCGAATTTTCCCCGAACACCGCATATTGTTCGGTGTTCGCAGAACATCCGAACAACCAAAGTTCGGCCCAAACCGTTCGCCCATTACTATTAATAAGGTGTAATATTGTGTAGGGGGGGCTTAGAAATAAGATGGAAATTAATATCTTTTTGTTTTGTTTGTTTATTCTAGTGGAGAGTTGTAGGAGCTATATTGTATGTTTGTGAGTCTATTTTTGTTGTTGTTCGATGAAGTTCAGTATTTGATGGATACTGGACACTTTGGTTTTGGGACTGTGAAGAGGTTTGAATAGAAACCTTGAAACTGTTTTTCAAAAGGAACTAATACACCCACTGCTTGTGCCTGAAGTTGAGACACAGCAGTCATTAAATCTGCCTTCTGTTGGTCTAAAGCTGGGATTGGAAGATAAAAAGCATAGAGGGGGCAGAGTTAGACACTCTATTTTGTAACCTTATGCATTGACAGACTGGACCCAGAGGTGCAATCTCTCCACAGATTGTACTTAACTAGCTGCTTCCTTGGCTGTGGCAGCCAAGGAATGACAGCTCTGAAACTAGAACCACTGCAGGCAATGGGGAGGGATACGGCACTTCTCATTTTAGTAAATGTGATTGGGTGCTTGTAAAGCCACTCAGATCACTTTTACTAAACAGCCGATCACCGACTGTAAAAACACCAACAGCATGACTGCAGCTGAAGCCATGCGCTTGTTAGAACCACTTGCTGATAGGACTCATATATATGCAGCAGTCAGCAAATCGTACATTTTTCAGACCAATGTGTCCAGGGATTAAAATGAAAATAAATGAAAAATTTGGAGTTTCAATCGCAATAGGGCTGTCTTCTGATAGGGAAATTTGTCTCCACGACAACTGTCTAAGGGAGTCTACAGGAAGTGAAGGGAGATCTTCCTAAAGGGACACAGAACCCCGAGAGCAATTAAAAGCCCATTTCCAGGTATAATAAAAAAAAAAACCTTACAGTTGCGCCCTCCCCCCCTTCCCTACACTGCAAGGGTTAAATGTTTGTTAAAACTGACCATACATGGAACAAAATTTTAATCAGTATGGGGGCATCCACGCTCAAGAGAAGTTGATGGTGTCATCAACTTCTGTCAAAAAGACATGCTGAAAAACTTTTGCCCATCATGACTTCAGTACAGTGTATTCTGGAAGTGGTGGATCCCACTGTCCTAAAACAATGTCCTGAAATGAGGGAAAAGACCAGGAGGCAGCCTTGCAAACCTGCAAAAATGATGATTGATGCTGAGGGGTTTTATTTAGGGATTCACAAAGATATTCTCCATCAAAAGGCACACGTAGAAGATGCTTTTTTCAACCAGACTCAGCAGATTAAGCCTTTAATCACATAATTCTGCGCATATACGCACAGAGAGCAGTAGTATCCTACAGACCTGACATACGGTGCCTTGCAAAATTATTCACCCCCCCCCCCCCCTTGGCTTTTTATCTATTTTGTTACATTACAGCCTTTAGTTCAATGTTTTTTTTAATCTGAATTATATGTGATGGATCAGAAGACAATAGTATAAGTTGTTGAACTAAAATTAGAAAAAAAAAAATATATATATATATAACTTGTTTTCAGAAATAAAAAACTGATAATTGGCATGTGCATATGTTTTCACCCCCTTTGTTATGAAGCCCATAAAAAGCTCTGGTGCAACCAGTTACCTTCAGAAGTCACATAATTGGTGTTCAGCTGTGTTCAATTTAAGTGTACACACCTTTTTGAAAGGCCCCCAGAGGCTGCAAACCCTAAGCAAGAGGCACCACTAACCAAACACTGCCATGAAGACCAAGTAACTCTCCAAACAAATAAGGGGCAATGTTGTTGAGAAGTACACATAAGGGTTAGGTTATCAAAAAAATCCAAATCTTTGATGATCCCTAGGTGCACCATCAAATATATCATAACCAAATGGAAAGAACATGTCAAAACAGAAAACCTGCCAAGAGACGGCTGCACACCAAAACTCACGGACCGGGCAAGGAGGGCATTAATTAGAGAGGCCTAAGGTATCCCTGGAGGAGCTGCAGAGTTCCACAGCAGAGACTGGAGTATCTGTACATAGGACGAAAATAAGCCGTGCCCTCTATAGAGTTGAGCTTTATGGCAGAGTGGCCAGAAGAAAGCCATTACTGTCAGCAAAAAAACAAAATGGCACGTTTTGAGTTTTTTGCGAAAAGGCATGTGGGAGACTCCCAAAATGTATGGAGGAAGGCGCTCTGGTCTGATGAGACTAAAATTTAACTTTTTGGCCATCAAAGAAAACGCTATGTCTGGCGCAAACCTAACATAGCACATCACCCAAAGAACACCATCCCCACAGTGAAATATGGTGGTGGCAGCATCATGCTGTGGGGATGTTTTTAAGCAGTCAGGATTGGAAAACTGGTCAGAGTTGAGGGAAAGATGAATGGTGCTAGATACAGGGCTATTCTTGAGCAAAACCTGTACCTCTGTGTGTGTGATTTGAGGCTAGGATGAAGGTTCACCTTTTAGCAGGACAATGACCCCAAACACCCTGCTAAAGCAACACTTGAGTGGTTTAAGGGGAAACACGTAAATGTGTTGGATGGCCTAGTCAAAGCCCACACCTCAATCCAATAGAAAATCTGTGGTCAGACTTAAAGATTGCTGTTCACAAGCGCAAACCATCCAACTTGAAGGAGCTGGAGCAGTTTTGCAAGGAGGAATGGGCAAAAATCCTAGTGGTAAGATGTGCCAAGCTCATAGAGAATTATCCAAAGCGACTTGGAGCTGCGATAGCCACAAAAGGTGGCTCTACAAAGTATTGACTTTAGGGGGGTGAATAGGTATGCACATTGACTTTTTCTGTTATTTTAGAACCAGATCTTCAAAGACCAGATTGAGTTCTCTATTAATTTACCCAGTCCAATTAGCAACAGTCTAACAAATGGACATAGCCGCAATGGCCCGTTGTAAGACAGGGCCAGCAAGAGCACAGGTTGTCTTCAATATGGGTTCAAAGTGTCTATTGAGCAAATCCTTATAGAAGATAACATCCTTAATTTGTTACAGAGGTAGCAGGATCCACTACTGGGACAGACATTTTTTATATAAATTCCTTTTCCGTAACAAATACTCCAGCAAATCATTATAAAGGAATAATAGCATTTTGAGATTTGGTCAATTCTCATGCAAAAGCACAGTAAATTTGCATGTGCAAGTAAAAAGTCTTTCTAGACTTCACTAACCGTTTTGAGCCCATAGGAGCTTGAGTTGAGATTTCATTGATGTGCAATGTTTGAAATGTTTTAATGCTACCTAGGTATATAATCATCTGTTATATATAAATATTCCCTCAAAGAATCAGTAATGTATACAGCACTGAAATTATTCCCAAATATTTATCAACAAATCCAAACATCTGCAAATATTCAATGCATGCGATAACCAGCTTCAAATGACAAAAAGGCTTACATAGAAATTAGGAAAATCATAAACAGTCTGAAGTCCAATAGTGAATTGTCCAAAATTGCCTACCACCATGTGTCGCATCAAACATTTCAAAACTGCCCAATGTACTCCCTCCACCATACTCAGGGAATGCACGTACCAGAAGTGCATGCCTATCCTGCAGCAGATTAGGCAAACGCAGCTTGTGTGATTCCAATAAAAATGGTGTTCACGTTTGACCTTTCAAATACTTATCTTTCCACTCCCCAACTCCCCAGATGAACATATACATGTCAAAAGAAGACTCAGATAATGCTATATCGTTCACACAATTTTAATAAACACAATAAAAATAGTCACAATAAATTAATAATCAGCAGACTTGTAAAATAAATCAAGCATTCCCAACAGATCACTAGTTCGGCAGGGTGGTGAGGCGATCTTAATGCTGTCAGCCGCACAACACCTTCCCCACTCACAGCTATGTGGACAAAATCCAGTACTATTACCAGCGTCAGGCTCCACCCCCTATGCGTTTCATCCACATTAACTTCCTCAAGGAGGATGTTTGACGCTGGAAAAGACTCTGATATATCAGAGCCATATCCCTATCGAGATAGATCACAGGAGCTGGCAAATGAGTACACACTGCATCAAGTAAGCTCACACTAGAAAGGATATGAAATGAAGCCTTAGCTTATACCTTTAAAAATGCAAGAGGTGAAAATTCCTTTATGGGATCTGTTTCCACGTCCACCTCACCTTCATCAATATCATCCTCTAAGAGGTTACTAGCTACAGGATCATACTCCTTAATAGGATTCAGGTGGTGGAGAGGCAGAGGGTCGAGCCTGAAGGTTGTAGCAGGGCAGAGAAACAAGACAGTTGTAGTGAAATACGCCTTATTCAGATAGACAGTCTGTTTTGCACCTGAAAGAGAGCTAGAATAAGAGGAAAAGAACTGTGTTAACCTCCCTGGCGGTAATCCCAAGTCTGGCTCGGGCTGGGATTTCAGTACCACGACCGGTAACCCACGGAATCGCATCTCTGGATACAGGGAGACTTACTTACCTTGTCCCCTGGATCCAGCGATGTCCCCCCGCTGTGTGTGCGAGCCGTCCTCTGCTCGATTCACACAGTGCCCGAGTGCCGCCGAGCTCCGTTCCCTGCGACATTACGATGCACGGGAGCGGAGATCGGCGCCAAATTCAAAAAAGTAAAAATACACAATACACATACAGTACTGGAATCTTACAGATTCCAGTACTGTATAAAAAAAAATACACATCCCCTTTGTCCCTAGTGGTCTGTCCAGTGCCCTGCATGCACTTTTATATTATAAATACAGTTTTTTCTGCCTGGAATTTGGAGATTGTCCATAGCAACCAAAAAGTGTCCCTTTATGTCAAAAGTGATTTTAGAAAGCTAGAAAACAGCAATTATAAATTAGAATCACTTGCACAATTGAGCGATAGCGATTTGTGGAGAGATCCGTCGTCAAACACTAAATATAATGACAGCGACAATTCTGCAAATTAGCACTTATCCTATCTCATGGGTAACAGTGGCGAGCTGTGTCCTCCATTAATCTCTTCTCCTCCTGATAGGTGTCCAATCACAGCGCCTGTTGTTTCAGCCAATCACGTGATGGGTAACAGACCTGTGCTTCCTGATTGGCGGAGAGACAGTTTAGTGTTAGAAAATTAAATATTCCATGTTTTGCGTTCCGTAGAGCCTATGGCTCTAATCAGGTGCTTCAAAAATTCACCCCAGCTGCTGGAATTCAGGCGCCCGGCGTCCAAAAAGGGGCGGGATGCCTGAATAGGGGGTGGTGGCAGCAGCCATGGATAGATTCATGCAATGCATGAATCTATCCATTAGTCATATAGGGGGGTGGCTGGAGAGAGGGGACACACATCCACTGGTCAGTTGAATTAGTAAAGAAAATTATAAAGAATGGTTTAGAAAACTACACTATTAGAGATGTGCATTACCTGACAACATTAGCAAAAAACTGGAGTTCCGCAGCGTGGACAATGTTATATGAGGATGCACTGGGGGCATTCCCAGCAATGCTTTTGCCAGTGTCCAGTCACTGAAGGAAGTAGCATATAACCCATGGTCTATGACTTCTTATCCTGTACAATTAAGGTAAATGTTTTGGCTTTAGATATACTTTACTTTTACCAAAAATAACATATAAATTCCAGATGCTCCCGATAAGAATACCATTACGCTTTTTCAAGGTAATAAAAATATTATTTCTGAAATATATATGGCCAAATAAAAAACCTAGGGTAAATAACTTATTAACCTCCCTAGCGGTAATCCCGAGTCTGGCTCGGGTTGGGAATTTACTAGCAGGAGCAGTAACCCCGAGCCAGACTCGGGATCGCATCGCTGGATGCAGGGGAGGACACAGGGAGAGTTACTTACCTTGTCCCCTGGATCCAGCGATGTCCTCCCCGCTGTGTGATCGAGCTATCCTCTGCTCGATTCACAGTGCCGAATGCGCCGAGCTCCGTTCCCTGCGACGTTACGGCGCACGGTAGCCGAGAACGGCGGCAAATTCAAAGAAGTAAAAAATTACACACACCCTTTGTCCCTAGTGGTCTGTGCAGTGTTCTGCATGCACTTTTATATTATAAATACTGTTTTTTCTGCCTGAAATTTGGAGATTGTCCATAGCAACCAAAAAGTGTCCCTTTTTCAGTGTTTTAGGATTTGATTACATTATTGAATCATTTTTATTATTTTTTATTATATTATAAACTTTATCATACCCGGGATGTCTGCTAGACTCTGGTCTGAAGAGATTTAAGAGCGTTATTCCTAAGAATTACAGGACTACAAAATAAAACGCCAGATTTCCATGCAAAATAATTGTACCGCTTTCAGCACCTAATTCCAGACTGAATCATACCGCCAGGGAGGTTAACTAGGGGGGAAAAAAAAGGAGGGATGGCACTCCCGGGTGTGAGTAGATACTATAAAGCAATTATATTAGCTAGATTCGTTGAATGGGCCAATTTAAATACTAACAAGAGATGGGTAAAGATGGAGGATACACTTTATGGTAAACAACTTCAAAAAATTATTTGGATACCACTGAAATATAGAACACGTAGTAAAACGACACATGGGATAACTTACACAGTACTTAAAATATGGGACGCACGTCATCGTAAAAAAATGTTTAAATATAACTCTACACTAATTCCACTGGCGGACACAATTTTTTTTATACCAGGTAATGGAACACAGCTAGGGAAACAAATGGGTAATGCACAATTAAAAGATATCATATCACAAGGGGAAATTATGACAAAGCAGGATCTAATAAAGAAACACGAGCGGTTTTGTTTGAAAGACTGGGAGTACCTACAAATAAAACATTTTGTAAATACAAAACTCGAGTACCGTACCTGCTCAACGCTGCAAAAGCCCTTATTCCCAAAAAACGGCTATGTACTAAGAAGCTAAGTATTAAAGAGCGGTTACAGAGAGTAGACTATATTAAAGCACCTTTTTAAAAAAAAATATTAAAAGCCAGCAGCTACAAATATTGCAGCTGCTGACTTTTAATAAATTTACACTTACCTGTCCCAGGGTCCAGCGATGAGGACAACAGATCACAAGGGGAGGAAGGGTGGGATAGTGAGGTTTAATTGCTATATGCGATATGAATAAACAATGTTAACCACTTGCCGCCCGCCATTTATAGCAAAATGACGGTGGCAAAGTGGTTTTAATATCCTGACCGGACGTCATATGACGTGATCAGGATATTAAGCCGCTGCGCGCCCCCAGGGGCGATCGGCTGCTCCTCTGACAGGGGGGGTCTGTGCTGATCGATTATCAGCACAGCCCCCCCAAGGATGCCCACACTGGACCACCAGGGATGCCACCAGACCACCAGGGATACCCAGCACCAGGTATGCCCCCCTAGACCACCAGGGATGCCAGCCAGTGCCCATAATGAATGCCAATCAGTGCCCACAATGGGCATCACTGATTGGCATGCATTATTGTTTGGCACTGATTGGCATCCATCCCTACAATACTGTAAATTACAATGGCGCCTATCAGTGCCCATCCTAGCCGTCTATCAGTGCCCATCCTAGCCGCCTATCAGTGCCCATCCGTGCCGCCTATCCATGCCCATCCGTGCCGCCTATCCATGCCCATCTGTGCCGCCTATCCATGCCCATCTGTGCCGCCTATCCATGCCGCCCCTCCATGACAATCCGTGCCACCTATCCATGACAATCTGTGCCACCTATCCATGACAATCCGTGCCACCTATCAGTATCTGTGTCGCATATCAGTGCCACTTCATTGGTGCCACCTCATCGGTGCCCATCAGTGCCCGTCACTGCAGCCCCATCAGTGCCCATCAGTGAAGGAGAAAACGTACTTATTTACAAAGTTTTGTAACTGAAACAAAAAAAACATGTTTTTTTTTCCAAGATTTTCTGTCTTTTTTTATTTGTTTAGCAGAAAATAAAAATCCCACAGGCGATCAAATACCACCAAAAGAAATCTCTATTTGTGGGAACAAAATTATAAAAATTTAGTTTGGGTACAATGTAGCATGACCGCGCAATTGTCATTCAAAGTGCGACAGCGCTGAAAGCTCAAAATTGGTCTGGGCAGGCAGGTGTATAAGTGCCCTGTATTGAAGTGGTTAAGATGTGACAATTTATGTACCGTATATACTCGAGTATAGGCCGACCCGAGTATAAGCCGAGGCCCCCAATTTACCCCCAAAAAACTGGAAAACTTATTGACTCGTGTATAAGCCGAGGGTGAGACATGGCTGTCCATCCCTGTGTGTCCGTCCATCCCTGTGTGTGTGTCCGTCCATCCATCCCTGTGTGTGTGTCCATCCATCCATCCATCCCTGTGTGTGTATCCATCCATCCATCCATCCCTGTGTGTGTGTGTGTGTGTGTGTGTGTGTGTGTATCCATCCATCCATCCATCCATCCCTGTGTGTGTGTGTGTGTGTGTGTGTGTGTGTATCCATCCATCCATCCATCCCTGTGTGTGTGTGTGTGTGTGTGTGTGTGTGTGTGTGTGTGTGTGTGTGTGTGTGTGTGTGTATCCATCCATCCATCCATCCCTGTGTGTGTGTGTGTGTGTGTGTGTGTGTGTGTGTGTGTGTGTGTGTGTGTCCGTGCAGCCTTGTGTGTGTGTCCAGCCTACCTGTGTCCCAAGCCTCCGTCCCGAGCCGCCGTCGTCCCGAGCCTCCTCCGTCCCGTGCCGTGCCTCCTCCGTCCCGTGCCTCCTCCGTCCCGTCCCGTGCCTCCTCCGTCCCGTGCCTCCTCCGTCCCGTGTCTCCTCCGTCCCGTGCCGTGCCTCCTCCGTCCCGTGCCTCCTCCGTCCCGTGCCGATGGATCGCCGCTCTTCTCGGCGGCCATTCTACAATTCAAAATTCCGCCTCCGCCTGTGATAGGCGGAACACTCAATTTCCCAGCAGCCTGTGTTCCGCCTATCACGGACATCCTCTCATACTCGTCCGTAGTATGAGAATGAGCGGATGTCCGTGATAGGCGGAACACTGACTGCTGGGAAATTCAGTGTTCCGCCTATCACAGGCGGAGGCGGAGAAGGAGGCGCGGCTTTTGAAAATGAATGTCCGCCGTCTGTCTGCTCGACACGCTGATCGAGCAGTCAGACAGCGGCGACTCGAGTATAAGCCGAGGGGGCACTTTCAGCCTCAAAAAAGAGGCTGAAAATCTCGGCTTATACTCGAGTATATACGGTATGTGCATTTATAAAATTTTAATAAAAGATTAAATTATAATAAAAAAAGATATACTTTATTTTCCATACAAAATGTTTGTAATGGCATGCCTGTTCTCCAGAGTATAGGGGTACCATGTAACTCCACTTATTACTTGTTAATTCAATCCATTAATTGCGGAAGAAAAACTCAGTATATATAAAAATCTTAAAGCGGTAGTAAATTCCTCTTGGTAATTTTTACCTACAGGTAATCTGAAACAGCCAGTCTCTTGTGCAACATCGCTGGATCTAGATGGGGGTCAGGTAAGTATTAGGGGGGGCTGCTTAACACAGGCAACACAGTAATTCATTTAAAGAAGCCTACTTACACTACTTAGTTTAAAGAAAATAAAATGTGTAAGCAGTCAACTTTATGGTTCCTTTAACTTCAATACTGGGCACCTTAAGCCCCTTCCTACCCAGGCCAATTTTCAGCTTTTAGAGCTGCCACACTTAAAATGACAATTGCGCGGTCATGCAAAGCTGTAATTACATTTTTATCTGTTTTTTTCATTATTATTTTTTATTTTTATTTTATTTTTTTAGACAGAGCTTTCTTTTGGTGGTATTTAATCACCGGTGGGTTTTTAAAAAATGTTTGCTTAAATGTAAATTTTGATATATATATATATATATATATATATATATATATATATATATATAAAAGGCCGTCTTAGTTTTCTAGAAAATCTTGTAACTAAGTAATTTTTCTCCTTCACTGATGCGCCCTTATAAGGTTGTGCTGACGGGCACTGATAGGTTGCACTGATGGACACTGATGAGATGGCACTGAGGAGGAGGCACTAATATGCCACACTGGTGAACACTGATGAGATGGCACTGATTGGCAGCTGACAGCTAGGCCTTTTTGGAGTTGCACTGAGCAGCGCCCTGATTATCTGTGCAGATCTCCCCTGTAAGAAAATGATGCTGATCGGCTCTCGTCACACTGACAGCGTGAAGGAGAGCCACGCTGTCAGTGCCCATTACAGCTAATCACATGGGAGCTTCATCATAGACTCTTTACCGAGATCGGGGATGCGCCGTGTCCTAGGGACAAAGCACGCTGCTGATCGCCGCACATCCCCACAGGTGAGAAAGCACTGTGGGAGTGGGACAACGTCATATGTCATCCCAGAACGAGAGCGCCACCCTGACGCTGTTGTTTGTCTATATGGCGGGCGGGAGGTGGTTAACATGCTCTTTCCTTGTTCTTTGGCATCTGCAGGGAAAGATCTTTGGGAGGGGCTTCTATTACTATTACTGCTGATGTATGCTCTCTACAGTATTAGTCTGTGTTTCAGAAGAGCAACTCAAACTGGATTTTAAAAATCAAATAACTGTTTTACAGCTCCCAATTCTTTATTGTACATCAAATGCATATTTCTGTGTAGGAGGAGACAAGTATGATTGACACTAGCTTTCATTTTGTTCAGAAGGAATCTGCATCCAAGACTTTACTTTACAGCTATTAGCAATTACATTTGATTTATACAAAAATGAAGCATTTTCGTGCGTTTGTGAGGCATATGCCCACATATGGGACTCTATAGTCATGTGGGCTGTACAGGCATGAAAGAGGACGAAAAGAATAGCTTAGAAGGGAACTGAAATTGAGCAGGCTCTATATAGGACACTTGCTGGTCTATACAATCTCTGTCTGCAATGGGGGCACAGAGAAGATCGGAGAAACAGCTGAAGGCAGAATCAGCCAGGTACATTTCACTCTACACAAAACGAATGCTTTCGTTTTTCATACTCTGGATTTAGTGAAACTTTAACAACGAGTTCTAAGAAGAACTAAAGGCTCCTAAATTAGTTTAAACAAGTACCAAATTCAGTTACTATGTGATGTTCAAGCCTCAAAGTAAAAAAATAAAAAATAAAAAAAATAAAGCCATGGGCCAGCCAGGTAAAAACCTCCCACTCCAAAACATGCTTCAGTTTTGTAAAAAAGTAACAGTAGGAGTAGATCACTATTACAGACTGGTGGAACATATGTCCCTTAATGAAGTCCAAGAAATTAATTTTACGGTAAATACAAAAATCCTGTTTTCTTGTTCATTAACCACTTCTTTCTTACTTATATAACATCCTGGAAAGGAAGTGGGTTAGATTCACTGTCAACAGAGGAGATGGAGGAGCATCGGACCCCCTATCTCCTCTGTGATAAATGAAGCCAGAAGCCACAAGGATTTCATCCCTTCCAGTTTCAATGCTGTATTTCACTAGCTGGTATGGCCAGGGAAGCAGCTGATCAAAAAGATCCCTGTTTGACTGGCTCCCTTTGAGAGCAAAGGAGCTGATCAGGGGTCTAATAGATCTGATCTCTCCATAAAGAGTACCTGTATCTGCCAAAGTTATCACAAGGGATGTTGTCCATCACTTGTCACAGCAATGAAGTTGAATGGAACTTTTATTTTAAAAAAGTGTAAAAAAAAAAAAAAATGTAAAGCAGTCCCGTCCCCCTGTGCTCACGCAGGTCTAGCACACATATGTAAACAGTGCCTGAACCACATATGTGCAACCATCAGAGTGAGAGCAATATTTCTAGTGCAAGAGATAATGTTTCAACTCAAATGTGTGATAATGTGTTAACTCAAAACTGTAAGCCTATAAAGGCTTTTAAAGCATTACTTATGGATAATTTTAGGCATGATAGTTTGTCATCACTTCATAGGCATGCACAATTTTAAATCTTGACATGTTTGGTATCTATTTACACAGCACATAATCATATTTTATGTTTTACTAAAAACTGAGCATTATAGTGTATTTGTGTGCACCAAAATTTACTTAAGTATATTTTTTCCCTGAAAATGTGTGTTTGATAAATGTCTGCACAAATCTCACAAGAGATAAAATTTCAACAATCATTTTATTCTCCGGGGCCTGTGCTTTAAGAAAATATATGTTTGAGTGTTCTAAGTAATTTTATAGCAAAAAAAAAAAAATGCTGATTTTAACATGCATCGGATGTGAAAATTGTCAAAATTGCCCTAGAGAGAAATTGGCTAAAAAACACCAAATTACAGGAAATCCAAAAGCAGTTGTGGGTTGTGCACAATGGCAGTAAAAATGCGCAGAAACCAGCAGAAAAAATTGTAACCTCCCAAATTATAACTAGCCTTCACAGCAAGGTGCACATGCCTTGCAGCTTAAAGGGGAGCCGCTTGGGGGCGGTAAAACCACAGCCTAACCATATGATTTTGCCATGCACCAACCACAAGTGTAAATTAGAAGGGATCCTTAGCGAACATGAGTGGAATACCAGGCAGCTTTGCAAATCTAAGATGCCTGAAAGAAGCCCTTTGTGATCTAGTAGAGTGTGTGCTGACAGGAAATAGTTTATCTTATCTATTAGCCTATAAGTTGTATGATTATCTGTCAGAGGCTCCAAAAAGAGACCTATTTAGAACTGGGGTCAGACAGAAGGATGGAACCACAATGGTTACCTGGGTAAGGTAAACAATAAGAAAACACCTTGGGAAGAAAGGACGCTCTAGACATATCTATGGGGGGCAGATAGCTGTGTTAAATATCACTTTAAACAAATGCCTTTAACTATGACTGCGAGCCAGGTAGTCTTTGGAACAAGATCACAAGAGTCAAGATTTGCCCCCTTGATGGTATGCAGGTCCAAATGTTAATCTAGACCACAATGCAGAAGAATTAGGATCATTCCCACATAGTATTTCCAGGGATAACATTTTCCTGACTTGCACCAGGGAAAATATGTTTTCCATATGCATAGCAGACTTTGCATGTGTTGGATTGTAACTATGTAACATGAAGCAAGGGGGTAAACTGCTCCCTTGGACAGTAGGGACCAGAAGGGATCCAAGGATTCTAAGGTGCTATAAATATTAGTAGAATTACCTTCATCTCAGCCCTGCATAGCAGATGAGGGAAAAGTTTCAGAAGAGCAAAGATGTAAATCAGGTTAAATCAGGTTAAATCAGGTTACACTGATCCCACAATGCCACTAGGACATCCACTAATATGGCCAGTGAATCAGCACTGTCGGCTGAGGAAGTCTGCCTGCCAATTTTCCACATCTGGAATGTGAACGGCAGGCAAGGCTGGAACATGAAATTCTACCCAAGACAGAATCTTCCAGACAGGATCCAACAAGAGGTCCTCTAAGTATCCTACAATGGAATTAAAATGTCTGACTGCGAATGAAGATACCCTTAGTGCCTTTAGATCCAAGATGGTTTTCAACAAATGCAATGGTGAGAGAAAAAACAATGTTGCCATGCTCATATTAGCTACATGCTTCTGAATCAGCAGTGACACTGCTGATAGCCAGGCCCCTTGTAACAATTTTTCATCCCAACGTATCATAAACAGGTACTGCCTGCCTACATGCTGGTGGCAACTCTGAATTCAGGAGCAGCTGATTCCTTGGTTCGTTGTTCTTTCAGTATTAGTTTAGTTTTCTAGTTTCACACTAGGAACTAAATTTAGTCAAGCTGAGCGCTGCTCAGCCATTTACAGGCAGCTTTGTATCTGAATGATTACAGTGTAGAAAATAGTTTGAGCCAGCTTAGCCCAAACTAACTAGTTAACAGGACAGTAACCCTGGAGATCAACTTTAGCTGCCATGCCTAATCGATATTTGAAGGCATTTGCAGGTGAACTAAAACAAAACTAAGAGCAAATGCACTTTAAAATCTTAAAATAAGAGCTACAGGATATGTTTTCAATAGGAAGCTATATATTTCCTTAGATTACACTATGAAAAGCTGTTCAAAAGCAAAGAAAAAAAAGTTATGGAAAGGCTCTAAAGGATAAGAGCATAGGCTACTTGAAGGTAAACGTATACTAGGTAAATTATTCCCTCATTTTTACTCGAGCAGGATTTTCGTTATAACAAAAAAATTACATAAGTATATGAGACAGTACCCTGTAATAGGCAAAGAATCTTTAACCTTCAATAAAAGAAAAA
The DNA here is from genome assembly GCF_037356315.1 of Lithobates pipiens. Lineage (NCBI taxonomy): Eukaryota > Metazoa > Chordata > Amphibia > Anura > Ranidae > Lithobates > Lithobates pipiens. Next base: position 431,761,361 of record NW_027507758.1, read on the forward strand.
GGGAGGCAAATGGCTACATATCACGGTTTAACAACATTAAACATCAGATGATTTTACAACATATTACACATGGTGAAAAGGTCATTTGGGATGTAAAATGAAATTAAATAAAAGCAATATGAATTCAATTTTGTGAACAAGAATGCACCAGTGGCAAAAATAATATTGGGAAAATTATTCCATTAATACAAAATATTCTATATGTGCACACATGAAAAAAAAACTGGTTATTTAGTGAGGTAAAATGCTGCAAAGTACCTGCTATTTGCATCCTACTGTCTTCTTAAGCCAGCCACAGATGGTGCCATTTCCTTTCCTGCAGCCACGGAAGGAAAATTCCCCCATCAGCACAGTCAGTGATGTGGGGAAATCCTTCCCGCAGAGCTATTGAGTTCTCCTCTAGCGGCCTTGGGGGGGGGGGGGGTTGACGGGGGGCTGTTTGCCAGGAGAGCACACAATGATTATTGCTAGTGGCTATAGCTAGCTGGCAATAATTGCATTCAAAATCAAACATGCTGGTTGTACCCAAGTTGATTAATCGATCAATTCGGGTACAATCAGCCTGTCTATACACTGTTCAAATCTCTGCCGGTCCATGCTGAACCAGCCGATGACCCTGAACCTTTAAAGCACCCTGCAGCTTAGTCAACATTTTGAAGTACATGCTACGGACAGCAACCACATCAGTATTCAATGTGGAAAGCAATGTTACTGGCTAGAAACACATCTTCCATAAGGAAGGGTATAGTCCCCCCCAGGGCTCTGTTGAACAGTCAGCCTATCCAGAAGCTGCATGATGATTCCAAAAAACATTCTGGAATATATCATCCTGAGAGGGGTAAAGAGAAGAGGCCCATCACCTAAAGACACTGAGTCCTAGCTGGGAGCAGGAGGGATTATATTAAGGGGGTGCCCTTGCAGCTTCTTTTTTTGCCACTGTAAAATGACCTGAAGGTAGTTGCATATAACCAGTCCTAATGGTTAAAGGAGCCTGTGTCCTGTGCTGAACAACTAGGAAACTCTATTAAAAGGTTATGATAGTACCAACAGAGAAAAAGAGAAGTTTACTTAAAATGAAAAAGCCCTAATTGTATGCATTTGCATTATATAGGGAAGAGAACTCACAACTAAATTGAAAGAAATGGTTTTCTCAAGGATTAGAATGAATCTAAAGTGTTCAAAGGGACTTTGGAGCCCTATCTACACATACTTGGGCCCCTAACTTTACAAGTATATACAAGGGCCCCTAACTTTAATAAAAATTCTGTAAGGAGATTTTATTAGGTCCCTTTTGCTTGGCCTGGCTTACTTTTGTAATGTTCCATTGTGTACAATCCAAATTGCAACATAATAAGAAAATTGTATAACATATAGTTCAAATATGATCAACCATTCCTATTCAGTGGACTTTAAATTTGTGGAAAGGCATAACTCTTCTGGATATGTTTTCATAGCAAATAACATGGTAAAGTGAAACTTCTCACTCACAGCTTCCCTAAGTAAACAGTCACTTGTTGCTGATTTATCAACAACCCTTAACTTCTTGAGGGTTCGAGTCAACAGCTACTTATCTGAACCCAAACAAATCCTGTTACTGGCTTCCTTTTCAAAGCAATGGGTAAGGAAAATAAAGTGTGCATATCAGATTTGCATTTCAGGAAAACAATTCTACAAGCTTTACTTTTTTTTTTAAAAGGTAGCGTTTTATTCTTAGATTTCCTAGGATACCACCAAAGAGGAAAATATGATTTTATAAATAGCATAAATTACTTAGCGTTTTTCTCTCTCTTGTAGGGGTAAAAAATACCTGTAACGCTGTAGAAATTCCTAAATGTTTGTGCTAGACAAATGTGCTTCTGCTGCCACTTCACAATGTGAATATAATAAAGCACATAATAATGCTCTTACTTGGAGTAAAGTACTAATTTAAACAAAGTTATACATGCACACTACACATAAGGGCTTATTCTGAAAATTACAATTTTCTTTTTTTTTAAGTTTGTCTACATACACTTCTTATGCCCCGTACAAACGGTCAGATTTTCCGATGGAAAATGTTCGATGGGAGCTTTTTTCAGAAAGTCTGACCGTGTGTAGGCTCCATCGGACATTTTCCCTCGGAATTTCCGTCGCACAAAATTTGAGATCTGATTCTCAAATTTTCCCACAACAAAATCCGTTGTCGGAAATTCCAAAAGTGTGTACACAGTTCCGACACACAAATCCTTGGCAATACTCATCCATCCATCCATCCTCGCCAATACTCATCCATCCATGCTCAGCCACCCATACTCATCCATCCATCGCAATATTCATCCATCCATCCATCCTCAGTCATCCATACTCATCCATGCTCAGCAATACTCATCCATCCATCCTCAGCCATACCCAGCCATCCCATCCACATTCAGCCATACTCAGCCATCCCATCCATACTCAGCCATTGACATTCATGGATCAACCTTGCTTAAACATCCCCATCCACAGCTCATCCATGTCACTACAGTGCCTCAAAGTGTAATAGGTAGTCAAATTAGATTTGACATTTACGCCCCTAGAACACCTGATGGCGCTCCCTGCCCATTAGGCCTATCCATGTGGCCAGGATGTGTAAAAGTCTCAAACATGTGGTATCGCCATACTCAGGAGGCATAGCAGACAATGTTTTTGGGTGTCATTTTTGCCATGTGCATGCTAGGTGTTAGAAATATTGTATAAATGGACAACTTTGTAAAAAAAAAAAAAATGCGTTTTCATTTTCTTTCCACATTTTCCAAAAACTTGTAGAAAAAAAATTACATGTTTAAAAGACTCGATATGCCTCATAGATTATACGTTGGGGTGTTTTCTTCCTATAATGGGGTCATTTGTGGAGCGTTTCCATTGTTCTAGTGCTCCAGGGCCTTCAAAATTGCAAGAGGTAGTCAAGAAATAATATGTGTCATTTATGCTCCAAGAACACCTGATGGTGCTCTCTGCGTGTTGGGCCTCTGTATGTGGTCAGGCTGCGTAAAAGTCTCACACATGGTATCCCCATACCCAGGAGTAGTAGAATGTATTTTGGCGGTGTAATTTGTGGAAGGCATATGCTGTATGTGAGAAATAACCTGCTAATATAAGAATTTTGTGAAAAAAAGGAAAAAAAATCTTGATTTTGCAAAGAATTGTGGGAAAAAATTACAACTTCAAAAAACTCACCATGCCTCTTTCTACCTTGGAATGTCTACTTTCCAAAAAGGGGTCTTTTGGGGGGTATTTGTACTTTCCTGGCTTGTTAGTGTCTCAAGAAATGAAATGGCCCACCAATGCATCAGGTGTGATCAATTTTAAGTTTTTGCAACCATAGCTTGTAGACTCTATAACGTTCACAAAGACCAAATTATATACACCGATTTGGATTATTTTTACCAAAGATATGTCGCACTATAAAATTTGGCCAAAACGTTTGAAGAAAAATTACTAAATTTGCAAACTTTTATAACAAAGAAGAATGTATTTTTTTTTTTTTTTTTTTACAGAATTTTCATTTATAGAGCTAAAAAAAAAAAACCCAGCAGTGATTAAATACCACCAAAAGAAAGCGCTGTGTGAAAAAAAGGACACAAATTTCATATGGATACAGTGTTGCATGACTGAGTTTTTGTCATTCAAAATGTGAGAGCACCGAAAGCTGAAAATTGATCTGGTTAGGAAGGGGGTTTAAGTGCCCAGTTGTCAAGTGGTTAATGACAGTTACACTTTTGTTGAATCTGTTCTTTATTGTCCCAAATCTCCCTTTACGCTGTAGTGTAATGGTAATGGAAAAAACTGAATACATACGTTTAGCCCTGCTCTGGAGATCGTTCCTTTCTGGCACTGTGCAGTCTTTGCATAAAAATGCTGCATGAATGCTACTTATCCTTATTTATTCATATGCCTGTTGATGGCTTGGACTATGAGTACAGCCCTAGCCATTGCAATGAATAGAGAAAGAAGCCTACCTATGCAGCTGAAGTAGGACATGGGCATTTTTTGTAAAAAGGGTGTATGGTATTAGACAGGGCCATACAGTAAAGAAGGTAAGAATTATGCAATGAAGGTTACACTGCGGGGGAATAGTGAAGTTGTCCTCAAATGTAGTAGTGCTGTTGTCAGTAAAAGTACCGGTATATTTTTTGGCTTTTTAAAAAAGCCTGCTGGCTCTCAGATTGCATTGGTTTGCTCCTAAATTCAATATTACTTTGTCCATGTTCATTTTAAATAATTAAGAAATACAAGCAGGCATTATGAAAAGCTGAGGGTGGCCCATATACAGGCATATTTAGAGAATGCCAAGTTATTGCTGTATACTACTGCTCCTTACCACACAGCTAGACATATTTATATATCAAATGGGATCCTGAAGATAAACAGGAGCTTTAATCTATATTTCTAGGCCCTAGAAGTAATGCTGTCTGTAATATAAAGACGAATGCAAGTGAGGAAAAGTCCCAGTAATTTATGTATCCTGGATATATGGATAAGCTTGTAATCTCACATTCAGTAAATCATTTCACAAGCATTAACGGCTTGGAGAGCCATGATTTTGGCTTTAATACAGCCCCTTGATTCCCCTAGCAATGCTATTGTGGCTATTTAATGTCTTTAGAAAAATACTAGAATGCTTTCATGAAATGGTGATTGGTTACTTCCTGTATTTTTTTTCATTATCAAGAACATTAAGCAAAGTCATCTTTTCCATAAATCACAGCGAAGTACATGGTAAAAAAGGCTCCTGATTCTAGGGGTGTTCATACAGTAGCAGGCCCAGCAGTTAAACTGGACAGTAAAATGCTTAATAACTAAACAAATCGCACAACTACAAAGCAGACACCTAGAGGTGCCCACACATACAGTACCTTTTGAGATCAATGTGAGGACCTGGAAGTCCTGAAACGGGCTGGTCAGTGAGACTGCTCATCATAGCACAAAGCCAAATGTCAGATGCACAGGTAAGAAGAGAGCAAGACTGTGACCCATGTCCTGGGGCACTCAGCAAAACATCGGAAATGATGTACAGGCAACTCTAAGTGTCTGCCTTGTAGGTCTATCCATTAAGTATTTTTAAGCTATGCACAGGTTCACTTTAACAAACATGGCTAAAGACTTGCCAGAAGATTTTATAAGTGTTAAGCCAAATAATTTTATTTCATAAGCACCTTGAAATGCTAAAAAGGTCAAATGTTGAACCTCATAAAAAATAATGTACGCACACAAAATAACATTGTCGTAGGATTATAATCTGTCTTCTGAAAGACACCATCCATACTTCAGACAGTTCACCAAGTTCTCAGTATCGCAAATAAAACTCCATTAGCCCAAGCACAAAAACCATTTTATTAAATAAAGCAAATTATCTGTTCTGGCTCATGGTATAAACATCCTAGTCTTAAAATGAATCAAACAGAGCGGGAGCCATTATGGCATGGCTAGAAATAACCTCATAACAAAAACAGACCTATTATGAAGCCAAATAGACTCGCTGGACACTACAGAGAGCCTTATCAATGCATTCACATCAATTAGAGGAGGAAATTAAATGATAGGCTGGCATCATGGCCAAATTCTTGTAGCTATGACTTAAAGCTGTAATGCTATAGTAGCTACGAGAATTTTTTTTTTCCCTTTATGCACAAAAAAAAAAAAAAAAAAAGAGAGAATATGAAAATCAGAAATATTTTACACATTCTCATACTTCAGAGAGTGCTAACAGCATTTTACTAGTCCAAAGCACTTCATCTTCATGTCTCCATAATGCAGAGTTGGTGCATAATAATGTAATTTATATTGCCTAAATGTTATTTTGGAAGCATTGCATCATTTCTCAAACTTCATGACCTTTACAATTTTCTAAACTTTTATTTCCCTCATTATTCTGAACAGATTTCATTACATATTTTGAATGTAAACAACTCTGAATAATGATGGGAGCCATTACGTACGTACAGCTCTGACATTTGTGTATGGAGCCGAGATGGAAACCCAGTGCATTAATTTACCTCTCATCTTCGGTAACTGCTTCCCCATAAAAAGTTTTATACTCAACTCACATAAATCATGTGGAAGAAAAATGAGAAAATCTGGTGGCTAACTCATCTTCTACCATTCTGTGAAAATGAAATTCACTGAAATACCTATCAAAACTGCAATCATCAAGAGATAATGTCTTCTTAGGTCTATCTGCACTTTCCGATTTAATTTCCTGCATGCCCTTGACATCCAGAGATACCATTAAGATTAAGCGCATATAGTAACTGAGCAGTTTTCAGATTTTGATATATGGGGCCCAGGCACTAAATGTAATATCATCATTTGAAAATTAATGCAATATTTCTTTTGTTAGTTTTTTGACTTGGGAAGCAGGATGAATACTTTGGTTTCTCTAAAGTAATTTCCCGATCAGAATGACACGCAATTATGAATAGATATGCACCTGGTCAGAGGTCAGTCAAATTACTACATCATTTAATGAGTAGAAAGATCAAAATGGAGCACACACTGTTGCTGCCGAGCAGCGGCTTGCTGCCTGCGACATCAAATATGATGGAATCATTAGAGTAATAAGCATGAAAATCTGTTTGCAGATTAACCTGTGGTTTCATGCTGCTTTTATCTAATGGGGCGCTGTGGAAATCTTGTCAGCTTTTCATCAGCAACGATCAAATTACTGAAATTACGAACAAACCACTGGTGCAATGGGGAACAGCATTTCCAAGTGCAATTCTTTTTTGCTAGTGCCAAAGAAAATAATACACTTCTTTTTGACATGTTTTTGTATTATAGCTGTTTGCTTGCATAACCACTCTGTTTATGAGGAGCCTCATGTACGCATCGGCTTGTTAAGAATGGCATTCTGGAGTCAAAGTAAATTATGGCAGAAAGAGCAATAAGCAAAATTAGGATGGCACAAAATAAATCATGGAGGTCACTAAATAGATTAAAAAAAAAAAAATCTAAATAACCAGCAACAGGAAAAAAAAAAAAAAAAAAAAAGTTGGTTCAATCAGAAATTTTTCCCTACTGTGTGCCTGCCTGGAATATGGTATTCAATAGTCTCCATGAAATCAAAGGCAGTTACTACAGACAAGGTGGAACATGCACATAATGTGCTATCAAAGAAGCAAAGTAGAAACAAAAATACTTCATATTTTCTCTCTTCGATTAAATAAACAAAGAAAAACTTGAGAATACATTTGTGGACAGCATTCAATCAATTACTTTTTTCAGCCATGCTTTTTTGAGTACTAAAATAAATCAGAACTACTGTGTAACTCATACTTCCAAGAATTTAAATATAGCCCACATACCTTTTGTCTTACTTGTTACATATTGCATATTTTTTATATTATATTTTTATACATAAACTTCCTTTTGTACACATAAAAATACTAAATTAATAGGTATTATAATTATAGTCCACTATCAGGATCGTCTCATAAATGTGTCATGATTTTTCAAATATTTTTTTTATTAAAGAAAGCCAATTAAAGCAATAAACTATCCCAAAAATCTTTTAACATTTGAGGAGATGTTACAAATATTTGTTCAATGTTCATGCAAAGACATTTTTATACTATAAACATGCAACAAATTAAGCCGCTCTGTAGACTGAATAAAGAACGCTACCTAAACAAAATCTAAAAAACGACTGATTCGCAGACTTTTGTGTGTTATAGTTTTTAATCGGGTGAAGCTCAACGGGAATAAAGTGAAGGATGCCTTTTTATTTGCTGATTTCCCTGAAGCCTATAAATGAGTATGGACAGCCAAAGTTGTTTTCAAATTAATAACAGTGAAACGAAAGCAGAAACAAAGTACACCTGTTACTAGATGACGTTTAGTAAGCGAATGATCAATGTCAGTAGTATAGGAAGAGCATGTACATGCCCATGCAGGTCTTGTCTTATAAATACTATGCCAAGTGACCACTGGTTATAAAACATATTTACAAGAATTGTGGCCCCTGTCATTTTATGAATAGAAAAGCTGTTACAAAAAGAAGCCCACTATACTGTCATTACAGTGACTAAGGCTTCATGCCATACAGCGTAAAAATGTATTTCAGCACTCATGAGAAACAAATGGTAGCACAGCCACCGCTGAAATCCGTTTTTGCTGTACATGATTGTAGGCACATCCGAGCAGCTCTCAGTAAGGGCTCTATGTGTATGCAGACTTATGGCCCAATGTGGACTTCTTGCTTTTTTCCCCTTTCTTTGCACTGTGCGGGCATGGTGCCTAAAATTTAGCTCATGAAATTTAAGGGGTTATGTATAGTCCAGTAGCATAAAAGAAACACTAAACCTGCAGACAGTAATTGTTAACAACATATACTAGTCCCAGTGGGTATAATAGTTCATGAATAAGGTGCAAAGTCTGATTTCAGTGACTGCTGAAGGTGGTGAGGTAGAGGCTGATGAAGGAGGCGTGGACATGCCTCCGAAACACATTCCAATTGGCCAGAACACTTCCAGTAAACACCAAGCTTTGACAGCTGCAGATTCCTCCTGTCATTAAAGTAGAAGTAAACTCCCCTATCGTTTTCATCCACGGAAGCTACCATCTTTGCCTCTGTTTAATCTTCAGCTGCCACGGTGCTGCACATGTGATCCGTTATGACACCAGCCATTGGGTGGTTTGACAGTTTGGTTGAGAGCACAGCCAATGTGCAGTTAGCATTCCTGGCATGCCATTTTTTTAAAACTGTTTAAATCGATGGGTTTACCTCCACTTTAAGTCCACCCGACTCCTGGCTCATACAGCTGTGGCTGAGACTGAGGCCGCGTAAACACGCGGGGACTGTTCGCTCAACTTTGTCCACTGAACAGTGTTTCGGCGGACAGTCCCCTCGTGTGTGGGCTTCAGCGGACAGTTTCAGCGGACAGTCTGACGAGCAAAGTTTTTCGGAAATTCCGTAAAACTGTCCGCTGAAACTTAGTTTGAGCGGACAGTCCGCCCGTGTGTAGGCTTGTTCGTCAAACTAAGTTCCGCGCATGCTCAGAAAGGATTTACACGGCGAAGGTTGCATTGCAGTGTATAGGACGTCGTATTTCTAGTCCCGTCGTACGTGCCGCTCACGTCATCGCGCAAGTTTCAGCGGACTGTTCGTTCGTCGTGTGTGGCCAAGTCCGTCCATGCTAATTTTGAGCGGACTGTCCGCTCAAACTGTTTGACGAACAAAGTTGGGCGAACAGTCCCCGCGTGTGTACGCGGCCTCATAGATGGGCATTTGTGGTCTACTCTAGTGTTCACTGATGATCTGTTATCGCCATCTGTTATGCCCATTGTACTGGATACCCCGAGTGCATAACTTACTTTTACAGTGCATCCAGAAAGTATTCATAGCGCTTCACTTTTTCCACATTTTGTTATGTTACAGCCTCCTTCCAAAATGGATTAAATAATTTTCCTCAAAATTCTACAAATACGCCATAATGACAACATGAAAGAAGTTTGTTTGAAATCTTTGCAAATAAAAAATGTACATAAGTATTCACAGCCTTTGCCATGACACTCAAAGTTGAGCTCAAGTGCCTCCTGTTTTCACTGATTATCCTTGAAATGTTTCTATAACTTGGAGTCCACCTGTGGTAAATTCAGTTGATTGGACAAGATTTGGAGAGGTACACTCTATCTGTCTATATTAAGTCCCACAGTTAGCAGTGCATGTCAGAGCACAAACCAAGCCATGAAGTCCAAGGAATTGTCTGTAGACCACGAGACAGGATTGTATTGATGCACAGATCTGGGGAAGGCTACAAAGAACTTTCTGCAGCATTGAAGGTCCCATTGAGCACAGTGGCCTCTATCATACGTAAATGGAAGAAGTTTGGAACCACCAGGACTCTTCCTAGAGCAGGCTGCCCAGCCAAACTGAGCGTTCGGGGGAAAAGGGCATTAGTCAGGGAGGTGACCAAGAACCCAATGGTCACTATGACAGAGCTCCATTTCTCTGTGGAGAGAGGAGAAACTTCCAGAACAACCCCCACCTCCGTAGCACTCCACCAATCAGGCCTGTATGGTAGAGTGGCCAGACAGAAGCCACTCCTCTGTAAAAGGCACATGACAGCCTGCCTGGAGTTTTGGAAAAGGCACCTGAAGGACTCTCAGACCATGAAAAACAAAATTCTCTGGTCTGATGAAACAAAGATTGAACTCTTTGGCCTGAATGGCAAGCATCACGTCTGGAGGAAACCAGGCTGCGCTCATCATCTGGCCAATACCATCCCTACAGTGAAGCATGGTAGTGGCAGCATCATGCTGTGGGGATGTTTTTTAGTGGCAGGAACTGGGAGACTTGTCAGGATCGAGGGAAAGATGAATGCAGCAATGTAGAGAGACATTCTTCATGAAAACCTGCTCCAGAGCGCTCTGGACCTCAGACTAGGGTGAAGGTTCATCTTCCAACAGGACAACGACCCTAAGCACACAGCCAAGATAACAAAGGAGTGGCTATGGGACAACTCTGAATGTCCTTGAGTGGCCCAGCCAGAGTCCAGATTTGAACATCTCTAGAAAGATCTGAAAATGGCTGTGCACCGATGTTCCCTATCGACCCGAGCTTGAGAGGTCCTGCAAAGAAAAATGAGAGAGACTGCCCAAAAATAGGTGTGCCAAGCTTGTATCATCTTATTGTTAAAAAAGACTTAAGGCTATAATTGGTGCCAAAGGTGCTTCAACAAAGTATTGAGCAAAGGCTGTGAAAACTTCAGTACATGTGATTTTTATTTTTAATACATTTTCAAAGATTTTAAACAAACTTCTTTCACTGTGTCATTATGGGGTATTGCTTGTACAATTTTAGAGGAAAATAATAAACTGAATCAATTTTGGAATAAGGCTGTAACATTACTTTCCAGGTGCACTGTAACTCTGATTTTTGAATAATAAACAATACTGCTCTATAGGCGGTATGGTTCTTCTCTCCTCCCCCTTTCTTAGCTATTTTATGTATAGTACAGCACTCCAAAATGACCTTCTGTGCCTGTTCCCTAGATATTTTGTGGCGATATACTTGAAATTGATCAACAAGGAAGTAATTTAATTTTTTTAAGTTGCTTTCTGTACAACAGACATTTATTTTTTATGATCATATAAGATCAATGCGACAAGATCAAGTGCCACAATGTTCCCCAGAATGGCTGATACAATTTCTGGAAGTTTAATCGTAGGATAAGGGGATATTTTTCCATAGACAATATTTTTTATTATTGCAAATAGCACAAATTTTTATGTTTCATCTCACAATGGGGCTTAAAAAGACTTGAATTATTTGTTGACAGCTAGAAATGCAATAAACCTTTGTTCCAGCGGATAACTAACTAGTTCCAGATCAGGTGTGTCCAACAGAAGTGTTTTGGACTGTATGCATCCCTAGACCCTTTATTATTTTAATTTACTATAGAATTGTTTTTGGCCTCATTTAAACAAAGAGAAAAGTAATTGGCTGAAATACATATGTGAACTGTTTTACCTGTCAAAGTTAAACATTTAATTGGCGATGCCTGCAGATGATACACTGCTGCCAAAGAGTGACATTGCTTTTCAGATTACTTCCTGCATTCTAGATTGTGGATGAACATTAATCTTCATACTGTTGATGCCCCTTTTGTTCCGTTGTCCTCTTGCAAGCATGCCCCAACTCCTCCCTGTCCAGTGTCTATTTCTTAGATAGGTTGTGATGTCAGCACTGCGCAGTGCAACAAGTGGATCAATATTCTCACGCTCAGCCTAGTTTTTGGTGTGCAGGAAATTATGGAGTGTTAATTATTAATGTTTCTTAGATATGCACATAAAATGAACTTAAAGCGTCCGTTAAACCAAAAAAAAAAAAAAAAAAAAATATGAAGATCCTGTTCCCTTAAAGCCTGTTTTACAGCACAGTGCTTATGCTGTATCATTTGGACCCTCGTATCACCTGAAATACCTGGCTGATCCTGCCTAACTATGCCCTCCCCTCTGCAAACAGACCATGATAATCATGGCTGCTGAGCCCGATACCGTGGTCTATTTGAGTGATTCCGTCAGCTGCAGTCTGCTCTTCTGTGTGTCTCCTGTGTGTCCTTCTCCCCCCTCCAATCTCTGCTTGTACAATATGCTCCCCTCCCACCCCCCGCTCCTGCTGCTCTACATGCTCTCATATTTTCTAATACATCATCCCATCCTCTCTGCACCATTTTTAGAAGTTTCCCTGTGCCTGCGTTCTGTAAAAATACTGCACGATTCTACCTGTTTGATCTCCGCTCTCGCCGCTCAGGTGACTGTAGGCGGCTCAGCACTCTGCGTCTCCTCTCTCCATCTCCCCCACCGGCTGATGTCAACGGGAGGGCTCAGCCCCACCCACTGAAGCTATGAGCCGGAGACAGAACAGGGGAGAGGAATCAGCTGAATGCCCGGAGAGGAGCTCATACAGGTTTTTACAGAACACAGGCACAGGAAAACCTGATAATGGTGTAGAGAGGAAGGGATGATGTAATAGATGTGGGTTAACAACTACATTAATATAAAAAAATATTATCATTGTGTGTTAATGCATTCAAAAATGTTTATGCACAGTTTATAACCATCTTTGCAATCAATCTTTTCGATTGTGTTACCTCACTGCTGATTAGAAACAGACTCTAAGAAGTCATGGCTGGTAATCAAAAACGACATGACCTAGGCTGAGAGCTTCATTCTGCACTGTTGGAGAAGGCTTGGATTACACTGGGAGAAGCTGATTGGAGGAAAGGCACACACATCTCCCCTCCACATAGGTAGAAGAATGAAAATGCTTTCATAGCTCTGCTCTTAGACGGCAAGCTATGTGCTAATCTATTTATAGCAACTTCCCACAACACACACTTCTATCTCCCGTCTCGGAGAATGTATGAGAAGTTATCAGGCGGATAACAGAGCTACTGAAGCAGAGACAGCTATGGGACATAGTGCTTTGGAGAGAGATAATAAAACACTATAGATATACGTGCCCAGCTTGAATTTCATGAATTGGGTCTACATCCACTTTAACCACTTCAGCCCTGAAAGGATTTGCCCCCTTAATGACCATGCCATTTTGTGCAATACGGCTTATTTTTTGTGCTGTAAACAAAAAAAGAGCGACAGTTTTGAAAAAAAAAAACAATATTTTTTATTTAGCTATAATAAATATACCCCAAAAATTTTTAAAAAATATATATTTATTCATCAGTTTAGGACACTATGTATTCTTCTACATATTTTTAGTAAAAAAATGTTTTAAAAAATCACAACAGGCGTATATTAATTGCGCAAAAGTTAGTCTACAACTTAGTCTACATAGGGGGTATATTTATGGCATTTTTTATAATTTTTTTTACTGCTAATGATGGCGATCAGCAATTTTTAGTGGGACTGCGACATTGCAGTGGACAGATGGGACACTTTTGACAGATATGGCTTTCTAAAGAGCGATCGCGGGTCGGCAGTGGATATCGTGGCTGCCGGCCAAGGGCATTGGCTCCGGTGTCGTGGCCCCTATACCTCTTAAAGCAGCCGACGTACACCTTCGGTGGTTTGTGCAGCCATGCCAATCTGCCACAGTATAACTGCGGTGGCTGTTCGTTAAGAGTTTAATTCATGAGACATGCGAATTGTAATCACTTTCCGCTCGGGTAAAGTTTGATATTTTTCACATATGTGTTAAAATCAGCATTTTTTTCCCCTACTTCGAACCCCCAAACATTATATATTTTCATAAAGCAGAGGCCCTGGAGAATAAAATGGTGGCTGCTGCAAATTATATTTGCACCGCCCTTTATTCAACCCAAATTTTCTGGCAAAAAGACACTTAAATGCACTTTAGTGCAAACAAACAATATAATACCCAATTTTTTGATAAACTATACATGATGATGTTGTGTCGAGTAAATATATACTAACCATGTCAAGATTTAAAATTTCACTCTCTCGTGAAATGGTGACAAACTACATTGCAAGTGTAACTAAAACCCTTGTTTTTAATTTGAAATGTTAGGGTTAATATAAACATATTTTGGGTACTTCAACTAGCAATATTTAGCACATGCATTTTTATGCATATATAGCTTTTTTTTGCCTGCACCATGGACTTTTGGTGTGCTTTCAGAAAACGCACCAAAAATGGCAAATCTAAAGAGAAGTCTACGGGAAAAATCCAGTAATTTGTACGAAAACTGCAAGTACACTGCACCCGAGCTGTGGGGAGACTGCATTGGAGCAATGTAAAAGTGCCCTAAGACTACTAGTCTTTTGGCCCTCATTCGCACTTGAGTGTTTTTCTGCTTACTTCTCTGTGTCTGACTATGTAGAATTCCATTCCTTCTAATTGTGCCTGTTTATGCTTGTATGCTCAGTTGCCCTACGTGCAGAAAGGTACAAGTTTTTTTTTCTTTTTCAGCCATTTTTGATCCCATAGACTTCAAAAGGAATGCCTGCAAATGCAAGATGGGTATGTTTTTGCATCCAAAGAATTCCTCTACACCAGGGGTCTCCAAACTCTGGCCCTCCAGTTGTTCAGGAACTACAATTCCCATCATGCCTAGTCATGTCTGTGAATGTCAGTGTTTTACAATGCCTCAAGGTATATGTAGTTCCGCAAGAGCTGGAGGGCCTTAGTTTGGAGACCCCTGCTCTACACCTACAGAATTGCTTTCCTCCCTTTGCACAGACCAGGAAACAAACTCCTGATGCTTGAGACCCTTACAAAACTCCTGAAAAATAAACTCTTCAGAATACGCTCTGCTCAGGCATGAATGTCAGAATGTGCATATGTATGGACATAGGTTTTAAATAGCAAATCACTTACTTTGGATCAATGAAGGTATAGCGCCATGCCTACCTATTGCTTTTTCCATATACTTCATTCCATCCAATTTGGTTGGAAATACATGGTAGAGGCAGCTCGTATCCTAGCATGTACCTAGCATGTATCCTAGCAGTAGCATATACCATCTATTATCCATAGCGCAATCCTACCTTCTTTTTTAATGTAGAATCATGTGCACCTAACTATAATAAGTACTTCCTACCATATATGTCAGCTTTAACATTTTGGTAATTGTAATAAAGTCAATTATTAAACATTTTTCAGAGATATTTTCTGAATTTTAATCTTCAAAATACACTACTATCTTTTGTAATTAGATAAATGTGGCTCTTAGCAGAACAAACACAGACCCATGCAGAGTTTAAAAAAAAAAAGAAACATAATGGCTTTTTTACAGTGACAGTTTGGATAGCAATTGATTAAAGGTGGTTTACTCATATTTAGGCTAAGACATATTAAACAATCATAGAAACAACACTCAAATACAATTAGAAGGATGTAAAATTGTGAATGATCAGTTGGGAACAAGTAATACGGATGATTCAGAGACAAACCAACAGAGGCATGTGAGAATTTAACAATACATTTGTTAAAGGAAAGGATAAATACCAGGAGAGGAACATTCTTTTAAATTTGTTGCCTTTTCAACAATGTAACAGAACTAGGAAATTTATTTCATCATTCACTCATTGTATTTGACACACACGTCTAAAACTGTAAAATAAATAAATACAAGTCATTTGTCTATAAACACAGAAACAATGCTTTCTTGAACTCCCGTTTAAGTCTACTTCAAGTTAGAGACACTGGCGTCTAGATCCAGATGGCTAGTTTATTTAATGTTTAAACTTTAATATGTTTTAGTAAGATATACTGGCATAGATTCTACAAAAAAAAATAAAAAAATGCTTTTTATCCTTTTTTTTTTTTTTTTTATCCAAATCACACATAAGGGTTTAGCAATCATAACAGTTAAACACTGCTAAAACAGAATGTTTAATATTATACACTGTAACAGATTTTTTTTCTCCTTTTTAAATATGTCTGTTCTTCTGCCCATTTTTTGTTTATGTGACATAGCCAATTTTTTCCCCTTTTGATTTTTTTTTTTATAAAATACATACTTCACATAAATAAGAGATTTCTATTTTGAATCTCTCTCCGGTGAACAGATGTCCTTTCTGTGGCAATTTTTTTTAAGGTGAATAAATGTTCTGTTAGATTTCATAACCATACAGCCAGGACCAGCCTTCACACAATTACACTGTAAAAGAGCACTACATTTTAGCCACAATAAAGAAAAACTACAGTGAGGAAAATACAAAGGCTGTCAAACCTGACCGCCTTCTAATAGCTGACTGTTTCTGTACTTAGATTCCAAAGACCTGCATATTTTTTACCAGGTAAAAGCTTGTTTACACTTGTGGTGCATTCGACAGGCGGTGAGGAGGCGTTATGTCACCTCCTCTTCCCGGTATCACTGTGCTGAGTGGGCATTGCAAGTGGTTGGGGGTGGTTGCGGTGTGGCCCCATTCAAGTGAATAGGTTTGGCGAGCAGTAATGTCCGCCAAAAGCAAGAGAGAGAATTTTTGCCACGTAGTTATGTGTACACCCATGTCTGCTGCCTTTGCAGCCTCAGACAGCTGAGCATTGTTTTTATGAACCCCTCTAATCTCAAGTGCCTAACTACTTCCGAAAGTACTGAAACAAGCCAGGCAACTAGAAATTAGACACTGGGATTCATTTACAAAATAAAAATATACTGTGCACTGCAAGTGGACTTGCTCCAGAGTTTAGTAAATTAGGTAAATCTTCACTTTGCAAAGAATACCCAAACACGTGCAAGGAAAATAAGAAACAGCATGTTTTGTTTGTACATGCTTGGATGATAAAAACCAGCAGAGCTTCCCCTCAGATCTACAGCAAATGCACTTAAAGCGCACTTTCAATGCACAGTATATTTGCCGTAAATCAACCTCGTATATTTGCCAGATGCTTGGGAGTTGGAGCACAGTTTTTCCTGAAGGATTAGGGTAGTTAGATGCCCCTGCCATTACAGGCTCTGTTACCCAACATGAGAATAAGAGTATGAGTCCTCATTCTGTATCCACACCAACTTCATTTATAATAAAATAAACAGAAAACCAAAATGGAAGAAAGTATCCTCCATTTAATTAGGGATATATTTGCAACCTTACCAAAGCATTAATGATGTGGGATTTATTTTTTATTTTTTATTTTTTTTTAGGGCTTTCCGTTTTCCAGTTCTGGTTACTTAAAATGATTGTAAACGACTGCCTTGTAAAATAACCCATTCTGTTTAAAATATAAATTAAAGGCAAAACATTATTGTAAAGATATACAAAAAAACATTATAAATACCTTTTTTAATTTATTTTAGAAATTATCACATTCCCTCTGTTCTCAGCTGCATAAGAGCTGGGGAGGAGAAGCAGCAACACACTGAGCTTGCCAGTGAATGGCTGTACAGCAGGGGCGTGTCAGTACAAGTCTGATCATTAGAGGAGAGCATACTGAGTACCCATCATAGCTAAAGACCATGGTGTGCTCTCCTGCTGTGGTCAGTTTTTATTAGGAAAGCAAGGGGACTAGAAGGAACACGAGGGATTTTACATAAAGGAAGCAATACTAAGAGAACAGGAGACTTTCTTATACAAGTACAAGGTGCAGCAAGCACAAATCAGGAATATGAAGTGCTGGGGTAATAAACACTAACTTAAATCCAGCCTGTGACAACTGACAAAAGAACAGTTGTCCCCTTTAGAAGTACTACCCAGGAATGATCAATTAATCTTGGCTTTACCGTCACTTTATGTCCCACTGATCATTATCATCATGACAAATAGTGAGTGGATTTTCACAACAGGTATACAGGCAGCAATACAATTTGACAGAGGTTCTAATCTTTACTTTGTACAAAATTAGAACATTTTGGCTTGAGTTTTAATGGCAGGGCTATTTTTTTAGCTCTAACATGGCACCACTTTTAAAGGCTGTGGCAGCTGAACAGACCTAGGATACCAGTGGGTCAGAACTAGGATACCAGTGGGTCAGACCTAGGATACCAGTGGATGAAATTCAATTAACTAGCATCTATCGAAAACTAGTTTGAGCAAACTGTCCTTTTAACAACAATTAAGTTGCTTCTTTTATTTCTACAGCACCAAAGTATTTGCAGAATGTGCTGTGATCATGCAGAGCCAGTATAGTACACCAAAACAATATTATGGCAGGGGAAAAAAGAACAAAACCTGAACAACAGTGTAAGTTACATTGTATAATGCTCTTAAAACATAATTTTCTGTTACCAGGTACATCCTAATAAAGAAAAGCCATCTTCCTTCCAAACTGATCTTGGATTTGAAGAAGCACAAATGAGCTGCATCATTGTGACAGTGGGGTCACTTTGGACACAGGGTGAATAAAAGAAACCCCCGATATGGTCTGTGATAGCCATATTCAAGGCTGTATATACATTGTATATAGATTGGATGTATACTGTATATGGGGGTTAAAGCGGAGGTCCACCCTAAAGTGGACCTTCCGCTCATCGGAACCCTCCCCCCCTCCGGTGCCACAATCGGCACCTTTCAGGGGGGAGGGGGGTGCAGTTACCTGGATAATCCAGGTAACTGCACCCACTTCCGGGACAGCTCTCTGCGGAAAGGGGCGTAACGTACGCCCCTTTCTGCAAGTGCCCGCCCCTTCCCGCAAGTGCCCCGCTGCCTGCTGGGAAACACACAGCTCCCAGAGGCAGCGGGGAGCGTCCTTATTGCGCAGCGCAATTCGCGCATGCGCAGTAGGGAACCGGGAAATGAAGCCGAAAGGCTCCATTTCCTGATTCCCATACCCAAGATGGCGGCGGCAGGACCCGACAGACGACCTAGCGATCGGCTTCGGGTGCCGACATCGCGGGCGCGCTGGACAGGTAAGTGTCACTATTTTAAAAGTCAGCAGCTGCAGTATTTGTAGCTGCTGGCTTTAAAAAAAAAAAAAAAACGCGGAGTCCCGGTGGACTCCCGCTTTAAGTATCATTGCTGTGAGGAATTAAGTTGTTTTGCATTTCTATTGTTCATTTAAGTCTGTCCTTGTGTGTATTGTAAAGTGCCAGACAGACTGGCTGCCAACCCTTTGTGCAAAGATGTGTATTGGGTGGGATCGTTTGAAGCCTAGCAGACGTCAGGATGAGGTGTTGAGACTTGGGATGTGTGGGTGGAGCTGGGCCCTTGTTCATGTTAAAGCATGTGCCTTGAATTGTGTATAAAGTTACAATGTTTCTCAATAATAAAGTCATTCCTACTACAGAAGAGACAGAGTGCGTCTCGTCTTTTTGCCAGAGGGGTCGGCTCCTATAGGAAAGGGTCGTTTAGCTGTGGATATTGGTAGCGAGTGGATGTGTGTCTAGGAGAGGGAACATCGTAAATGGCGTTAACCCCCATTATATTAGGGGTGCCGTTACAATCATATTTAAGCAATTCGTGTATGTCCAAGGAAATATTGTGGCAATTTCCCCCATTTTCTGAAGTATTTTTTGCCATAACAAAAAAAGGCTAACATACTGTATATTACAACTTACTTGCAAGCACACAGGCACACATCATTTTAGTTGGAATTGACTTATAAGGTCTATAAATACAGACTAAAGCTAGATAAACATGGACAGGAAGCTTAATCATATGCAAATTCTTAGGGGGCTTAGGAAGCCTAATCATGTACAAAGTCTTTGCATGGAAAGCTGTCAGGAACCATGAAACAGACAGAGACAGAAATACAATCAAATCACACTTGTTTATTAATAAAAATAAAAAGGTAAATAGAAAAAAGCGTAGTCAAGCAAGCCAGAGTCCAGTAGCCAGATCAGGTAGTCAGCCAGTCCAAAGTTCATAAACCAGATCGATTAATCAGCCAGTCCAGACATCAGGGATCCAAGGAGAGCAACTGCAAGCAGGATAGAAGCCAGGAGGGATGTCAGCAAGCCAGTCTTGAAGCAAACAGCAGGAGATGGTTCCTAGTGATGTGACTAACGTGAAGGCAAAGAAGAAATGAGCTGGAAGGCTTTAAATAGGCAGGTCAGGCGAGCATCATCGGGAACAGCTGGTAACTGTGGAAAGCGAAGAGAGCTGGCAATTAGCCGACAGCTGAGCGGCCAGCCCAGAGGAGGAAGGGCTAAGCCAGCCCTGACAGTATCCCCCCCCTCAATGACCCCTCTCCCTCGGAGGGCCACCGGGCATGAGGGGAAAACGTCTATGGAACTCGCGGAGGAGGACAGGGGCATGAACGTCAGAGGATGAAACCCAGGAGCGTTCCTCCGGCCCGTACCCCTTCCAATGCACCAGGTACTGCATGCGCCCACGGAACCTACGGGAGTCAACAATGGATTGTACCTCATACTCCTCATGGTTCTCAACCTGAATAGGGTGAAGACGTGGTACCGAGGTGGTAAATCGATTACAGACCAACGGTTTCAATAAGGAGACCTGAAACACATTTGAGATGCGCATACTAGGAGGAAGGTCCAACGCATAAGCTACTGGGTTAATCCTGCGAAGGATACGGAAAGGCCCAATAAACCGAGGTGCAAACTTCAGTGAGGGAACATGAAGCCGGAGGTTGCAAGATGACAGCCAGACCCTGTCCCCAACCTGGTAGGAAGGCGCAGGCAGGTGTCTGCGGTCAGCATGGAGTCTGTACCTATCATTAGCAAGACGCAAAGCCTCCTGGACTTGTACCCAAGTGGAACGAAGACCACGGAGATGCCAAAGATCTCAAACCCAAGAAGAAGATCGGACAAAAATATCTGTGCTGCCAGGAACCTTGCAGACGCTGCATCTCTGGTAGGGCGCTATATTTAATGTGTATATATATATATATATATATATATATATATATATATATATATATATATATATATATATATATATATGGGCTGAAGACCCCCCCAAAAAAAATAAAAGATTTCTGGGTAAACCTCACTTTTGTATGCAGGCCTTTGGATGATAAACCTATACAATGAGTTTAAAGAGTTTAGTAAAACACATTGGAAACTTATTTAACTGTATATTCACTATATACTTATCAAAACTCTGAGGATTTTTATAGTGCAGCCTGCTCAATGCCATAAAACCTCTTGAAAAATATCTTCTCAGCCAGTCTTTTTTTTCCCACGCTCTATTCACTCATGTATCCATGGCCCTAGCCAGTCAATCTGCTGATGAACCTCACAGTGCAGAAATGTTGTTAGTATAATGGTATATAAGGGTAAAAATGCACTAATATTTTTAAAGGCATTTTTAATGCTCCTATTTAGTCACAGGCTCACTTTGGGCTGCATTCACACCCAATCGTTTTTCAAAGTCGCGTGATTTTGCCATGTTTTTGCTGTGATTTTGTTCAGGTCACCAATGTAAAAGGCAGAAAAACGCGTTTTTAAGGCATTCTGCATCAGGTGACAAAACGCTCAGATGTGAACAGGTGCCATTGAAATGAATGGGATTTTACTTGTTGGGCATTCTTCAGTCGTTTTTCGGGTATTTTATGAGCTGAAAATGCACAGGTGTGAATGCAGACTTTTTTTCCCTCAATAAAAAACTTTATTAAAGAAATGAAATTACAAACATGACAGATTCCAGATTCAGCAAGTTGCAGTGTACAATCGGTATACTTATCACTTTACACCAGCGCTCAACATGGTATCATCATTATGCACCTACAACAGGCTACCCTGCAGGGTCTACTGCGCTGTCAAACCTTAAGTAACTTTTCCCTGACTGAATTATAGTATGTAAACTCTTAGAGGGGGTGATAAGTAACTATATACAAGATTTTAATTTTATTTTTAGTAATGAGAATGGTATCATTAGCAGCAATCAGCATTGATTCATGAAGAATCGTTCTTGCCAAACCAATCTATTAACCTTCCATAAGGAGGAGTTGCCATCTAGATAAAGGAAGGCCTATGGACGTGGATTTACCTGTATTTTGCAAAAGCATTTGACACAGTTCCCCATAAACTGTTTATTATACAAAATAAGGTCCGTTTGCATGGGCCATAGGGCGAGTACATGGATTGAAAAAAAAACTGGCTACAAGGGCGAGTTCAGAGGGAGGTGATAAATGGGGAGTACTCGGAATGGTCAGGAGTGGGGTCCCTCAGGGTTCTGTGCTGGGACAAATCCTGTTTAATTTGTTCATAAAGGACCTGGAGGATGGGGTAAACAGTTCAATCTCTGTATTTGCCAATTATACTAAGTTAGGCAGGGCAATAACTTCTCCGTAGGATGTGGAAACCTTGCAAAAAGATCTGAACAAATTAATGGGGTGGGCAACTACATGGCAAATGAGATCCAATGTAGAAAAATGTAAAATAATGCATTTGGGTGGCAACAATATGAATGCAATCTATACACTGGGGGGGGGGGGGGAGAACCTCTGGTGGAATCTACGATGGAAAAGGACCTGGGGGTCCTAGTAGATGATAGGCTCAGCAATGGCATGCAATGCCAAGCTGCTGCTAACAAAGCAAACAGAATATTGGCATGCATTAAAAAGGGGATCAACTCCAGAGATAAAACGATAATTCTCCCGCTCTACAAGACTCTGGTCCAGCCGCACCTAGAGTATGCTGTCCAGTTCTGGGCACCAGTCCTCACGAAAGATGTATTGGAAATGGAGCGAGCGAGGCTGGAGAAGAGACGCTTGAGAGGGGATATGATTTCAACATACAAATACCATACTGGTGACAATAGGGATAAAACATTTTCGCAGAAGGGAGTTTAACCACTTGAGATCCGCGCTATAGTAAAAAGACGTGTATAGCGCGGATCTCAATTTCCGGGACTACGTCTATTGACGTAGTCCCCTTTAAGAGTTCCCCGCGCGCTCCCGGGAGCGCGCATCGGGGAAAATCTGTGTTGGCCGTGTCCGCTGGACACAGCCAATCACAGATCGCTGTAAACGGCCAATCACAGCGGCCGTTTACAGCGCAATCGCCACCTCCAATGGGTGATGATCTCAAATGTAAACAAATGAGATCATCACCCATTGCCGAACGTGTCTCCTCACACAGCGATAGCGTGTGAGGAGACCGAAGGTGTCTGTGAGTGTAAAAGTGACAGTAAACTGATAAAAAACCCACCTGTGCCCAGATCTACCCTGCCAGTGCCCAGATCTACCCTGCCAGTGCCCTGCCAGTGCCCAGATCTACCCTGCCAGTGCCCACCTGTGCCCACCTGTGCCCACCTGTGCACCGCCAGTGCCCCGCCAGTGCCCGCCAGTGCCAATCGGTGCCCATCTGTACCAATCGGTGCCCATCTGTGCCTCAGCAGTGCCCATCTGTGCCGCCTAAGCAGTGCCCATCTGTGCCGCCTCAGCAGTGCCCATCTGTGCCGCCTAAGCAGTGCCCATCTGTGCCGCCTAAGCAGTGCCCATCTGTGCCCATCTGCTGCCTTATCAGTGCACATCCGTGCAATAAATCAGTGCACATCTGTGCCGACCTATCAGTGCCCATCTGCCGACTCAGCAGTGCCCATCTGTGCCGATTCAGCAGTGCCCATCTCTGCCGCCTCAGCAGTGCCCATCTGCCGCCTCAGCAGTGCCCATCTGCCGCCTCAGCAGTGCACATCCGTGCAATAAATCAGTGCACATCCGTGCAATAAATCAGTGCACATCTGTGCCGACCCATCAGTGCCCATCTGCCGCCTCAGCAGTGCCCATCTGTGCCGCCTCAGCAGTGCCCATCTGTGCCGCCTCAGCAGTGCCCATCTGTGCCGCCTCAGCAGTGCCCATCTGCCGCCTCAGCAGTGCCCATCTGCCGCCTCATCAGTGCACATCCGTGCAACAAATCTGCACATCTGTGCAATAAATCAGTGCACATCTGTGCCGACCCATCAGTGTCCATTTGTGCCACCTCAAAAGCGCCCATCTGTGCCACCTCATCAGTGCCCATCAGTGCTACAATGGCTAAACGCGTCTTTTCCGCTGAGGAGGCGTACCAAATTATTTCCGCGGCCGACGAGAGCAACGGGGAGCTCTCCTCTTCCGATTCCTTTTCGGATTCGGATTCTGAAGACGTAACTTATGAGCCAGTCCTCAGCAGTGAAACACTGACTGATGAATCCGAGGAGGAAGATATCCGGCCCATCAAGTGAAGGCGTTCTAGTGAGGCAGTGCCGTCCACCAGCACCGCAGTGCCGTCCACCAGCACCGCAATGCCGTCCACCAGCACCGCAGTGCCCCAGCAAGAAAGGCCAAGTACCAGTGGGGTGTCATCTCAGCCCCAAAGGGTTAGGAGCCATGCTGGCCTTCCCTATGCCCTTCAGAACCCCTTGTGGCTTCCTCCTAATTCAGGAGAGGCCAATGTTCCCCCTTTCACCGCCCAGCCAGGAGTCCAGGTGGACACGGAGAATTTTAGCCCCATCGATTTTTTTAATTTAATTTTTACGGAGGACATGTTGGCGTCAATTGTGGCCCAGTGCAACCTGTATGCACAACAATTTATTTTTCAAAATCCGACCTCCTATTATGCCCGTCCCTACGAATGGAGAGACCTAACGGTGGAGGAGTTCAAGCTTTTTTTAGGCCTCACATTTAATATGGGACTCAACAAAAAAAACCAATTACGTACCTACTGGTCAACCCACCCCCTCCACCACTCACCGCTCTTCTCCGCGGTAATGCCCAGAACCAGGTATCAGATGATCCTGAGGTTCTTACATTTCAGTGACAATTCCCAATGCCTTCCACGAAATGATCCAAATTATGACCGCCTTTACAAAATTCGACCAATACTAAATTATTTTTCTGAAATATTCCCCAAATTGTTTACCCCGGACCAACACATATGTGTGGATGAGTCCCTTATTAAATTTAGTGGCAGGCTTAGGATGAAGCAATTTATGCCCAGCAAAAGGGCCCGCTATGGGGTGAAGGTCTACAAATTATGTGACCGTGACACAGGGTACACATATTCCTTCAAGGTGTACGAAGGGAAGGACACCCAGCTACAGCCCCCTAATTGTCCGGATTATTTGGGATCCAGCGGAAAAATTGTTTGGGACCTCATATACCCCCTACTGGATAAAGGCTACCACCTCTATGTAGACAACTTCTACACATCTCTGCCCCTGTTCCACAACCTTCACCGGAAGAAGACGCCAGCATGTGGCACTGTAAAAAAGAACCGGAAGGGCTTTCCTCAAAGTCTGGTGAACAAGAAGCTGCGGAAAGGAGAAACCGCAAGTCTAAGAAACAAGGAGGTTCTGGCAGTGAAGTGGAGGGACAGAAGAGATGTGTACATGTTATCTTCTATCCACAACGATACCTTCGTAGAAATCCCCAGAAGGAATGGCCCCGTAAAGAAACCCAAATGTATTTCAGAGTATAATTTGTTCATGGGAGGAGTCGACTTCAACGACCAAATGATGGAACCATATCTGGTCTCAAGACGGACATATCATTGGTACAAAAAAGTAGTAATTTATTTTTTTCAATTGGCCATTTACAATTCATATGTAATTTACAGCAACGCCACCCAAAACCCCAAACGTTTCTTTGGCTACCAGGAGGAAGTTTTCACAGCCCTTATTTTCCCAAACGGCCCACCAGAAAATATCAGATCAGACGTTGTAAGTCGACTCTCCGAGCGCCACTTTCCGGATAAAATTCCCCGGACACCAGCAGGCAAAAGACGCCAAAAAAGATGTAAGGCGTGTACCAGAGCAGGAGTCAGAAGAGACACATCTTATTATTGTGCACAATGTCCTTCCCAACCAGGCCTCTGTATAGGCGACTGTTTTCGGCGTTACCATACTTCAATAAATTTTTAGTGAAGTATGGTAAACATAATCCTCAGTTCCTGCCTTCATACACCTTCACACCCCTTATGCCACTGCCTGCTCTGTAACGGACCCTGGCTTGTTATTTGACCACTCTTATGCCTGCCGATTCTGTACATACCGCTGCCTGATCTGGAACTGACCCTGGACTGTTATTCGACCACGCTTCTGCCTAACGATTCTGTACATACCTCTGCCTCATCTGGAACTGACCCTGGACTGTTATTCGACCATGCTTCTGTCTAACGATTCTGTATATATCTCTGCCTGATCTGGAACTGACCTTGGACTGTTTGACCACGATATTTGCCTGCCTCTTGGACTGATCTTGTATTCTGCAACTTGACTAGTGGGATTCAACACGGGGTCTCACATATGTGAGGGGCTCCAGTATAGTTTTTCTGGAAGAAGAAAACAATTTTCTTTGTTTTCTTATTCCTAGATTAGGGTCTGGAGACTCGGAGGCTTCAAAGAGATTTGGGAGGGAGAAGCCTCTACCCCTATCCCCATTCTGTCCTGAACGAGGCTCTACTTTTGTCTGCTGCCTGTAGGACTTACTGCCATCATGCCGCACTGACCACACCACAAGGACCTGCCTACTACCAGGACCAATATTTTTGGCACTGCTGACATCTCTGCACTAACCCTGGACTGTAATATGGACAGTATCCCTGCCTGCTGCCTGAAAAACTGTGTTCGCTGTTGCTGACCAAGTCCCTGCCTGCTGCCTGGACCAGTGATATCCTCCTGTGGACAACTGCGCTTCTAAAACCACAGGTAATCTTTTCTTTACCCTTTGCTCAGCATAATGTATTTGGGGGTGTAATTCTTGGTATGTGCAGGCTATGTGTCCCTGGAACGCCGACGGTGTTTCTTGCATGTTGCGCCTCTGTATTTGGTCAGGCTGTGTAAAAGTCTCACACATGTGGTATCGTTATACTCAGGAGGAGTAGTAGAACGTATTTTGGGGTGTTATTTTTGCTATGTAAATGCTATGCGTTGGAAATATCTTATAAACGGACAACTTTGTGTAAAAAAAAATGCGTTTTCATTTTTTTCCACATTTTCCGAAAACTTCTGGAAAAAAATGAACCATTGAAAAGACTCATTATGCCTCATAGATTATACGTTGGGGTGTTAGCTTTCCAAAATGGGGTCATTTTCTGGACGTTTCCATTGCCCTGGTGTTCCAGGGCCTTCAAAACTGTAATAGGTGGTTGAGAAATGAAATGTGTAATTTATGCTCCTAGAATGCCTGAAGGTGCTACTTCAAAATTAGGCCTCTGTATGTGGTCAGGCTGTGTAAAAGTCTCACACATTTGGTATCGTTATACTCAGGAGGAGTAGTAGAACGTATTTTGGGGTGTTATTTTTGCTATGTAAATGCTATGCGTTGGAAATATCTTATAAACGGACAACTTTGTGTAAAAAAAAATGCGTTTTCATTTTTTCCCACATTTTCCGAAAACTTCTGGAAAAAAATGAACCATTGAAAAGACTCATTATGCCTCATAGATTATACGTGGGGTGTTAGCTTTCCAAAATGGGGTCATTTTCTGGACGTTTCCATTGCCCTGGTGTTCCAGGGCCTTCAAAACTGTAATAGGTGATTGAGAAATGAAATGTGTAATTTATGCTCTTAGAATGCCTGAAGGTGCTACTTCAAAATTAGGCCTCTGTATGTGGTCAGGCTGTGTAAAAGTCTCACACATGTGGTATCGTTATACTCAGGAGGAGTAGTAGAACGTATTTTGGGGTGTTATTTTTGCTATGTAAATGCTATGCGTTGGAAATATCTTATAAACGGACAACTTTGTGTAAAAAAAAATGCGTTTTCATTTTTTTCCACATTTTCCGAAAACTTCTGGAAAAAAATGAACCATTGAAAAGACTCATTATGCCTCATAGATTATACGTTGGGGTGTTAGCTTTCCAAAATGGGGTCATTTTCTGGACGTTTCCATTGCCCTGGTGTTCCAGGGCCTTCAAAACTGTAATAGGTGGTTGAGAAATGAAATGTGTAATTTATGCTCCTAGAATGCCTGAAGGTGCTACTTCAAAATTAGGCCTCTGTATGTGGTCAGGCTGTGTAAAAGTCTCACACATTTGGTATCGTTATACTCAGGAGGAGTAGTAGAATGTATTTTGGGGTGTTATTTGTGGTATGCACATTCCGTGTGGGAGAAATAAGCTATTACAATGAAAATTTTGTGAAAAAAAAAAAAAATCGTAATTTTGCAAAGAATTATGGGAAAAAATGACAACTTAAAATAACTAACCATGCCTCTTACTAAATACATTGGAATGTCTACTTTCCAAAAAGGGGTCATTTGGGGGGCATTTGTACTTTCCTGGCTTGTTAGGGTCTCAAGAATGGAGATAGGCCTTAGTACATCAGATGTGATCTTTTTTTGCAAATCTTTATGATTTGCACCATAGCTTGTAGACTCTATAAATTTCACACAGATCATATAATATGCAAAAATTTGGGTTATTTTTACCAAAGATGTGTAGTAGTATAAATTGTGGCCAAAATTTATGAAGAAAAATTGCTAATTTGCTAAATTTTGTCACAGAAACGAAGAAAAATTCATTTTTTTTCAAAATTTTCGGTCTTTTTTCATTTATAGCGCAGAAAATAAAAAACCGAGAGGTGATCAAATACCACCAAAAGAAAGCTCTATTGGTATGAAGAAAAGGACAAAAAAATCATTTGGTTACAGTGTTGCATGACTGAGTAATTGTCATTCAAAATGTGAGAGCACTGAAAGCTGAAAATTGGTCTGGGACTGAGGGGGGTTTAAGTGCCCAGTAAGCAAGTGGTTAACAAGACACGTGGCCACTCATTAAAATTAGAAGAGAGGTTTAACCTTAAACTATGTAGAGGATTCTTTACTGTAAGAGCGGCAAGGATGTGGAACTCCCTTCCACAGGCGGTGGTCTCAGCGGGGAGCATTGATAGTTTCAAGAAACTATTAGATAAGCACCTGAACGACCACAACATACAGGGATATAAAATCTAATACTGACATATAATCACACATATAGGTTGGACTTGACGAACTTGTGTCTTTTTTCGACCTCATCTACTATTTAACTATGTAAGTACTCTAAAGAGATGTGGTAAAAAGGGACCACCATATTGTTTATAAACTTCTATCGGGAGGCCATCATCCCCAGGGGCCTTGGAATTAGGGGAGAGGCCAATCGCCTTTTGCAGTTCCTCTATTCTGATGTGGGCATCTAGGAGTGCTATTTGGGATGTGGAGAGGCAGGGCAGCTCAACAGCCTGCAGGTAGGTCTGCAATTCCACCTCTGAGTAGCCCGTGCGAGACTGGTAGAGATCTGAATATTATTCCACCAGCTCCTGCATGATTTGAGTGGGAGTGTTCACCAGCTTTTCCTGTTAGGTGTGCAGAGCACCAATAGAGGGGTAGGTCTGGGAAGACTCGACTATTTATGTGAGTAGTCAGCCTGTCGGTTCCCCCTCTTCATAAAAAGCAAGTCTATTGAAAAATCTCTATCAGCTGCTGAACTAGCAATACAATCAACCGCTTCCTGCGCGGCCAGCCAGGCCTCCATGACAGAGTCACCAGGTTTACCTATAAACCTTGTTTCCGGCTGGCTCACTATTTGCTCTGCCTGCTCCTTCAGGGCACTCGTTTTAGATTTAATACTTATAACTTCAGTGATAAGGATACCTCTCAGGAATGCTTTAAAGGCATCCCAGGCTGTATTCAAATTAGGGCGGTCTGCATTGTGTAGCCAGAACCCAGCAATTGTGTTGGTTATGTCACCATGGGAGGGGAATAGGTTTAACCAAAAGGCATTGCGTTTCCAAGGGGCTCTCGGTAGGGTCGTGTCAGGTTTAGAGATCAAATAGACCAATAGGGGAGAATGATCGGAGATTCCCCTGACTAGGTATTTGAGGTCATGTAGGAAGCAGGATGTTTGGGATGTGCATAGGCAGAGATCTATTCTATAGAGAGAGGGGGGGCATTTTAGAAAAGCAGGAGAATTATTTTTGCTGCAGGTTACGGCCTCGCCAGGGCTCTATCCATCCCACCTTCTCTGTGAATTTCCACAGTGCCATTCTGGCAATAGTGTGGCCATTCATCGGAGGGGGATATTTATCTAAGACAGGGTCCATATAGCAATTGAGGTCTCCCACAGCAATCAAAGGTAGGGCAGGGTTCCCAAGTTGAAATTCCAGGAGGGTTCTAAGGGGATCTAGGTTAAAGGGGGGTGGGACATATAAAGCAGCCAAAATGCATTTCAGTCGGTACACTCTACATAGCAGGATCACATACCTCCCCACAGAATCAGTTTGTCATACACCTGGAAGTCTACAGATCAGTGTACCAGTACACTCACTCCCCTTCAGTAGGAGGTGTGCATGGAATGGCACGCCCATGCAAAATTAACACAAGATACTGTCTCTGGAACCAGATGGGTTTCCTGGAGGGCATAAATAGCCGGTGAGTGCTTTCTGAGGATGGTGGACACCATGGTACATTTAAGTCGGTCTTGGAGGCCCTCAATATTCCAGGACAGTATTGTAACATTATTCATTTAGAGGTAATAAAGTATCTGAGATTGGGTGAAAGGAGCCTCAGGCCTTCTTGCCCAGAGTGATACAAATTTCTGTTTGGCCGGGCATATCAGACCGGGATGTCAGTCACAGGGCATTGGGATAGTGACAAGGCACAATTTTGCAAGGAATTGCTGGAAGTGATGTCAATAGTTTTGGAATCATAACAGCAGCTTAGTTGAACTGTAAAGAAAAATAGTGAACTAAGAACAGTAGAGTCTCCATCACTGTGTAGCTGTGGAAACATTCGCTAGCCAGCGATTCCCGACTCAATTGGTCGGTTGGGAACTGAAAGTCGATAAAAACAGAGAACTTAGGGTTGCTTTGAGCCGCACAACTGGTACAGCTCAAAGGGAATCAACTAGTTCTTTACTGGTAAACTTTTCGAATTTGAAAAATTCACATGGCTCACAAAGCTGGGGGGAGAAAACAGTTTCATGTCCCAGCCAAACTGCCGGTGTCCTGTATAAAGACAGGCGAAGGGTAGCATTTGCTGTGTTCATCCCACCTCCGGGTGTAGTGGAGCCCGATGTCAGTCTCCCTCCACCGCAGCCCTCCTGGTCAGGTGGATAGCATTTTTGTTGGCATCAATCCAGGCAGATGCATCAGCCGCAGATTCAAAAAAGTGAGCTTGGCCTCTAGCTGAGATGCGGAGTCACACAGGGAACAGCATGGCGTATGAAGCTTGGAGGCGCTGTACTTCCGCAGAGTAGTCAGGGTAAAAAGAGATGCATGCACCATTAAATTGTATGTTGCGCCGTTCTCTTGCTTGGCAAAGTATAATTTCCTTGTCTTTGTAGTTAAGGAGTGTGGCTAGAAGGGTACAAGGCCTGGTGGAACAGGTCTGGGTGGTACTCTATTTGCCCGCTCCACTGAGTACAACAGGGTGAACACATCTTTCCCAAAGACCTTGAGTAGCCATTTTTCCACAAATTCTCCTGGGTCCCTACCCTCCATCTTCTCCGGGAGCTCCACTATGCACACATTGCTCCTTCTCTCAATGTCATCGGACTTGAGCTCATTTGCCTTTGTAAGTCTCGCTGTGATCTGAGTGTCTCCGATCAGGGGGGCCAGTTTTTCTTCTAAGTCGCTAATGCAACCTTCTGCGGCAGTGGTGCGCTCTCTAATCTTTTGCATGTCATGGCAGATATAGCCCAGTTCCTCCTTCATGCCACCAAATTGCTCCTGTAAGGTATGCACAGAGGCTGTGCAGCTATGTATCACTCTGAGGATGTCTGCCAGTGTAGGTTGTGCTGCCTCTTCACCCCCCATCTCCTCCATCTCACTCTCAGGGAAAGCCAATTCCTGTGTGGCAGTGGGGGCCTGTGAGGGCTGCTCTCCCGCCAGTGCTGCATGCAGTATAGCTGGAGTGGCATCCATATCTTCCTACCCTCTCTGCCCTGTAAGCTCAGCCAGTTTTTGTGTATGGTATAGCATGTCCCTGGAGGGGTCCTTGCTATTTGTCTTGAGAGTTTTGAGAGGCTTACCCGCATCCTTCAGCTTGTCAGCTCCATGTGAGTATTTGGAGCAGGAGGCCGCGGTGCCATGTTGGATTTTGAGGGGTCCCCTGGTCTCCGCCTGTTTATGGGTCTGCATGGCGTCCAAAGTGTCCAGGGGTAGGACCGGAGTGTCAGTGGTGGGTACGGCAGGGTTGTGGAGCGAAATCCGATGGTTTCACAGGCTGGGAGCAGGATCGAAGCAGGATCTAGGACGGGAGCTCTGTAAGACTCATCCTCTCACATGCCGCTCTTGGCCATGCCCCCGTTAATGCAGCCTTAAAACCAGTGTGCCAGTTCTTTACCCATAATTTTAAAATAATTAAAAAAAAGTCAGGCAACTGTAAAATCTGCACAATGTTACCAGAGCCATTATCTTTTAATACAGAAAAAAGCATAAGTTAACTAACCAAATGCATGCTACGCAAACATATGGAATCTTAAACCATATAAAATATTAACGATAAACTACATATGCACACATTCAATTTTAGTGTAAAAAATCTTCAGCCAAATATTGTTTTTCTGCTGATAATTAAAACAATCATCACTCCAATGATTGTGCTGCATATTTTATTTCATCTTCACATCAAAATAAAAAAGGTAATTTAAAAAAAAAATTATATTCCCTTGAGATGATAGACTAAATGAAAGCGTAAGTACCTTCACATAATATTGGTAAGCGGACCCTTTGGGAAATAGTTGACTTTCTCAAATCAAGGTATTCAAAGCTCATTGAAAAATGTTCATTTGGAATGCAGATATCAAAGATGATGCAAATGTTCAAGAGAAATGTAGAACTTACCAGATGTTCTAATCCAGCTTTGATGTTAACCAAGTCCCTGTAACAGAAGAACAAAAGTTCTAAATTGTTACTAAATCCTTGTCCAATGCAATTCATGTAATTTGCCTCCTAGCTCCCCGATGTTTAAATATTGACCAGCACTATCTTGTTAATTTAGCAGATAACTTTCTATAAAGCAAGAAGATTTACAAAGATGATATACTAGTATAGCTGCCATTAAAAATGATAAAATCATTGTTCAACCTGGCCAAATATAGAAAGGCCAAGAAACAATGTTATGATCATAAGTAGTGTATAACCTCTGCAGACAATTCCTAACCATCAAACATCAGGGAGCTGTTTGTTATGTTTTTTTCCTAACTACAATAATTTCCCAGAGACAAAGATATCCTAAGAGTGCATAAACATGCATGTTCAGGGTCAGTTCACACTGAGGTAGCACGACATGCAGCGCGACTGCCTCAGGCGACCTGCATCCGACCTCAACAGCGGCTTGCAAAATTACTTATGTTAAGAAGTCAATGCTAGTCACCTGAAGTCGTCCCAATAGTACAGGAACCCTTTTCTAACTTGTGTCGCTCCTATTAGAACGGTTCCATTGTACAAAATGGAGTGTGACTTGTCAGGCGGCTAAGTCGACTGACAAGTTCCCCCAGTGTGAACCAAGTCTCAGGCAGTACAAACATGTTTGTTTATCATAAGACAGAGTGCTTCTAGACCCTAAAGGCAGCTCAAAAAGGGCCTCATCTAGATATTTAGGTAGGATGCTCCTCCTGCTTAGTGGATCCAATAGACAATAATTTCCTTTTAAGCATACCATTGATACTCAACATCATCATGCAGCTGCTACTACAAGAACAGGATGAGAAAATAACATAATAATACAATTACTGTAACAATATTTTAATAAATGATGTATCCCACATATCTGTACCAAGGCAAGTCTACACCAATACCACAAAGTTTATACAGTGGCAAACGCAAAGGTTTGTAGGTGCCCATACTTATAAGATGCTCGTTGTCAAATCAGGCTAGCTTTAACTAGCACACGTTTTGAAGTAATGTGATTGATTCTACTGCAGTGAATATTTGTTGAATGTCAAAATCTCTGCTTCATAAATATGTCCACACGATCAGAAAATTGTCCGAAAAATACCACTTTCGAAAAGCGATCGTATGATAATCTGATGGTTAGTGCACAGCTTTCGGGAGCCGATCACGACAGTTCATCTGATATTATTAGAAGGGACAAACACAATTTTTTTCTTGTACGATACTAGATTGTACGATTTTTGTTTAATCTGTACATGTCTTCATCCAAAAATACAATACATCACTTTTTTATTCTGTGGTACGAGAATTTTTGTAACTTTAGTAACCTCTTCATTTTCGATCTGGAGACTAGCATGCAAAAAAAAATGGACGGTCATTCGTCCGATAATCTCATCTTGTGTACAAGGCATTAGTCTATGAACACATTATGACTCTCGCAAACAACTGCCAACTAATTCTTTCCAGTGCGTCTTCTGTATACTCTCAGCTGATGGCCACTGTATATTACCCGCTTACCTACAGCACAGAATCCTCATTTCAATTACAATTAATTTAAAATGATACAGAAGGCTTTACAATACCGCATATGAAAGGGAAAAAATGACTGCACCTCAAGTTAAAACACTGCTGAAAGGTGTTTCTGCACTTTTCATTGCCTTTAAAAAAAGATTTTCATTGTACTATAGGGAAAACATATGCATTTTTCTTGACTATGCAGTCACAGGCATAGAGCAGCGCAAACAGCAAAATTAGATTTAAATGCTGCATCTGAATATGCTTTCTTATGGAGGAAAATGCGTCATAAATTGTAAAAGCATGAACAGGCCCTTGTTTGCACTATTTCATGAGTTACTTTATTATTCTAATACATTTTAAAATAAGATTCAGTTTACCTGTAAGATCGTTTTCTTGGAGTATACCAAAGGACACAGAGGACTTCATATTCATGAATATTTGGGTTATGCCTTCAAGTGGACACTGGCCAAAAAAGGCTAATTTCACCAGTAAAAGGAGGGGCCTTGCCCTTAAAGTAGTATTGAACCCAAAAGCTAACATTATATTGCAGGTTACCAGTTCGAAGATGTGACTACATTATCACAATTACATGATAATATTAGGGTTGTGACAGTCCAGTAGCGAAGTCCTAGTGGTAAAAGGAAGGAACAAAGCTACTTGGGACCTTATAAAGGGCTCCAGGCAGAAGTGATGGTAAAATGTGCAATCTGTGATTTAAACCAGGGTTCCAGCCTAAAGTGGAACTTCCGCTCATTGGAACCCTCCCCCCTCCGGTGTCACAGTTGGTACCTTTCAGGGGGGAGGGGGGGTGCAGATACCTGTCTTTGCACCCACTTCCGGGTATAGACTCCCACGAGAGTCTATGTTGTTTCCTGTCCCGCCACGCTGTCTGCTGGGACACACACAGGTCCCAGAGACAGCTCAGACCATTCCCATTGCACTGCGCAAATCGTGCATGCGCAGTAGGGACCCGGGAAGTGCAGCCGCAATGCTTCACTTCCTGATTCCCTCACAGAGAATGGCGGCGGCAACTAAACTCTGAATGATCGAATTTTAGCACCAAGTTAAAAAACTTTACACTGTAAAAGTTAATAGGTTTTCACAAAGTCCTGGTTTCCTGATAGTTATAATGTATTAACGCATGCTATTCAGGAGTGTGGGTATAGTAACATGTAACAAACAGGGTGACCCTAACTCACCTGTCCATGTCGCTGATCCCTATATATGGTCCACATTTTGACCATCATGGTGGGCCTACCCCCAGAGGGGTCTTCAGGGTGCAGGCATGGACCATATCCCTGGACCTATAAAGCATTAGAGGCTAACTACACGCATCGCACAGCGAGAAGGTGAGCACCCACACAGGATTCAGTGCCAGAACCAACATTCCATGCTACCGTGACAGCATGGAGCCCAGGTATTGCTTACAAGTTTTAACAATGTAAAAATATAAAGCAAATATACCACGCTGTCTGCAACCAAATGCAATAAAGCAGCTAGCACAGCAATTGATCAAATTGCAACAAATAAAAACATGTGGGAGATAAGTGCAGTGCTCAAAATACATTTCAAAATGAATTTAAATAAATAGTGTACATATACATACAAAAATGCACAGAAATAATCTGAACATGAACTCAAAATAATACAAACAGTGTGTAGATATACAAGTATACACTAAGATAAGCAAGTGTAATAAACCTAAAATAGAAAAATGAAATACCAAAGGTCATAACAACAAATGTGAAAATGGAATTAGTTTGAATAATGTCCAACAATATCCAAGGAAATGAATAAAAGTCCTAAATGTTTGGAAAGGTGAACCAAACAATAAATATCCAAAACGTGGTTCAAAATAACTGACACTTAAACTGGGTAATGATGTGATATAGAAAAACATGCCCAAACTTGTTGATAAGTGATCCCCCACCAGAGAGTCAAAAGGCTTACCAGAACAATCGAACCCAAATGGGTATACACCCAATGGGTCAATCAGGCTTGTAGGGTTACACACCCAAAAGGGAACTGTCACAATGGACACGACCTCCAGCCAGGAGACCAACTCCAACAATAGACCTCAATGGGATAGGTAATAGGCAGAAAACAGCATGGATGACTTCTTCATGCCCTGTCTGTCTGCTTCCTCTGGTCTGTGTTTCAGCCTCGATACAACCTTTGGAATTTATTTTTTCTATTTTAGGTTTATTACACGTGTTTATCTTAGTGTATACTTGTATATCTACACACTAATTGTATTATTTTGAGTTCATTCTCAGATCATTTGTGTGCGCTTTTTTATGTATATGTACACTATTTATTTCAGTTCATTTTGAGATTTATTTTGAGCGCTGCACTTATCTCCCACATTGCTTCCCAGGTTTTACTGGTGTTGCACCAACGAAGAGTTGATTGAAAAATCTAAAGAAAAGTAATAAGCTAGTTAAAGTGGAGTTCCGCTTAAAAAAATAATAATTTAAAGTCAGCAGCTACAAATACTACAGCTGCTGACTTTTAATAATTGGACACTTACCTGTCCCAGGGTCCAGCGTGTGGGGGAACGAAGCCCTGCTTGTCTCCCCCTTCTCTCTGTGGCACCGGAATTGTCACTGTGGGCGCCTTGCTGTGGCTTCACAGCCGGGCACGCACTGCACATGCGCAAGTCACGCTGTGACTGGCTGGGCAATCATCTGGGACCTGTTACATGTCCCAGATGATTGCCAAGGAGAGGTGAACTGACTTTTGGCACCGCGGAGCCCCGGGAGGAAGTGGGACTTGGAGCCCACTAAAAAGAGGGTTTCTGCTCCCCCCCCCCCCCCCCCAAAAAATGACATGCCAAATATGGCATGTCAGGGAGTCGCCTTCCCTTAAAGATGAAGTTCCATTTTTGGGTGGAACTACACTTTAAGCTAAAAGTAATTTCTCTGTAAAGGAAATGAGGTGTATTACCTTAAGACACTAGCAAGAAATGAAGAACTCTCAGAGTGGGGTAGGGTTATAGGGAGTACAGCCATGGGATATGTCCTCAAAAGCTTGCCAGTGTCTAATCACATGAAAGTACCAGGCAATAAACCATGAATATGAATATCCATGGAAAATTTCCCAAATTTCCATGATGTTGATCGGCCACTTATTCTCTGACTAGCACATTTCCTGGACTGAGAGGTTCTCCAGAACAACTTTCATAGCACAACAGGTTGGCATCCATAGTCAAGACCATCCAGTTCATCTGAAGGAAGGGTTTCGCAGAATCCAGCATCTACGTGGGTATCCACCATTCCAAATTTGACCTAGTCTTGGCAGTCAGATGCATAAGCAAGACTCAGGACTCCTGAGATTTGTCTCTGGAAAGAAACTGTACACAAGGGACCGCATTGAAGGCAGCTACCATTTTCCCTGAACCTTCAAAGCCCAAATAGATGCAACCTCAGGGACCCCTGGGATTGAACAGACATGCACTTCTCCTGTGGAAGTACCACCTTCATCTGTGCCATGTCAGGAACTAGGCTGAAACACTATACAGCTGCCGAGTTGGAATCTCTTCCCCTCTCCCAAAACAGCAGCATCTCTAGGGCTGCAAAAAAAAAAAAAGACTCCTTTTGTGGCTCCAAAATGGTCCTCAAGTGCATAAAGTATGCATAAAGTATGGTGAAGGAAAGCAATGAAATTCCAGTTTACAGCCTCTTGACACCATGCTGCAGATCCAGCATCTCAATTTGTTTCTTGCAAAAAAGTTCTGCTGACCAACTTTTGACTGGACAAACCGTGTTCACCAATGAAAGCTGCCTTATGGAGTTCTTCCAAGGCATCCCCCGGGAAACAAGACTCATGGAAAAGCTTACAACTTGCAGAGCTGCTCCGACCAGAATGCCTCAGTGCCTCTGCATGGGTTGCAGAAAATACTTTTTTTTATGATTCTCCCATCAACACAGACAGCAGGGGGAGAAGACAATAATTATTGCTAGCAGCCGCTAGCGATAATCGCAAGCAAATCCGGCAGACTGGTTGTTTCCAAGTCGATCAGTCAATTTGGTACATTCAGCCTACCCATTAACGGTTCGATTCTCGGCTGGTTCAGCAGGAATTTGTAATGAGATTTGAATCGTGTATGGCTTGGCCTTACAGAGGGCTTCTAACGTCTTATCTGCAGTGTCTTTAAAGACTGGAACAATCAGGATCTTACTGAAATAGAAAATAGCGGGGTCACATTAGAACGTTCTTGATAGAGACGTTATTTCTAGCACAAAAGCAAATTGCTATTTAATGGATGCAACCCCCAGACGCACACGTCTCGGTGGATTTGCGCTGTTAATCAAATCTCATCTTATATAATTAGTCCTGTACGAACGCAGAGGGTGCCCAAGGAAATATAGCAATGTATTGGATGTGTGGTGTATTCAACTCTTAATATTCGCAATGATAACTGAACAATCTTTCTGAGACATTGTCTGTAGATGTGCCACATTATGTCTGATGTTCTGTACGTGTTTAGTTTACTGTACATTTTATCTAGGGAGGAGACAGAGTCCGTTTCAGTTTTGGTTCATTGACACTTAGCTTTAAAAACACACAAACAAACCTGCTCCAGAAGAGTGATTAGCCTTCCATCTTGTAATGAAGGTGCTAGCACAGCTCATCTGCAAGGCTACAGAAAAGAAAAGGATCCAGAATCCGCTGCACTTCTTCAACCTTTATTGTGTGTTCTATAAAATCATCACAGGCAGTGTAACGTACAGCCCAAAGTCAACACGTTTCACGCTCCTTATGAGTAAGCGCTAGTTGTAGCACGAAACATGTTAACTTTCTGATGTACCCCACACTGTCTGTGCTATTTTTTTTGTGACATTCTATAAAAGGTTGAAGTGCAGTGGATTCCAGATACTTTTCTTTTCTGTAGCTTTGCAGATGAACTGTGCTAGCACCTTCACCACAAGTGGCTAGTAGATGGACAGCAAATCACTCACCTGGAGCAGCTTTGTGTGTTTTTAAAGCAAAGTGTCAATGACTCAAAACTAAAACAAACTGTGTCCTTTCTAGATAAAAAGTACAGTAAACAAAACAAGGTTAAAGAAGTGCAGTGGATTCTGGTTTCATTTTCTTTTCTGTAACTTTATTGCTTTATGTTGACTTTTATACAAATCATGCTGTGAACATTGTTGTGCTGAGTTGTATTACTCTGTATTTTAACTTCTCTTGTAATAATAATAATTTAAAAAAAAATAGCTGGGTTAACACCTGACAGTCCAAATTTCTTGTAGAATTTCTTCTCTTGGGGATACTGCTGAGCAAATTGCTTCAGATGTGAAAAAACTTTCAACAAATGAGGGAGAAGGGAAAGATAAGGGGTATTTTGCCAGCCGTCAGATCCTAAACCAACTGACAATTTTAAGAGAGGATGCTGGAAGTGGTCATTTCAGATTACTGCCAGGAAGCCCACTGTAATCTAATGTGTCTGAGACAGTCCCATGGCCCTGAAATTCCTCCAGGGAGGACTCCTCATCCTATTCCTCATTGTCCACACATTAAAAACCAGCAATAACCTCTTAGAGCTGATCCTGAAAACCAGAAATGGCTTTCGAGAATGCCTCAATTTTTGACACAAAGGGACCTGATGATTTGCCCCTGAGATGGTGGAAATACCAGTTAAGGGCAAAGGTTCAGAGCTAATCTGACCATTAGTAAAGTCATTGCAGATCAAACTGTGCAGGGGTCCTCCTTACCTTGTGAAAAAGCAAGCTACACTTTTGTGAAACGTGTCAACTGCAATCCCTGTAACCCGTCTGGATTTTGAAAATAAAGACCATCATCAAACAATTTAGCAGCTCTGGTGTGCGACCATTTTGTTTCTCATCTGTCCTTCTTACCTTATAGAGGGATTTGGGAGCCCACAACCACCACCACCACCACACACACCCCTGTACCCACACCGGGAGATGCTTGCTGTGCATGCTTACAAACAGCTTTCTGCCCAGCAAGGAGAACAGTGAGAACCACATTAGCGACACCACCAAATCTCAAAATTTTGAAAGATTAGCAATTATGGGCAGCAGTGCCTTAGATGGTCTCAGAGTGCAAACCACCAGGTATGAGGCAGAGGGCACAAGAAATGCACTGCTATTTTTAATGAGAAACTAAAGACAAAAAGGTACATCTTTCAGTGTACTGCTTAGAAACAAACACATTATTAAATGTTCCCTGTACCCCCCTATAGCAATTCGTCATGTTTTGATCTCAGTTCTAATGGTAACAACTATCTGTAAAGCTTACAAAAATATAGTCAATGACTATATGAAAACTAGGTCCATTCCTGTTTTTTTTTTTTTTTTTGCCAATGCAATTCGATACAGTTGTATAAGTACTATGCAATTGGTTAAATGTACTTTATTTTAATACAATCTAGGAGAAGCAGTAAACTGACACATTTCAGTTTACACATTTCTGCATAGTGCAGTCAAAGTAATCTGAACTGCTGCATAATGTAAATGGTTTATGTCTAATGTTTTGAGGACGTTTATTTTCATAAAACCACAGAATATCCATTCACAACACGCCATGATTTTTAATTACCTTTTTATGTAGCTTTATAAAAAAAACATTTCAGTGCTGGATCAACAATGACCTAATTTCAGATACTCTATGTATGATATGGTAAGGATTATAGCATGTATGTGGGATTCCCCATAAATTATCAGCTTCACAATGAAGGGATGGTCCTCGAAATATCTGTCAGGGTCATTATTAAAAATTGTCCGTTTTAAGGTGCAAACAATTTTCCACCTGCTCTGAAAGGATCCTAACGTGTATGTTACCTCAAAAATGGTGATCATATAGATCAGGGATATGCAATTAGCGGACCTCCAGCTGCTGCAGAACTACAATTCCCATGAGACATAGCAAGACTCTGAGAGCCACAAGCATGACACCCAGAGGCAGAAGCATGATGGGATTTGTAGTTTTGCAACAGATGGAGGCCCGCTAATTGCTTATCCCTGATATATATGTATCTATTTTTCATTTTATTTTAATCTATCCTTTTCCTTTTTAGTTCCTTTATTAGAAATACCTGGTGATCATGCCAGCACCACTTTTGCAGTTCTTTTTTCTGACCACGGCAAGCACGGAAGCATTTGGTTTGAGTGTACCTCTTTGGAGTTCCAAAATGCTGTATCTTTTGTAGTCAGGTCAGCGTCACATCCCCAGCTTAGCAATTCTGCTTCATGGCGATTCCCAGCAGGAGCCCTGCTGTCAAAATCCAGCTGACGTAGTTTAAACCCATAATTATGGATGGCAGTCATAGCAACTGATGTGTGGTTTGGTAAAACATAACTGTTTTTCATCATAATTCCTTCAAATTCCATTGATGTTTCTCTAGCATGTTGTACAGACGTCCAGGCTCTATGTACATGCTTAGCCGAGTATCTATGGTGCTGCACAGAAAGGTCAGGATCAATTTGCACAATAGCATTCAGGCACCACAAGGTGTCTGCACATCAACAGTATTGTTACTTTAGAAATGTAACAAGCCAGATCAAATTACCCTGTGTCCTGCAAGGTGTGTAGCATCCACTGTCCTTCACACCCAACTACATGGATCATTTTCAGCAAGCTTTATATTTAATCCATGGGTTCACTCACCAACACCCAGGCATGTATTAAGAGTGCAATTCCCAGTAGCACAAAAATGTTATCTTGATAAGGCTTAGGCACCTTTTGCACAAAGCGGATACATATTGACAGACTCCACTTGCTCAGCGGAATCGCTCTACTGATCCCCACTGAGCAGGCGGATGACAGGTCCGTATCCGCTCACTGTACAGAGATGGATCTGTCAGAGTCCTGCTCTCCTCTACAGAGAGATCAGGCTGTCCGTTTTCATCTGATCCACTGGGCAGATGGTGAACGTATCGCCACACATCTGTTTTCAGGGGATTTTGTCCACCGATCATCCGCATCCCCATAGAAGACAATAGGTGGCCCAACCAGGTGGCTTGAAAGGTGGACCTGATCCGTCTGATCATGTGAAAGGGGTCTTAAAAGAAAAATTGGGCAAACGCAAGGTACCAAAGTATAAATAACTAAAAAGTAACAGTCTATATGGCTTATTCCTATCTGCTCTGTTACTTCTGGACTTTGTCTTGGAAAAAAAGGCCAAGAAATTGAAACATAATTTATACCTTCATAGTGCAGTGCAACAAAACGTATATGTAACTTTACGGTTTTGTTTTAATTTATGAAAGTACCCTTATTTCCCCAAAAATTTTGCAAATACCATGTCACATAAAATATTTCAACGACCGCTATTTTATTCTCTAGGGTCTCTGCTAAAAAAAAAAATATGTATAATGTTTGGGGTTTCTAAGTAATTTTCTAGCAAAAAATACGGATTTTAACTTGTAAGCAACAAATGTCAGAAATAGTTTTAGGCATGAAAGGGATAATAATCCTTTCCACTCATATGTACAGTAAAGGCTCGTACACACTATAAGAAAATCGGGTGAACATTTTCATCTAAAGAATTTTCGTACGATATCCGTATAGTGTGTACACAACTTTGGACAGGGAACTTTCGTACAGGAACAGAACCAACGATTTTGGTTTAATGTGTTCAGTTTTTGTACGATTTTCAAACAAGAAAAATCAGAAAAGAAAGACTGCGCATGATCAGAAACAACAACAAAAAAAAAAGCCTTTGTTATACGAGAATTTTCGTACAAATTTTCGTTCATCGGTTCTGATTAGCTGTGAAACAACGAGGATAATCGGATGATCGTTAGCTTTTCTTATAGTGGGTACCCCACTTAAGTGTCCATCTGAATCTCGTCTTCCATCAACCGTGTTCAGTGATAAATCCTTCCTCTTATGTTGCATGAAAAACCTGCTCACCCCAAGATAGAAATGATTAGGCCCCGTCATCAAAAATTACTCAGCTCCTGGGGAGAACTGCTTTCTTTCCTTTTGAGTATCGGTTATCTCTCACCCTTGTGTTCACATTCAACAACTGGACCAAGGGGCAAAAAAAAAAAAAAGAAGAGGCAGATACATAGTGCTTTCCCGTTTATTTATAAAACCCCCCAACACTTACAAGATAAAACAGAAAAAAGTGCTTGTAACAAATCTACATCAGCTGGCTCACCACTCTCCTCGTACACAGTGGTGGAAGACGAGATTTAGATGGACAATTATATATGAGTGGAAAGGATTATTATTTTTAGAAATTTTTGTGCAACTATCACAATTGGAGAACATGATACTATAATATTTAATTGCAGGACAATGTATTAATATATATTTGTTGCGCTGCACTATGAAGGTATAAATCATTATTTGGTGTTTTGAGATCAGCTTGCAACAAATTTTAAATGATTTTGAGCTACTTATCTGAGTTATATAGTTATTTAGGTTCACAAACGGTAAGATATTTTTGATTGTGCCGATTGTCACTATATTACTTAAATTGCAATATAAGGTGTCGACCTACCCATAACTAGATACACACTGTAAGAGAAGGAATTTACAATCCTGACATAGTCCTGTACCTTGTCCTAATTATACTGTAAAAGCCACATTCTGTAAAGTGTTCCCTTCCAGGTACCATGGACCCATTGTAAACCAAGAAAAATGCATGCATCCTTTAGTGTGCATTGTGTTGCTTTTGCTTACATTTTCAGAAACCTTAGGGATGTAAAATGCAATCTAAAAGCAGTTCAACTCAGGGGTGGGCAACTAAGCAAATGAAATGCTGAACAAACAAAAAAGACCAACTATAAAGTTTGGACTGCCTGTAGTTTGAAGAGGCCTGAACATCAACCTGGTAAAATGGTAAAAAAAAAAATGGCTAGTAAAACAGTTACACATGGATGTCTTCTCTCAGTAGAGAAAAGGTGTCCATTCTGCACACTTGCAAAAA
This sequence comes from Lithobates pipiens, assembly GCF_037356315.1. Classification (NCBI taxonomy): domain Eukaryota; kingdom Metazoa; phylum Chordata; class Amphibia; order Anura; family Ranidae; genus Lithobates; species Lithobates pipiens. Next base: position 431,805,421 of record NW_027507758.1, read on the forward strand.
AACTGAGGCATGCTGAAAGTGGCTGAGGCTATACCAGCCAGGTCCCCCTTTTTAAAAAAAAACAAATTCTACTGTATGTGGTAATATAAACCAAATGTCTCTAAATCCTGTGTCCCTCAATGAATAAGAAAGAAATGCATTTTCAGTCGAAAATGTCTGTTAGCAGGTCATTAGTCTAAAAATGTAACCACTGGTGAAAAGCTGGTGAGAATCGGTTTGAAGCAGAAACAACAAGAGAAAGAAATGGAGACATCTATTATCTGTCCAGAGATGAAGTCCTGAGCATCTATTGAAACCTTTAAGTGCAACCTTCTTAATGAAGCTAATTTACTGCAGGAAAGGAACGCACTTGCAGGAAAGGAACGGCTGTCTATCAATAGTTGATAACTCCCTGTCATGGTGTCTGGGTTTTATTTAGTGGTCTGTGTGCAAAGCTGTCCCTGTCATGGCTTTATCAATATTTGTACAAGTTTGCCTCTCCGCTGAAAGCAGCCTTAATTCAATTACAGGGCTCAGAACTGATAACATGCTCCTGAAGTGGAAAATGGGAAGAGATTATTGGCAAATGAATAAAGATTTGTATCAGGAAAACACATAGGAGTACAGCAGGTCTCGCTCACGCTCTCTTTTTTTTAATCATTCCGTCTTAGGTCTTTGGGGAACCGAGAGTTTCCCTTCTACTCATACTGCACATTGATTTTTGAATTAGACTGCAATATTAAATAATTAATATAGAAGCTATGATTGATGCTTTGCATTAGTTGAATATTAGGTTATCAATCAAAATCCACTTGGTTTAATGTAATAATATTGAAAAAAGTGACATGGGCTGTTCATTCAATTTGTAGTTGAGGAAGCACAGGCAGCAATGTGGAAGAGTAAAATGAAGTTGACCTGTTGAGGAAGCACAGGCAGCAATGTGGAAGAGTAACATGAAGCTTACCAGCTCAGAACATTGTGGTCAGAAGCCATGAGCACAGGGAAGGCAACACTTACATTTACATCTATTGGCATGCTGGCAATAGCTTCTTTGTCAATCTAAAAACCATACAGCAAATACAACAAAACAGATCTCAACTAAATGAACCTGACATAATATATAATAAATAGAAGTAAATAGATCTAATGTAAAATATGTACTGATTACTTTAATGCATGTTTGGCAGTATAAGGCCGATATAACAGCAACAACAAAAATAAAGGACCATAGCATAAAATTTACTGATGACTTAACGTTGATGTAAACCAAGAACATTTCGTTTTCAAAAACTGGGCTTTTAAAATATTTTCATCAGTGCATTTTAAGCCTCAAGCACGCGTGAACAGGCTTGAGTTGGATGTATGCTTTGGGTCGTTGTCATGCTGAAAGATGAAGTTCCTCTTCATGTTCCGATTTCTAGCAGAAGCCTGACGGTTTTGTGCCAATATTGACTAGTATTGGGAACCATTTACAATTCCCTCTACCTTGACTAAGGGCCCTGTTCAATCTGAAGTAAAATAGTCCCAAAGCATGATGCTGCCACCACCATGCTTCAATGTGGGTATGGTGTTCTTTTGGTGACGTGAAGTGTTGTTTCTTAACCAAACATATCTTTTGGAATTATGGCCAAAAAGTTCAAACTTGGTTTCATCAGACCAGAACACATTTTCCCACATGCTTTTTGGGAGACTTCAGGTGTGTTTTTGCCACTCTACCACATAGTCCAGACATATGAAGAACACACAGCCAGTACTTGCTAGATATTCCTGCAGCTCCTTTAATGTTGCTGTAGGCCTCTTGGCAGCCTCCCTGACCAGTTTTCTTCTGGTCTTTTTATCAATTTTGAAGGGACATCCAGTTCTTGGTAATATCACTGTTGTGGCATATTTTCTTGACTTGAGGACTGTCTTCCCTGTGTTCCATGGTATATCTAATGCCTTGGAAATTTTTTTGTACCCTTCTCCTGACTGATCCCTCTGATGCTTTGGAAGCTCTCTGTGGACCATGGCTTTTGCTGTAGGATGCGACTACAGGAAAGATCTACCTGTCAGGAAAGACCTACTAGAACAGCTGAACTTTATTTGGGGTTAATCAGAGGCAATTTAAATGATGGCAGGTGTGTACTGACTACGATTTAAAATGAGTTTGAATGTGATTGCTTAATTCTGAACATAGCTACATCCCCAATTATAAGATGGTGTGTAAAAAAAAAAAAAAAGATTTCAGTATGTTTTTCAATTGAGTTGTACAGTTTATGGGTCACATTAAAGGTGGAAAAGTTCTGAAATTATTTATTTTTGTCTAATTTTTTACCATCACAGAAACCTGACATTTTAACAGGGGTGTGTAGACTTTTTATATCGACTGTAGGGAATGGAGTGAGAGAAGCAGAGGGTATAATGCTGCAATCAGAGCTCTCTATTCTAGGCCTGGACTTTATGGAGTCTGGAGACAGGGTGGGAGATGAGTCACCAGGGTCCCCTTGGTATAGTAGAACTGCCAGCTTGGGATCTGAGGTGTGGGCGGCTTGCTCTGTAGTAGTCAGGAGAGGGCTGGGTAAAAATCTGTCAGCTTTTGAGGCTGATTCGGTGCCTCACACCTCTGGGTCATGTCGCCTGAGTGTTGGAAGAGCAGTGCTGGAGTAGGTTTGCTGAAAATCACCCCGTTTGCCAGGCTGGAACCACCTACACTGGAACCACTGTAGGTGGAGATGTGGAGGCGATCCAGCGGAAGGCAGCCATCCATGGAGCCGGCCCGGACACACCCCCTCATTTGTAATGCTCAATGAACTGCGAGGGTGCTGGTGACCATGGATTAATGTGCAAGTCCAGCCTAGCACTAAAATTCCTGCATCTATAGACATCCACGAGCTAACATTAAGACCCCTTTCACACTGAGGCAGTTCTCAGGCATTTAAGTGCTAGAAATAGCACCTGAAAACTGCCTCTAATTCTCTGCAATGGGTGCTTTCAAACCCGGGAGGTGGTCTTGTGGGACGTTCGGAAAAAAATCCTGCAAGCAGCATCTTTAAGGCGGATTGGGAGCGCTGCATACAGTACTCCCAAAACATCCCTGCTCATTGCAATGAATTTGGAAGCGCCACAAAACAGGAGTTTTTAATCCCTTCTTTGGGGTTAAAAGTGCTCCGCTAGCAGCTGAGAAGTGCCACAAAAGCGCCGCCTAGACAGCGATAAAGCATGGCTAAATCAAGCGGTGCTTTACCATGAATGCAACCGCGGTGTGAAAGGGGTCTAACCTATCCTATCCTTGTAAAGAAGAGATCAGTATACATACCTTTTTTGAAGCCGATCTGATCTGTTCTCCACCAGCGGAAGCTCTGCAGAGGACACAGCTGACAACGGCTGTGAAATTAATGGGGAGTGACCGGGGATGGACTGACCATTTGGCCACTCGGGCACTGGGCCACTAGGGGGCCCCATCAGGGTTGCCAGCCTCAGCAAAACCAGTGACAGTATGTAAAAATCTGTGTTTTTTTTACATCTGTCTCTGAAATTTCCCTTACCGACATCCTTTTGGTCTAAAAATCCTGAGATTATAGCTGCCCTACGGCATCAATAAAGTTTGTATACTGATTTCTTCTTTACATGGCTAGATAGGTTAGTGTTAGATCATCAATGTTTGCAGATGCAGGGTTTTTAGTGTTAGGGTGGACTTCTACTTTAAGCCTGCCCTTTGGAACAAATAATGCCAATAGAACTCTAACGGGGCTAATTATAACATTAAAACTCAGAAAACAAATGTGAATTATTTGTAAATAGTAAACCAATTGGATTGTTTCATTTTACATTGAATAAAGATGAAATATGTGCAGTAAAAAAAAAACAATCTCACAGATAATGAAAATAAACAGACCAGAAACTGCTGCTACAGATTCATATATTTCCCAAGCTGTTCTCCAATGTAAACAACAGTATGCTTACAGATGTGTTTTCTGTGATTGATCATCAAAGTGATCACATGGTACCGACCTGCCCAGATTGGCTCGGTACACTTTCTCCAATGACAGCTCAGTACACAGTGCTGCCTCTGGCCTGACAGTGCTTTACCCAGTGTTGATTATGGCATTGGGTAAATAATTGTCTGTCAAGCTTCAGTTTAAAGTGGGATTCCACTGTCTGCAACTTTTTTTTTTGGCAATATGACAATCAATAACAGTGTTAATTATAGCACTCACTTCTTCTGTTTTAAAATCGATAATCTGTCCATTTTGTCCGCATTGGAGAACTTATAAAACCTCATCCAGACCGTTGTCATTTTGCCTGTGGGCATGTGAAGCCCACAGGCATCCTCTTCCGGGATACAGGCATGCTGATGGACCAGCACACACCGCCCGTTAGAGCGCCGATCTCGCGCATGCGCAGTATCGCCACCATCAACTGCACAGGTTGTCATCACAACGGGCGGCGTCATAGGAAGTCCTGCCCCGTTGTGATGGCAACAAAGATAACCACACAGATAAACGCACAGACTCCTGGGAAATAAAAACAACGATCCCAGGAGCCCCTGCGGCCGACAGGAAGAACTGACCTGCCGCTGAAGCGCCACCCATTTCCACAGCAGCACCGCCCCTTTCCGGAATCTCCAGAGGCAGGAAAATTGAAAGAAGAAGAAAACAGAAGAAGACAGAAGAAGACAGAAGAAGACATCAGAAAGGTAAGGGGGATATCTAGCGATTAGGGAAGGGGGGGATCACAGACGTAGGACTAGTAATTTGGGTGGAGCTCCGCTTTAAAGACATACTACGGTACTAAAGTAGTTAAAGAAATGTGATCAATTCCCTGAAATACTTGTCTATATCATATAACTGATGGTTCTGCTGTGCATAGCGCCACACTTTACAATGTATCGGTTTACTCAAAATAAAATTTTTCTCTTCCACATAAGTTAACACTGGAGTGGTATTAAATTGAAAACCAAGAATGTAATATATTGCAGCTTCCCAATCCTTATATGTGGTGGCTGCATTATTTTTCAGACTATTTTGCCTCCGTTTTCACCTGGTGATCTGGCCAGTAACACACCTCCTGTATTACAGTGCCTACACCCTGGTTGGTCTGAAGGGAGGATAGTGTTAGATGTACTAGCAGATTTAGATACACTAACAAATTGCAGCTGAAATACAGCTAACACTTTATAAGAAGTTAAAGATTTCTTTTACTTTTTCAGATAGAGGTTTTACATAAATAAATAAAAGCTGATCAAGCACCCCTGTCAGTGGTAAATGGCTTGTCTCATCTCTAACTGACACATCTAAGAGAGTGTTTTTTGGAGAAAAAAAAAATCAAAACAACAGACTTACTGGATGGACCACAGGTGAAAAAAAAAGAAAGCAAGCCTAAAAAATAAAACAAGTGCCACCATCACATCTATGAATTGTAAGCTGCAATATAATAAATGTTTGCTTTTGGGTTTAAAACCACTTTACCTGCAAATAGTAATATTTTATAAATAAAACACTTTTCCAAAAATTAAAAAATAGCAAACCAGTTCAACCAGGACCTAACACTATATAAAATGCAATTTTTGCCCCATAACAGTACTTTTGTAAGCAGTGAGCTGCACCAACTCTCAGCTAAGCCAGACATTAAATGAAGGAGACAAATGTCAATGAATGAGTTAATCTCTTGCTTTATATCTGAAGAAAGTGCTCATTAAAATGTAGCAGAACTAACAATGAATGAGCAAAAAGTTAGTCACGCTACTCTCACTCAGACAATAAAGCTTGGCAAGAACCTCCGCAATAACAAGTAAATAAAACAGGAAATAGGAAATAAGATTAGGAAACAGCTAAAAGAGGTGCCAACACATGTCCCTTGCTTCCCCAACTGCCACTAAAACTCACTGAAAAATTTGAAACACATACATCTGTCTGGGAGAAACACCATTAGGTTTCGGGTACACGGGACGTTTTTACAACCTCTCCTGAATGATTTAACTTGACAGATGGTAACCCATGTTTAAAACATCTGTTTTGCCGCGTTTACATGTCGCGTTCAGCAGCATTTTGCTGCGTTTGTGTTTAGAAGCGCTTAACCACTGGCCTGCCCAGGCCAATTTTCAGCACTGCTGCATTTTGAATGACAATTGCGCGGTCATGCGACACTGTACCCAAATGAAAATTTTATCATTTGTTTCCACACAAATAGAGCTTTCTTTTGGTGGTATTTGATCACCTCTGCAGTTTTTATTTAATGCGCTATAAACAAAAGAAGAATGACAAGTTTGAAAAAAAACACAATATTTTTTACTTTTTGCTATAATAGCTAGCCCAATTTTTTTTAATTTTTTATATATATTTTTTCCCTCAGTTTAGGTCAATATATATTATTCTACATATTTTTGGTAAAAAAAAAAGAAAAAGAAATTGCAATAAGCATGTATTAATTAGAATTTATAGTGTCTACAAAATAAGGGATAGATTTATATCATTTTTATTACTTTTTTTTTACTAGTAATGGCGATAATCTGTGATTTTTATCATGACTGACATTGCGGCAGACATATCGGACACTTTTGATGCTATTTCGGGACCATTCACATTTATACAGCAATCAGTGCTATAAAAATGCACTGATTGCTGTATAAAGGTCACTGGCAGGGAAGGGGTTAACACTAGGGGGCGATCAAGCGGTTAAATGAGTTACCTAGGGAGTGATTCTAACTGTTAGGGGGAGGGGAATCACAAGGGAAGGAGACCGATCGGTGTTCCTCTGTACTGGGAGCACATGATTGGTCTCCTCTCCCCTGACAGAATGTGGATCTGTGTTTACACACACACAGATCCATATCCCTGCTCTGTTACCGGAAATCGTGGGTGCCCGGCGGACATTGCGGCCACCGGGCATGCGCATCAGCTTCCAAAGTGATGTGGCGGACGGCGTGCGCCCCCTAGATGACCGGAAAGCCAAGGACATCATATGACGCCCACCCAGGATGGGAGATCCCTCCCGCTGTCATTTGGCTATGGGTGGGGAAGTGTTTTTTTTTTTTTTTTCAAAACAGACAAAAATTAAGAACGCCTGTAAACGGAATGCGAGTTACTACGTTTAGAAGCGTTTTTTGGCGCTTGAAATGTCTCTAAACTCAACTTCTGAACCCATTTTTTGCTTTCCAAAAAAATCCACCAAACTCAACTGCCTAGAAACGAGTATAAACGACCCAGTGTACATGTACTGATTGATAAGATAACCTAGAGGAGAGTTCAGGAGCAGTTGAAAAAAATGCCCAACTGCTCCTAAACGTCCATTTGCCAGCAGCAGTGTACATAAGACCTTATAAACTATGTTTAGTGACTAAAAAGGCTTCCACTCACACTCATACTGAAGGCATCCAGCAACTGTCCTCATTTTCGCAGGATCATTGATTAAATTACTGACAAATGGCAGCAAACGTTACAATGACAAAGGCTATGTGGATAGGAAAGCTTTCTTCAATATCTGTTTAATTTGGAAAAAAATTACATTCTAATATGTCTGTAATGGGAAAACCTTAAAAGAGAACTCCAGACAATAAACAAAACTCAAGAGTTGATATATAGTAAATTAGCATCTGTCCTAAGGTTTAACACTAAAGGTTGCTGAACTATCCTGGCTATGTTATTATTATTCTACAGCAGGGGTCTCAAACTGGCAGCCCTCCAGCTGTTGTGAAACTACATGTCCCATCATGACTCTGCCTATGGGAGTCATGCTTGGAACTATCAGCCTTGCAATGCCTCATGAGACTTGTAGTTTCGCACAGCTGTAGGGCCTCCAGTTTGAGATCCCTGTTCTACAGGATTTATATAGCGCCAACAGTATGTACAGCACTTTACAACATAAGGAGAGACAGTACAGGTACAATACAATGTAATTAGGGGTGCAACGGATTAAAAAACTCATGGTTCGCATCATTCCTCGGATCAGAGTCACGGATCGGATCATTTTTCGGATCAGCAAATAATAATTGAATTTGCAAAAACCTGTGAAAATTCCACCACCATATAGTCCCCACTGTAATATCCACAATCTCCCCACTGTAATATACATCTCCCCCATTGTAATATCCACGTCATCTCCCCCAATGAAATATTGGCTGAGCATGGCCGGGTATGGCCGAGTATGGCCGAGTATTGGCACGGCATGGCAGAGTATTGGCACGGCATGGCAGAGTACTGGCACGGCATGGCAGAGTACTGGCACGGCATGGCAGAGTACTGGCACGGCATGGCAGAGTACTGGCACGGCATGGCAGAGTACTGGCACGGCATGGCAGAGTACTGGCACGGCATGGCAGAGTATTGGCACGGCATGGCAGAGTATTGGCAGAGTAAGTATTGGCAGGGTATTGCAGAGTATTGACAGGGTATGGCAGAGTATTGACAGGGTATGGCAGAGTATTGACAGGGTATGGCAGAGTATTGACAGGGTATGGCAGAGTATTGCATGGTATTGCAGAGTATGGGCAGGGTATTGCAGAGTATGGAGGGATGGCTGTGACTGCAATTGTCACAGAGCAGCACTGTGAACTCCGTTGGAGCGAACACATTGTAAAAGCCGATGGGTGCACCAAGATGGCCACCGCTCTGGAACTAGGCCGAAGCCACGGCCTTTCCTAAGGCCGAGACCGCGAAGCGCTCCGTGGATCACAGCGTGTGCCGAACCAAGCAGGGTCAGGTAGGGGTAGAATAGACTTCTTTGAAGAGGAGTTTTTTCAGGGATCGTCTAAAAGCAACCAGTGTAGAAGATAATCAGACAGATTAGGGTAGGGGAGTTTCATAGGATGGGAAAGGCTCAGTAAAAAGTCCTGGAGGCGAGCATGGGAGGAGGTCTTGGGAGGAACAGAGAACGATTAGGTTGGTATTTTGAGACTAGGTTGGTGATTTGGCTGGTAGCGGAGTTGTGGATTGTAAGTTGTTGTTAGTATTTTGAATGTAATTCATTGGGTGAACGGAAGTCAGTGGAGAGATTGGCAGAGAGGACAAGCAGACACTGAGGGGTTGGTAAGGTGGATGGGTCTGGCAGTAGCATTCATACTGGACTAAAGGAGGCATAGCCTATGTAAAGGTAAGCCAATGAGAAGGGAGTTGCAGTAATCAAGTTGAGAGATGGCCAGGGAGTGCACTAGGAGCTTTGTGATGTCAGTCAGAAAGGGGTATATTTTGTTGATGTTACAGAGGTAAAGGCGGCTGGGCTGATAGTTGTGCCATTTATCTTGACAGAGAAATCAGGAGAAGGGGCATGTGTGGGAGAAAAAAATTATGAGCTTAGTTTTGGATAGATTGAGTTTGAGGAAATGGTGTGACATGCAGGCTGATAGGTCTGTTAGTCAATTAGTGATCCTTGAGGAGACTGAAGGAGTGAGCTGAGGAGTAGAGAGATACATTTGTCTGTATAGATGTTATTGGAAGCCATGGGGGATTATCAGCTGACCTAGAGAGGAGGTGTAGATTGAGAATAGGAGAGGTCCAATAACAGAACCTTGGGGGATCCCGATAGAGAAAAGAAGAGGACAGAATGAAGTAGAATTGTAATTGGCTATACAAGCAACAAACTTTTTGCACACACATTTTACATTTGTGTGTTGTGGTCATGTATCAAATAATCATGTAGTGAGAGGATGGGCTTGCAAATGGACACCAGGTTTGGAAAAGTGTAGTCTTTGCAAACTGACTGATATTTCTGCAGTCTGGGTATTGGATACATTGAGTTAGATCTAGCAATCCAATAACATTAACTATATTTAGTTTTATCATATACCATGCTTCCCTTAGAACCAAGCTTATACGGCCATACAAATCCCGGCCTACAACTTTCTATACTATGTTTTCAGTGTCTACGCTTTTAGAACCTGTGCCAAATGTGAGGTACAAGCATGTAATGCATACTAGAGGTCGACCGATATGGGTTTTTCTCTGGCCGATGCCGATATTTAGAAATCATGGCGGCCGATAGCCGATATATGATGCCGATTTTTTTGGGCCGATATGTTAGGCCTATTTTTTTTATTTCTTTTTTTCCTTTATTATTTTTATTTTTTTTTAATCCCCCTTGATCTAACACACCTTTTCCACTGGGGCATTTTTCAGGCGCTTTTGGGCTAAAAATAGCGTCTGTAAAGTGCCTGCAAAATGGCTCCCCTGCAGTCTGTGTGAAAGACAGAGTGCTTTCACACTGAGGCGATGCACTGGCAGGATCTTAAAAAAAAAGTCCTGCAAGCAGCACGTTTGGAGTGGTGTATACCGCTCCTCCACCACTCCTGCCCATTGATATGAATGGGCACCACTGCCGAAGCGCATGCAATGCGATTTGGCAGCAGTGCTTCATGGGCGCATTTAACCTCTTCCTTGGCCGCTAGCTGGGTTATATGTGCCCCACTAGCAGCCAAATAGCACCGCAAAAATGATGATAAAGAGCCGCTAAAACTTGCGTTTTACCATCAACGCCTGCCCGCTCCAGTGTGAAAGCGGTCTTCATAAGTGATACAGAAAATTTCTTACATTTAAACATTTATTAAACAAAACAAACCTCCAATCAGTTTACTTGTATGTATGATTTAGATAAAAAAAAAAAAAAAACCTATATATTAAAATAAAAACAGGTAGTCAAAACTTTTGGATGAAAAAAAAAAAAATGGGCTAACTTTACTGTTTTCATTTTATTTTTATTTTTTAAATAGTGTATTTTTTTCCCCAAAAAATGCATTTGAAAGACATCTGTGCAAATGCCGTGTGACATAAAATATTGCAACAACCGCTATTTTATTCCCTAGGATCTCTGCTAAAAAAATATATATAATTTTTGGGGGGGGTCTAAGTGATTTTCTGGCAGAAAATACAGGATTTTTACTTGTAAGCAACAAGTGTCAGAAAAGATTTAGTCTTTAAATGGTTAAACTGAGAACTTCTACACACTGAGATGATTTCATTCATTCAAGTGTAAACATTGTATCTTTCTGTTCTTTTCTTGGCAGCCTGCCCAGAGAGGAGGAAGACGTTTCTATGACGACTCAGGAAACTGACACTGACTTCTATTACAGAAGTCATTTCAAAGTCCCGCTGTAGTTCTAAATCGGCTTTTTATCAGCACAATCGGCCGATGCCGATTATTTAAAAAACGGCAAATATCGGCCGATATATCGGCCGGCCGATATATCGGTCGACCTCTAATACATACCATCACAAAAGACCTTTGCAAACTCTCACAGTGCTGTGTGCCATATCTTGAAAGTATATCTTACACAGACTTTGTAGCCCCCACTGGCTCAATAGAACCATTCTTATATGGCCACACAAAACCAGGCCTACAGCTTTCTATGCTACATTTTTAGTGCCCAAGCTTTTAGAACCAATCCCAAATGTGAGGTATGAGCATGTAATACTAAGCATCACTAAAGACCTTTGCAAACTTTCAAAGTGATGTGTGTCATATCTTGAAAGCACATCTTAGACACACTTCATAGCCCCCAATGGTTCAATAGAACTAGGTTTATATAGACACAAAAATTCAGGCCCACAGCTTTCTATACTATTCTTTCAGTGTCCAAGTTTTTAGAACCCTATGCTAAATGTAAGGTGCAAGCATTTAATACAGTACATAACATCACTAAAGACCTTTACAAACTTTTACAGTGCTGTGTGCCATTTCTTGAAATTACATCCACCACCATGGTCCTGCAGGTCATCACAAACAACAAATGATGGAACATTTTTTACTGAGAACAAACATTTTCTAACTGTATCCATTGTACATCACAATCTCATTCCCAAATGCTGAAAAATTATTTATAATCAAAAAGTTGGTATTCACTATAAAAACAGCCACAACTCAATCATACAAGTAATGCCAAACAAAGTTTCATTCTGTTATAAACAATGGAATTCACAACAATTTAAAAAAAATTGTTTTTAGAAATATTGAATATTAAAAACTTTCACACAAAGCCTAAACTCCTGGAGAAAAGATGCAAATAAAATGAGTACCATTATCCTTTGTTTTTTATTTGCTAGTGTTAGACTAAGAAGGGACAAAAGCGTGGAACACAGCATCTGTCATATCAGAATATAAAAAGATGATCCTGGCACCAAATGAAAAAGCCCTAATTCATTTGCAAATCAAGCCTGCCACTTCTTTTTCAATCTGGAGGTAACTGTCAAGAGTTAACTAGATAATCACTTTCAATTCTGCCTTCAATGCTACATTACGCTGTTATTCCATTCAACAGAGCTGTTCTTTAGGGCACTGGATGAATGCTTTTCATTTCTAACTCGCACAAAAAGTTGCCAAAAAAAAGAGGAAAGAGGAAAATCCACGGGGCTTAAGAAAGAAATCCCTTTATGGGCATTTATCTGCCGGCACTTGCTTTTAGGCAAAATTAGATATTTGGATACATCTGTGTCCATTCTCTTTCTACTCCTTGAGGCCTACAGTCTGTTGTGGCAAAATAAGAAGCATCTGATACACAGGAAAACAATGCAAAGAGCATTAACCCATGACACACCAAATCCCAAGCAAGCACTGCTAGCTTACAAGTAATAGAGGGCAGATAGAAAAAAAAAAAATACATTTTTCCCATCTTATTATACTAAAATATTTTATTAAGAAATATTATGAATTTTTAGAATTACAATAAATTTCTATAAACAAAGCCTAATATTTAAAAAACTGAATAGTTAACCAATGGTGACTGCCATAATTTTAAACAAATAACAGAAGCCATTATTTGTTGTTTGATTGGAAAGTTTATAATATATATTTATATGTTGTTTGAAAAGTTTGTGCTTGATTTGGCTATAGATATTGTACATTTTTCGATGATTCCTTCTGAATCTGATTAAAAATCAGGCCATGTGTGGCCTGCCCTGCCTGCCCCAAATCGACTGGGCAGGGTAGAAAAATCATCAGCTGAACAGTCACGGAATCCTATCAAATGTAATCACTCGGGTATTCAGGCAGCTGTGACAATACAGAACCAGAGATTCATCCATCCAAGCTGTTTAGTGTGGATGGAAGAATCGATTTTATCAGCCTAGCTGTGAATAGCTAGCTTTAACTGGACCATTCTCAAAAACCTAAAGGTTGCAGTTACTCTATTACACAGTATTTTATGTACAGGAGCTGTAAACAATTAGCTAAAATAAAGCATAGAAGGGGTTCCTTACCTAATACTAGTATGTAATTAGGCACATGATTAGTGCTAGATATTTTATATATCTTCCAAACATAAATAGCCAGTAAATTAAGGATTTCCAGCTGGTTTCACGAAAGCAACTTACAGCATTCAAAACCAATTTAACCAATAATACCAATGATATACAGTATGAATGGATTTTATCTATACTACCAGTTTGTTTATACAAATTCCAAACTGTTCCAACAAATATAAACACATCTAAAGGCGTATGCATGCTACAGGTTGTCGCTGCATTGCAAAGATTTTGTTCAAATAATTCTTCTATATCTGTCCTTAAACTAGTCCATTACAAACCAAATATATGTTTTAAAAAAAAAAAAAAAAAGTCATATATGTAAACTCAAACTTTGATAACACAAATAAGGGTGTCCATTTATAAAGCAATGGAAAAGATCGTTCTCCTGAGAGTGCCAAATTCTGAAGTGGCATAGATCACTTATCCTTTTGAGAAGTGAAGCAATCTACAAACGCTTTGAACAGTGGAGAATGCCCCGTTACTGGGATCTCGTGAGACAGAGAGATAACAGTACCAGAAATTCACTGAAACACAGAGAAGTTTGTTTATTAAGCAGAGATAAATTATCACTGCTTAGTACACGGACATTCTCAGAGGAGACATCCCACCTCATTAATAAAATAATTAGTCCCTCTACATATTATATATAAATACATACACACACAGTTTATTTATATATACATACACACACACAAACATATAGACATGGCAGGGGGACATGGTTACTGTCTTGGTGGGTATGATCAAGGAAGAAGGAAGCCAATCTTGCTCATTCCCCCCATTTCCACCCAAATTCTCTCTTCTCTCCCCGATTCTCTACTTCTGAGCTGGTGAATTCTGATACAGATTGTGAGTGAAGTGCTGAGATCGCATCTTTATAAACTGGATGTTTCTGTATAAGTTACAGCTTTTTAGTGTGCGGAGATCGATGAAGACCATGTTCTCACCCGATCATCTCTGTTTCATAAACCGTTAATGAACTGAGATCAGCAGCAATCCTAGGGATCACCGCTATTCACAGTTTCATAAACGGAGACACAAGTTTGAATAACACAAGTCTATATTATAAAAAAAATTACATTTGATAATGAATGTATAAGTTATGGTAGAACTCCATATTTATAAGGCCTCCAATCAGGGGTATAACTAGAACCTTCAGGGCCCCAGTGCAAAAAAACATAATGGCGCCCACAACCCCCCCCCCCCCCCCCCCACATCAGACCTCTGGGCTTCCAATTTTGGGAGGGTATCCATGGATATCCTCCCAGAACTATGCCTCCCATATGCCCCCAGGGACATGTATCCAGAGCTATCATGGCGTCCCTTTACTAGAGCTACACGATTAATCGTTAAGAATCAAAATCACGATTCTTCTCCCTTCCCCAACTTCAAAACAGCATTTCACGATTCTTATTAACAAGTGCAAAAAATTCTCACAGCTGGAAAAGAAAAAAAAAAAAAAACAGGCAGCCAGCCAAGTTTTATCACAACATAGTGGATAAGTATAAACAAAGTTACATTTCTTCTTAGATCAAAGGAATGAACTTATGCCAGGGACGTTTAACAACTTAAAGTCTAAACTTTTTTTCTGGCACTTGTTGCTTACAAGTTAAAATCAATATTTATTGCTATAAAATTATGTAGAACCCCCAAACATTATATACATATTTTTAGCAGAGACCCTACAGAATAAAATGGTGGTTGTTGCAATATTTTATGTCACACTGTACTTGCACAGCGATCTTTCAAACGCAATCTTTTAAAAAAATACAGTAATGAATTTAAAAAAAAAAAAGTTAGCCCAATTTTTTTTGTATAATGTGAAAAACAATGTTTAGCCACAAGAATCATGATCTTTATTCTGAGCAAAAAAATTGTGATTCTCATTTTAGCCAAAATTGTGCAGCTCTACCCTTCGCCTTGTGATTAGCTGATCACATGTAAACAGACTTGCTGGGTTTCGGCAGCCCTTTCCTTCCATGCTGTGTCTGTGTAAGGAAAGGAGAGGCTTTAACTGGCAAGAATGTCAGTAAACAGTTTCCACTGATAATCAGTGCTGCCTATCAGTGTCACCTATTAGTGTCCATCAAAGTTGCCTACCAGTGCTGCCGATCAGTGCTGCATTTCAGTGCCGCCTATCACTGCTCATAAATGCTGCCTATCAGTACCACCTATCAGTGCCCATCAATAATGCCTACCAGTGCTCCGTGCAGCCTATCAGTGCCCATCAATGCCGCCTAGCAGTGTCCATCAGTGCCGCTTATCAGTGCCCATCAATTCCGCCCATCAGAGCCACCTATCAGCGCTCATCAATGATGCCTATCAATGCCACCTATCAGAGCTTATCAATGCCGCCTATCAGTGCTCATCAATGCTACCTATCAGCACACATCAGTGCTCAATGCCTATCAGTGCATTGCCTATCAGTGGCCATCAGTGCCGCCTAAGAGTGCTGCCTATCCACGCCAGAGACTATTTCTCAATGCCATCTATCTGTGCTGCGTATCAGTGCAGCCTATCAGTGCCATGCCACCTATTCTTGCCACAGATCATTGCTCATCAATGCCACCTATCAGTGCTGCGTATCAGTGCAGCCTATCACTGTCCATCAATGCCTCCTATCAGCTCTACTGTATGTGTAATGCAGGAGGTGTGAGCTCTTTAGCTTCACACTTTAATTCCCACAAAGCACACACAGGAGAGGGGAGGGGGTAGAAGGAGCAGATCGGATGTGTCATCCTGTGCGAGAGAGGAAGAAAGGAGGGAGCAGGGAGAACTGTTGGCCCTGAGCTGTATGAGAGATACAGAGGTATTAGGATAATCTGAATCCTCTCAAATATGGAGATGTATTGCATAGTACGAATTTTCATATCAAATTTTCATGTTTTTTTTTTTTATTACAGATTTGTATAATAAAATAATATGATTTGAAATATATGGCATTTCTTCTCCTGATTGCTTTTGGCACCAAGTCCCATTGGCAATTTTGTTTTTAACCCCTTGCTGCCAAGGTAACGCAGAAGTGTGTACTCGGCTTTTGGGGGTTATACCAGGATGATGCCCGCAGCTGCAGGCATCATCCCAGTACTGTTTTTTTAGAGCAGGCGATTGGCTTTCCAGCGATAACAGATGCGGCTAAAAGCCGCTCGGCTGTTATACCGGAGGAGGGGAGGGGATGCCCCCCTCCCGCCACTCTTACTGGGGCTCCCGTTCCACCAGGAGCCCCGATCAACAATCCGCCACTTCTGGCGGCTAGGGACAGACTGGAATGAAGCCGTAAGTGGCTTCATTCCAGTCTTCTAATTGTAAACATGGAAGTGAAGTCATGACGTCACTTCCTGTTTACTCAGCTGCCAATGGCGCCAATTTAAAAAAAAAATATATAGTATTCAGAATCACAGAAAATGACGATCTGAATACTTTGAAGTGCAAAAGAGGGACTGGGGGTCTTTTAGACCCCCAATCCCTCCATAAAGATCACCACCTATTACTGTTACAAGGGATGTTTACATTCCTTGTGCCAGCAAAAAAAGTGATCAAATTTTTTTAAAAAAAAATTTATTAATTTTAAAATAAATAAGAAGAAAAACATTTTTTAAGGACCCCTGTCACCGCGACCTCGCACAGCAAAGAAACCCGCAAAAGAAAGTCTTGCCTGCATATGTAAACGGTATTCAAATCACACATGTGAGGTATCGCCGCGATTGTCAGAGCGAGAGCAACAATTCTAGCACTAGACCTCTGCTGTAACTCTAACCTGGTAACCGTAAAAAAAAATTAAAATGTCGCCTATGGAGATTTTTAGGTACCGTAGTTTGTCGTCATTCCACAAGTACGTGCAATTATAAAGCGTGACATGTTTGGCATCTATTTACTCAGCGTAACATCATCTTTCACATCATATAAAAAAACTGGGCTAACTTTAGTGTTTTCGTTTTTTTTTTTAATTCATGAAAGTGTTCCTTTTCCCAAAAAGTTGTGTTTAAAACACCACTGCACAAATACCGTGTGACAAAATATTGCAACAATCGCCATTTTATTCACAAGTTTATCTGCTAAAAAATATATATATATATATAATGTTTGGGGGTTCCAAGTAATTTTCTAGCAACAAATACGGATTTTAACTTGTAAACACCAAATGTCAAAAATAGGCTTAGTCATGAAAGGGTTAATATACAAATAAGGAATATGGTGCCTTGATTACCCATCGGCCTGGTTTAAAATGCATCAAGTGCATTAAGTTAAACAAAAGAAAGGACTAAAGCAAGGGATTGCCAGCCCGTCAATCAAGGGCAGGTGACAGGTAGATCGTGTCCCTCCCTTGCTAACCCCCAGACTGCTCCTCCCACATATGCAGAGCTACACAGGGAAGGAACAAATTAGTATGTTGTGCCACTGACAAGAAGAAACGTGTTAATTTATAACTGAATGCTTTAGTTTCTGAATGAACAGGGAGTGTGCCGAGTTCTTCCTGTTCATTCATTCTGTGCAGCTGAGGCTACAGAAATGAAGCAACCATAGTGGATTATGGCATCCAGGAGTTATTAATTAAAGGTACTTACATAGTGGCATCAATTTACTCAGTGCTTTACATATATATTGTACATTCGCATCAGTACCTGCCTTCAAAGAACTTACAATCTAAGGTACCCAACTCACATTCATACATATACATACTAGGGCCAATTTAGACAGGATGCAATGAGACTACAAGCATGTCTTGGGAGTTTGGGAGGAAATCTGAGTACCCAGAGGAAATCCATGCAGGCACAGGGAGAACATGCAAACTCCATGCAGGTAGTGGCGTGGTTGGGATTCAAACCGACGGCCCTAGTGTTCATTTTATACTTGAAGAAGAATGTGTGTGTGTGTATGAATGAATTGTGCAATTTCATCACATGATCATGATAAACACTTGACACGGAATAAGTTGTGGCTATACATATGTGGTAAAATGGATACATATATTTTACAAATAAAATCAAATTTTGTGTACTGTATAATACATGGATGTCTTAAAAGTACTAACAAAGTCCAGTAACATGCATAAACATACAGTATATTCTTTCTTAAACGTGCAAACCAAACCACAGTATACAAAAAAACTGTCAAAATCCTTCTTGTGCTGATAACATTATTGACTTGTTGCTGTAGGTTATAATACTCTGGACATTGTTCAGTGTTTCACATAATTTTAATCTTTATTCTAAAAGTGGTTATTGTGCATAATCATTGGTTTAATCAAATTGTATACACATTCCCTCAAAACATATAAGATTGCACTGAAATAGGTATTATTACAATCAATGCAGTCCATTGGTGGCATTAACTTGAGTAAACAGTAATTATACTTAGTCTGAGCAGTCATAAATGACATTTTAATGCCACTCTAGAATGGATGTACGATAATACATTTCACAAGACAAAATGTGTTTATATTGCACAAGACATCAAATATGTTAGTTTTAATGTTCATGATCGGGAGCACACACTCGCATATAGCCATCCAATCGAATCACGTCTACCACCAATTTAGGAGGTAGGATGTAAACTACAAATAAGATGATATTGGCCCGTAGCATGTTTCCTTCTGTTAAGGGGGGAAAAAAAAATCCTTCAGCTGTGCTACAAGCCACTGAGCCAAAGCTAATAAGAGCTCATCTGAATAATCAATATGACAACCTTATTTTTCAAATGCAAACAGGATTGATACAGTAAGGTGTCTCGCTGCCACATCACCGTCATGGCCTCTTTTAACCCCTAATTAGATTTAGGCGATTATCCGTACACTTCTTTACAAGTGCACAGCTCGGATAAGGGGCGACAAAGGCTATATGCTACTTAATTCAGGCCCCATAGATTGCAGGTTATGCAGGCCCATAGAAGAGTCTATCAGTGAACAATTGGTATTCATATTGTCTACAGTTCTGCTATATGCCAGTTTGTATAGGTTGGAGGGGGTAAGAAACACCCTGGAGCACTACTTTGGATCTTTGGTAGAGCAAAATATTTTTATCTCCAATGTAACAATGATGATATTCTGAAGTATAAAACACAATTTAATCTTGCAAAATGTTAAAAGGCTCATAGTGAATTTTTTGTTTAACCCAAGCAAAGGAGCTGCACATGCTTTAAAATTACAGCAGTATTTAGTATAAAAGAACCAGCATCCAGTAAGTAATAAAACCATAAGTTTTCCACAGCATCATTAGCTTCAATAGCACAACATCCCAATCCCTTGCATATTTTCATAATGCATGGATGGAGCTCATGGATTATTTAGAAAACAGTTTCACAATTATTCAATGCCCATGGAACTCTTGACACAATAATGGGGAGTTCCTATTTATGTTAAACATGACATATCATTTTTAATCATTCAGGTATTATTAAAGTTTAATAGACTCTAGGAGTTTAATAGGTAATATGTAGTAATTATACAAAATCATTTTGTGTGCAATTGATTTAAAAAAACTAACCATGGAAAAAGCAAAATAGCTATGGAACTAATGGCATGAAGTAATACCACATTAAAGTCACAAAAAGTGAGAGATGGCGGATAAGAAAAAAACCAAAGTATTCATACATAGAACTGTTTCTTAGTATACCGTATGATACTTTGTTAAATACATTTACAACTGAGCCTTATGACTGGATTAACCATCACTATTTTTGTCATATTTATTTTGTAATGCATTCACATATTATTTATTTCCATAGATTTTTGGAAAATACATGATTTGTAAAGGTAAAACAATTCACATGTACAGTACTTTTAGCTGTTTGACCAGAGCACGTCTTTAAAGGACAACTGTACCTTTGGAACAAGTTGTCTTTTAAGGTGTATGGCCACTCCCTGAGTGTAGCCCCCGTGGTCTAACACTTATGCCGTGTACACACGAGCGGAATGTTCGACAGAAAAAGGAAAATCTGACTTTTTACATTGAAAATTCTGACAGACCTAGAAATATAACATGTTCTAAATATTTCCGATGGAACCAATTCCTGTCGGGAAAACCGCTCGTCTGTATGCTATTCTGACATACCAAAAATGATGCAAGCTCTGAAGTACGAGATGGAAGCTATTGGCTACTGGCTATTGAACTTCCTTTTTCTAGTCCCGTCTTACGTTTTGTACGTCGCCGCATTCTTGACAGTCGGAATTTGGTGTGATCGTATGTACGCAAGACAGTTTCAGAGGAATTCTGTCAGTACTCCGTTGGAAATACTTTCAGAGTTTATTCTGACGGGAAAACCGGTTTTGTGTACACGGCATTACATTTGCCCCATTCCAGCAATCTTCCCTGTAACGTCCTAAATAAAGCCACACAGCCTTATCTTTAGAAAGTATCCCTGCCAGGTCTTTATTCTGGGCATAAACACTGCAGCCCAGTTCATTTCTATTGGGAGAGCAGTACTCTGCAGGACTGCAGAAAGCTGCTCTGAGTACGGCTCCCAGTGCCCAAGAACATTAGAATGTGGGTAAAGAATCAGACTAGGTGGGCTGCACTCCAGAGGGTGGGTCATGCTTGAAAGGACAACTTGTATCAAAAGGTACAAAACATTGTTCCACCATTTACAAAGATTGGAACATAACTTGAATTCTTGGAAACAACATAACAACTTTCTTAATTGCACATTGCACAGGAGGAAGTAACTCTGCCACGTTCAGGAAAATGGACACTGGCAAATCCAAGGAAAGGGCTGTAAGGACCCTCTCCCACTCAGCATGCCTCTGTTTTTGCTAATGTCCTAGAAGCATTGGTGTGTTCTCTGCTCTGAGACGAACAATTTGTTACTTTTTACTACCTTCTATGAAGATTTTTTAGTTGCTGCAGAGCCACTGGGCTCATCTGGGAGCCTTCTGGGTTGGCATAGCCTTGGAGGCTGTACTTAGAGCCTGCTATAAGCAAGAAGTGGTGCCTGGCCTGTAGTTGTCTTTGAGCACTGAGTTCTATGTTAAGTTCTCTAGAAGACACTTTTGGTGTTATGCGTAAGATAGCCACAGGGGGTATGTTTTATCTGCATGGGTTACTGTCACCCATCCAGACCACCGCTCACAAGCAGCAGGACTTGTCCTTTGTTTTTTAGGAGTCGGCACCCTTTTGAGTGTTTTCCATCTTCCGATTTCAGAGTTGTGATATGTTCTGTAATGCTTTAAAATGTGTTTCAGACACTCCATTGGAGCACCGCAAAACATTTTTAACATTGTCACATATATCTTCTGAGTGCTGCAAAACACCTTTTTGCCGTAGTGACGTTTTTCTTTGGTCAAACAAACATTATGTGCATGTTTTTAGTTTCACAAAAGAATACTGAAATTACCTTGAAACATCTCCAGAGACTATGAATTGATCCTCAGGGAGAGAGAGAGAAATCTCACCTACTTTATGTCACAGCTAGTGAGGCCCTGCAAGACAGAGTAATTTGGGCCTTTCCCTATCCCCCCTTTTTTTTATTTCATTTTCCTCATCCCATCTTCTTCCGTAGCCTTAATAATCATTAAAAACGCAGCCAATAATGCCAAAATAGAAAGCCACAATATCATCACTCATACTGAACGTGGCATTTCAACAATGTTCTATCTACGTTATAGCCTCTATAGTTTTTGATATCATTAAAGCTTTGCTTCCCATTCATTGTATGCTTAGTGCCAACTCTATTGCACTTGCTGGTTAATTTATACTTGGTCTTGGAATGCACTTTTTGTGGATTGTAGAAGTAAATAATTTTTTTTAAAATGCCCCTTGTGTAGGCTACAACACATTTGCGTTTGCCTTTGACACTTTTCTGTTAGTTGTGGGTGCCTTGTAAGGACCACCACATCCTAAACAAGGAAAATCTGGAAAATCCTAGCTCCTAGTTGTTTGGAAGGTGCTCACAAAGGATGCCTGTGTTTTGGGCTAGGGAGGAGTCCTAGGTACTCAGTCAGTACAAGAGACTTGGTGGTTGGAAGATGTTCGGATCCCAATCAATATTTTGGAACTCAGGGCAATTTTGTTATCTCTTCAATTCTCGGGGCAATTTGGTTTCTTTTCAACTTTAGACTGCCTGTCTATGAGGTCATCCAATTACAATTCAGGAGGACAATGCCACAAGAGTGGCTTACATCAACTTGCATGGCGGCACCAGAAGTTTTGTGACTCTATAAGAAACTAATTTAATTCTGGCTTGGGCAGAATTTAACATTCTAGCCCTGATTGCTGTGCACAAAGATGTGAAAAACTGTCAGACTTCCTTCATTTTCAACAGCTGTTATCTGGAGAATGGTCGTTTCGTCTCCAGATACAGGGATCCTCTAACGAGTTGAGGCTCTGGCGAGTATGGGATCAGTTCAGCCTTTTCCTCCTATCCCTTGTCTACCTTGTAGGATCAAGATAGAGGGCATTCTGGTGACTTTCATTGCATCAAACTGGAGGTAGAGGTTCTTGGACCTTGTCAAATGTTCGGTAAGGCCCTCCTAGATTGATTTGTTATACTACCCCACAATGCTCTGCATTTTGAGGAGCTAGGAGCTCTTGTTGTTCACGGACCTTCCACTGTGGAAGTAAAACCTTCCCAGTTGTAACGTCTTTGATAAAATGGGCAAGTGTCCCACTAAACAGATCTCTTGCTTGGAAACCATAAATCGCATCCAAAATGTCTTTCTAGCAGGATTGAGGCACAACTTACATAACACTTAATATAAAAGTCTAAACTTTGAAAACATAGAAAACATATCTACAAGTTAAAACTTATCCAGATGATTCAAACAAACCAGTCCAAAAATACCACTAATGATCATACTTAATCAAATATACATTTTTTAGAAGCTGTTTGATGGACAAAACCGCCTATAATTAATTTTCTTTATAAACTCGCCAACAGACGAATGTATAGCTTTACGCATTTCTTGTTAAAGTTTGTTAAAGCTGTCCACTAAGGGATGAGTCTCTCCTATAGCAAATTTAGTTTTAGATTCAGCTATCTGTCTTCATACACTGATAGGTAAGGGGGAAAAAAAGGGAAAAGTATTTTTTAGTTCTTACCATATTTAGCTGAGCAGCAGACTAAACACAAATAAAATACACATATGAGAATAGTTTAACCCTCCAAAGGATTGGCATTTCTGTCCATCCATTTTTGACATTTACACAGGGAGCTTAGTCTGGCAGGACAGGAAACCTGATTTTCAGCCCTGCACCACCTACAAGTCTTGTACCACAGCCTGAGACTGGACAGTGAAAGGCAAAGCAGCAGACTAATAAGATCACATTTCTGTCACTCTGCTCTTTCCTCTAGCTAATATGCTCCTTGTGCTGCAACACAAATGACTGGCTTCTTTGCTGCTTCTCCCTCTTCCAGTCTGGACTCTGCTGGACAGCAGGCTGCAAGAGTTTGGTGCCAGGTCAAATCCATGTAATTAAATTGCTTTTAATAGAAAAAACATATTTATTAAGGAACGTATACAAAACTACATTCATCTTTGTCTTTTATATCTGCCTGGAGTTCCCGTTTAACCTCCCTGGCGGTATTCCCAAATCTGGCTCGGGGTGAGATTTCAGTACCAAAAAGGGGAAAGCCCGAGCCAGACTCAGGATCGCATCGCAGGATCCATGTAGAGGTTACTTACCTTGTCCCCTGGATCCTGTGATGCCTCCCCGCTGTGATCTGCGAGCCGCCGTGTCTTGCTCGATCTGTCACAATGTCGGGCTCTGTTCCCTGTGAGCGCTGCGACGCACGGGGACGGAGTTCGGCGCCAAATTCAAAAAGTAAAAAACACAGTATAGCTACAGTATACTGTACTCTTACAGATGACAGTACTGTATCAAATAATTACACACCCCCTTTGTCCCTGGTGGTTTTTCCAGTGTCCTGCATGCAGTTTTATATCATAAATACTATTTTTTTCTGCCAGGAAACTGGAGATTGTCCATAGCAACCAATAAGTGTCCGTTTACGTCAAAAGTGCTTTTAGACCAGCTAGAAAACGGCTATAATAAATTAGAATCACTAGCAAAATTGAGCAATAGTAATTTGTGGGGAAATTCATCATCAAACACTAAAAGTAATGATAACGACAATTCTGCAATTGAGCAAATTTCAGTGTTTTTTATTTAATTACATTATGGAATATTTTTTATTATTATTTGTTATAGTTATTTATTATAGTATAATTTATGATTTTGTGTTTCAAACTTTGTCATACCCAGGATGTCTACTAAACTCTTGTTTGGACAGATTTAAGTAAGTTATTTCTAAGAATTACAAGTCTACAATATAAAACGTCAAATTTCCATGCAAAATAATGGCACTGCTTTCAGCACCTAGAATCTGAAATAATCATACCGCCAGGCAGGTTAAATAAAATATTTACATAATTATTCCCTGGTTTAACAGAGAACCAAGCAATACCACTTAATAAGCATTTAACTCAGTAAAAATGCTTTTTTTAAGATCAAGAAAACAAAGGATTTCTTAGCTAAGAAATGAGCAAAGTTCTGGGGGCTCTATAAGCACGACTAATTAAATTCAAGATTTGAGGTGAATGTAAATCTATAGGAATTTTACATTTACTGGGCGATCTGAATTCCTAGACAGGTATCGATTGGAAAACAGGTAAAAAATATTGGCATGGTCTGAGGCATCTGTAAAGGCAGCTGTGTACACATCATCAGCCAATCAATTCGTTCCTGTGAGACATACATGATTTTTTTTTTTTTTTAGTAACAGTGTAATATACAATAGATACAGGAACAGAAAAATCCTAAAGATAAATTTGAGTTTATAAAGAGAAACAAGGATAACACTTCACACTGCAGTAAATTTACTATATGGTTTCATAGCTAAAAATGTTCTATTTAGACAGTTTACTAGTTATCCAAACACAGCAGAAAAGCCATCTTATTGACCAGGACTTGAGGAATTGCAGACTATCCACTCACAAGGATACAGCAATGACCATGTGTCGTGTATTAAGAATTGCTAAATTGCACTTCTATGAACTATGTTCTAACACACAAAATGGCAACTGCTTTAAACATCACTAGTCATCGATAACCAAACAGTACATCTTATCCAACCGCTAGTCAAAAAAATACAGTAGCATTGGTCACAGATACTTCCAGAATCATTTAATTTAGGTTGTGTAAACGAAAGATACAAGAGAGGCGAGATTCACAAAAATATGCAGGAACTGGCCAATCCAGATCACTTGTTTTATTGTGTCCAACCTTTTACAGTAACAATGGTGTTATCAATTAAATGCAAATGAAAAATAAATTATAGGAATAATGAGAAAAGAGTCCAGCTCTGAAAAGTTCCCTAACATGCATAAAGAAAATCTCTCTTGAGGGAAATGAGTCAAGGGTCAAAAGAAATATGTCTGTGGTCAATGAGCAGTGAAGAGGAAGGGTCTTTTCACATGGGCTTTGTCAGCTCTGTTCAGCGGGGGACTTGTGAACAGATCTCCTTCTGAATCAGGGCTGAATGGATGGATGGATGGATGTTGGTATTCTGACTTCCATGCCCGTTCAGTCTCAGTTAGCATTCTGATAGCAGACGTCTGTAGGTGGGCAGATGTAAATGGATGTGTGCATTTACATCAGGCTACATCCCATCCATTACATTTAGGTCTGGAATAATGAAAAAGGACACAGACCTTTTCCTTTTTTTTTTTTTTGACCTGGACAGAGGTAGCCAACATGTATCTGCCCATAGAGCTGAATGGAGCTTCCGAATCGGTCTGCCTGAAGAACTGCCAGCTGGGACAGTCTGGTAATCCTGTGTGAAAGGTGCCAAATTGTCTCTGGACTCAATAAACCACCCCTAAACTATTCTAGCACCTAAGGAGAACAGTTCAGTGAGCCTGTGATCAGGAAAAGGTTGTGCAATGCTTTCCCTACCTATCATTTGCAGTGAGACCAACTGTCTATAGAGTGTAATCTTCAATTGGTTAGTTTATCTAAATCAACTAGTACATCTAACACTCCCTTCCCGTCAAGATTACCAATGCTGTTGTCCAATGGTGCCCCTGTGCTCCTTCTTCCAGAGAAAATAAACTAATGCAGGTGGGGCGTTATTGGCTAGATCACCAGGTAAAAACAGAGGGGAAAAGCCTAAAAAAAAGAAAGCTAATGCAGCCACCACATTCAATGACTCTGAGCTTTCTGGTCTGTACACCTTTCATGGCATTAGCCTATAAATGTAAGAAACAAGTGGCTGACCTGGTGAAACAACAGTAAAATGTACATCTCCAAACAAGAAACAACCTCTGCTGTTGGAAAAATAAAAGGGACCTCCCCTTCCACGCAGAATTGCTTCTTATTAAGGTAGTTTTTTTAAGATCATCTATGGCTCTCTGGTACACTATAAAGCAGCAGGAACCTACAAAAGATGATGAAAATAAGGTGCATATTTACGTAGTCATTATTTTCTAGCTATCACCCTGGCAAGGACCCCAGCCCTGTTTCCACTCCTACATAGGTGCCTAAGGTCTAGGATGTGGTGGTAGATCGTGGACTGAAGGGGTTCCTTGTAAAGCTCAGATTTTCCACCAAAAAAAGAAAAGAGGGATGAGAGAGCCCCTATAGTGCAGTAGATTACTTCAAAAACCAAAATACTGTGCTTCCACAATAAAAGGGAAAAGAAGTCAAAAAGGATTTACAGCTGTTGAGGTTGCCATCACTCAGCTGGGGGGGGGGGGGGGGGTACACACGGCATTCCTAGTGCATGGGTAGAGAAAAACTGTCTCCAAGCAGGATCAGCTTTGGTCGCTCTCTATGCCTTGTGCATTTCCATCCTAGGTGTTCTTTAGGGGTTCTCACATGGGTGAACAATGTGGTAGAAAGAGACAGCAGAAAAAGAGCCCAAATGATAGGCACAAGTCTTCTGCTTTAGTAAAACATCCAAATACTTTATTTCACTTCCTAAAACGTGTTTTGTGGCTTTAAATTGCCACTTCCTCAGTTCAAGGGGATACAACTGGTGTCTGGTGTTGGCTGGTAGTGCGCTCTACTTGGGAAATATTCTTTATTGGTCACTAGGTGGAATGTAGAGTTTGTGGCAGTGATGCCATGTAGGTGGATCACACGTAGAGCTACCAGCTACTGCCTGACCTACCTGGTGCAGGAATTTAATTGTTTATGGCCCAGGTACACCAGAGGAAGCAGGCACCTCCGTTCTACAACTATGTAGAACATAGGTGCCTACATTCTACAACTATGTAGGTGCAAATTTATCTCCTCTCTGGTGTACCTGTGCCATAAAGAATGAAATTACTGCACCAGGTAGGTCAGGCAGGACAAATGAGCACTTGTGCTGCTTATAGGTTGGGGTTCATCTGATTTACTGCCAGTATAGCTTGAATATGCTTGGAGCTGTGGTTTTCTTCAAAATGATGGTTGTCCTTTAAAACGTGTAACTACAAATTAAGCAATAAATTCACAAATACAAAAGACAGTACAAAAAAAGTGCTACAAAATTACTGATAAAAGCACCCAAGACAAGCATGTTTAATAAAACTACAATATTACAAGCTAAGTTTAGGCAACTGCTCTATATAGCTTTGCACTAAACGATGAAACGTAATTAACACATGCGATGTTGCAAGTAACTCTGAAGCCAATATGATTATCTGTTTAGCCACTCAATTATTGCAGCCGGCTCTCCCAGAGCAGCTTGGTGATAGCAGAACGTCGAGTGCATGGCTGGATGATTACTGTATCTCTGCAGTTCAGTATCTGCAGGGTGTTTGAATACCCCTCTAACTACTTAAAACCAGTAAAGAGATTACAGCTCACACTAACTGGATTTTCACAGCTCCATATCGTTCACCTTGGATTCCACATGCACAGATTAGAAGGGCTCTGCCAGACAATAGTAGCTTAAAAGATACAAGATGCCCTGGCTGGGAAATCAACTGCCCTCCTTCTACGCCTTAGTAAAACAAAACCTTCTGCATACAAAACCAGTTAAACATCACAAGAAAGGGTTGCTACAGTCTGGCTAGCTGCTTACAACTGGAACGTTGACATTTTCCTTGTACATGACAGAACAGGGAACATTCTTAAGTTGAAGCCTCCTAATGACCCCTGACAGCTACAGCCATCATATGGACCAATGTTTAACTCCCGCTCTCAGTGGGTGCCAAACGTGTATGTTTTCTGTATCTCTTTCGCTGACCCCAGATGAAATCTGCATGTTTTATTCAGGTCAAGGATAGATGGCTAAATTTTTATTTTTTTTAATTAATGCAATATTTTAAATATGAAACACACCGGATCTGTGCTGAAGACTTTTTTTTTAGGAGATGCATTTTTTTGTGAAATTACGAAGTAATAGGGTCATAAGTATACTAAAACTTACAGCATGTACTTAACATTTAAGGCCCCTTGCACATAAAGGGCCTTCAAAGGTGCATCCCTCCTGTCCTTTTTGTGTTTGCCCAGACCTGCTGTCTGCAGCCTCTCAAAGTCAATGGCAGGCTGTGGATGTGCAGGGCTGAACGCGATACCAGATATTACTCATTTTTAAGGCCCTATGTGTTCTGGGTACCGCGTTCAGCCCCATCCAGTCTCAGCCTGCCGTAGACTTTGAAAGACTGCAGGCAATAGGGATGGAAGCTGCACCTGTCCCTCCCAGGTGCACCAAAATGGCGGTAGGGGCACACAACAGCTAGACGCCCCTGTGTGCAAAGGGCCTGTCTCAAGAATTGCTGCAAACACTTGTCACACATTAATGAGATCTTTAAAGAAACCTGATTATTTTATCTGAAATGCTTAAAAAAAAAGTACAGTCAGCCAACTATGATATATTCAGGGTGGAAATAATATCATATCAAAATAGTTTGAAACAGAAACTGTGAATTTTATACCATGTTGATTTGTTTCAATTTACTTCATGCAATAGAACGTAGACGTAAAACACTGCATTGTAATCAATTATTTTATCATAGATTCATATGTGTTATTATTTTGAAAGAATGTAATCACTGTTTAAGTATTACTAAACCCACAACAGTAAAATCAGTCTGTATATATGCAGTAAAGCATGCATGTTATACTCACTGTGGAACCGAAGGGGTTAAAGAGGAAGTAAAACCTGATGGGTTTACTTCCTCTTTCATTCCCTGCAAAGGTAAAGCATAATGGACTACTATGCATCGCATAGTAGTCCATTATGTGTCACTTACCTGACACAGGAGCCAGCGAAGTCACCGCTGTCCCATGTAGTCCGGCGCATCCATCTTCTCGTTGGGTCTCGCTGCTCCGCCGCTGTCATTCAGCGAAGCCGCGATGAGGTTACTACCGTGCATGTGCACGGGAGCCACCGCTCAGTGCGCCTGCGTGCCACTGTCTACGGCGCATGCGCCATAGACAGCGGTGCCTGTCTTTCGGCAAATATCTCCTAAACCGTGTAGGTTTAGGAGATATTTCTTGGACCTGCAGGTAAGCCTTAATCTAGGCTTACCTGTAGGTCAAAGTTGGTTGTAAGGGTTTACAACCACTTTAATCCTCTGCATTGTGTAAAAAGGCTGTTTGATCCGGTCTTCTCTGTTCCTCCCCTTCTTTCACTGTCCCCAAACCATCTCCTGATAGAACAGAGGCTATGGGACAAGCTGCACATGCTTAGTCTGGTGTGTGTTGCTAGATAGTTTTTTTTTCCTTGGGAGAGTGCATCAGCACGGGGTGGTCAGCACAGGGTCAATAAGCACTGTCCAAACAGAAGGTCAAATGTCCTGCAGCCTGATAGGACAGTCAGAGCAGAATGAAAAATCCTCCTACAAGCTTTAAACAAACACTGATAGAAGACACAAGCCTGCTATATACTGCTGATGATAAAAGGTATTTAGCAGTTTATATTTACTAAAACTATTGCATTTTTGTGTACTGTGGGAGAACAGATATAGTGATTGCAGGGTCCTGGGTTTAGTAACACTTACAGATTTTGCAATATATGTTTCCAGAAGTAAAATGGAAAATGGTGCAAGATGTAGACAAACAACCTTTGAGGCGTAATGGTACATGATTGAGGTGATGGTACATCAAAAGTTAATTTTACAAATATTATTAAAACACCCCGCGGAACAGAACTATACACACTATAATGAAAAGGTCATATTGAGATTGTTCCTATATCACATATAAAACCAAATTAAATAAAATCTGATTTTATTTTCAGAAGATGTAATACAGGGATTCCAAGTCTTAGAGCGCAATCTGGTGGATCAGTGAAACCACTGATTGAGTAAATAATGAATCAGTAATAATACTCCCCAATCAGATGTGAGTAAATATTCCAAACTACACCCTCTATGTCAGTCCCTGTCAGATAGATCTTGGCTCATTGAAACCCTCTATGAAGATCACACTCTGTCTTAGGAAGAAAGATCAGCCTATACAGATAATCATCATTACCCTCTTGATCAATTTACTTGAAGGACCTTCCAGTTCAATAACTTTTTGGGTAAAATATAATTCGATAGTTACTTTATGAAAATTCCCTACTACTTCTGAATCGGACTAAGTGCATATTATAATATTTGTGGGAGAGATTTTGTTGTGACCTTATACTCCCATCCACTGTAACACAACCCTTTTAGGAGTAAGTAATCAACTCTGAGTTGTATTAACACAGTCTGTTGCATAGACTCAACCCCTTTTTATTTTGCTGCATAAGAAGCAAAAGGGGTTTGGTCTGACAGTGCAGACCTGGTTGTCTGCTAGGTTAGTCAAATTATTGGTACTCTGTACCACTTTTGGGACACCTATCAGTAGAAAATAAATGATTAAAGTCACCCTACTCCTAGGCATACATTTTTGGCTGTATTATTGAGATTAGTTGTGGGATATTATTTCACGTGTCTATTTCATACGCTTAATCCGACTGATACATGTGATTGTTAGTTACTGAATTGTTATATATATTTTCATTTATTTATTTTTTCCATGATCCATACTTTCATGCAATTTTATGTTGCTTAAATTTAGGGCTGAGGAAAATAAAGATTTATTTCTCGATTAATTGATTCATTTTTTTGAGCGATTAAAATTCTTTTGATCGGTACTCGCCTCTCTGCCGGCTTCCGGGTCTTCAGGGAGTTCTGTCAGAGATCCAATGACGTCGCGAACATCGACATCACTGGACTCCTCCCCCCTTCCCCAAGTGCCTCCCTCTGCTAACGAAGAGAAGGGGGGAGGAGTCCGTGACATTGAAGTTCTGGTTGAATGTGACGCGTATGGAGGAGGAGCTACGCATGACGTCACCCGCTGCTGTCTTACGGAACTAACACAATTGTCGGCTTTACATGCTGTGTTTTTATCATCTTTATGTGAGTATTTGTGTTTGAACACAAAAATTAAATCTTATACTTAAGCGGTGAGCACTTAGATCTTTTCTTTCTACCCATGACCTGGCATCCTTTCTGAGATCTAAGGAGACCTGAGAGAAGTTTATGGTCCGTGTTAACCCTTTTGATACCCACTTGCATGACCACCTGTTTGCACAGGGGTCCATGCCATAAGGTGAGAGTGATTAGTTAGACCGAAGGTGGAGGGATTGTCAAAAATTTGTGTGAACTGTGAAGTTAAGTCATGGATTGTGGAAACTAACTAGTGTCGGGTGATTGTATATAGCGTATACCACATTTACCACGACTAATGCAGAGTTGCAATGCAAGGAGATCAGCTAAAAGTAGTTGGATCTGTATGTGCGTTATAGTTAATCAAAATTAGTCGATTAATCGAACACGAAAATTTTAATCAGTAACAGCCCTACTTAAAATACCTACATAGTGCAACAAATTCAGGCAATCACAAATGAGTCAGTGTAATTATATTTACTATTACTGTTATATATCGATTGATTAAATAATCGATATTGCTGACTTGACTAATCATATAAACTGATAGTATTTCCTGATAGTATTTAGGATTAAAATCGTACATACAGTAATCCTGCATGAAATTTTTTTTTTACTGTGGTGCAAGCATAACAAAAAATTACTTGGGGAAGAGATCTGTGAAAAAGACAAAACCAAGAGAAAAGAGAAAACATAACCAAAAGCATGACATCCTGAGAAAGGAGAATATCTTTTGCAAAAGTGGGGCTTAAAGGGTCAGTCCATGTACACCAAGTGTCTCCATTCTCAAAAATGCACAGCTCCACTCAAGACCACAATGGCTCACTGTGCAGGTGCAGCTAACACCAAAGACAGTTTCAGCCAGGAGGAGAATGCAGCTGTCATGCTATAGTAATCAAGCAGCTAGATGGGGAGTTCTAAGTTGGAAGCGTTATAGAGGGTAGACTTTTTTTCTCTTTTTAACTACAAGTGAACATGTCCTTCAAGGGCTCATGCAGACTGCAGCTCAAAAAAAAAGCTGCTTTTTACAGGCGTTTGAGCTTTTATTTCTACCTATTAAAGCTTGTTCTTTTTTGCGCTCTCACATTATTTTTTTTAGCTCTTTTGAGAATAAGCATTTTTTTTCACAAACCCTCATAGATAGTCTATTCTTAACCACTGTATAAACAAAACAAAAAGCTGGACAAAAATGTTTTTGTGCGATTTCACACATTTTTGAGCTCTTTGGGGCACTAGGCTCTTCTCAAAAACACGAGATTGGTGTTTTTTTTTTTTTTTTCCTGTAGGAGCATATGCCTGAAAAAGCAGTAGTGTGCATGGACCCATGGGCTAACACAGAGAGGAGTTTCTAGGCAGAAAAAAACAGGAACTCAAAAACCTGTATGAACTGCTTCTTTGAGCTCATTTGAGCTGCATTTTGCATGAGCCCTTAGGTTGCATTCACACTTGCACCATGCAACACAGTTTTTTTGTGTATTTGTTGCAGAACAGAATAGGGCAGCCCATTCACTTTATCTTTTTTTATGGCAGTGAACCTTACCTGTTTTTGTTTCAATGTGTGTTTTGTCACATGATAATTGCAACTGGCATATGCAAGATGCTGAAGAGTGAAGCAACTCTATTGAGCATGTGCAGGAGTAGCATCATCACTTGCTGCTCAATGGACAAACATGCAAGACACCAACTGCATAACAAATTTGAGGCAAGAATGGCACCAGTGTCTGTGGAGTGTGGCACTGTAAATGTTGAACTTCAGAGATACAATTAGTAATATTTGTAAACATGCTTTCCATCCCTGCACATTATGGCAATAGCTCACATTAGACCCCTTAGGCCTCAGGTCTGCTTTGATGTTAACTTAATAACTGAATGCATGTGCCTGTAAAGATAATCTCATAATGTTGAAAAGTAGAAGATACACTTGTTTAGGTAGCACTTTCCAGAGAATAAGGGAGGAATTACCCATGAATCCACCAATTCCTCCTAATTAAGATAGAGAGAATTTTTTTTTTTTCCCAAGAAAATTTTATTTAAGGGAAAAAAAAAAGCATTCCCAGAAATCTCGATCAACTGTTGTACATAACAGTTTTAGAACAACAAGTAAACCTTTACATGGTAGATCTGGCCCTACTATTCCGATCAGTATGATCTACATTTCGTCAGTGAGCTTTATCCAAATCGGGAGTCCATGTAGAGTGTGACTACTGCTAAGATTCTCAGACAAGGGGCGGGGAAGGGAAGGTTGTCTTAAGTAGGATAAATGGCATAGTTTAATTGCTTTTGGAGGGAGTTGCGATTAGTAGTAGGGAGGGATTTCGCCATGTGTTAGGTCCAAGTGGAGTTGTAGGGAGAATCTGTGTGTGTTAGATACTGGATACATTAGTAGGGTGGGGATGGGGGGTAATTGGAAGTGGAGCGGAGAGGAGGAAAGGTGGTTTTAACCAATTCCGGACTGCCGCACACTGATATATGTCCTAACTTTAAAGAGCGGTATCTTTGTTATGGCAGCAGCTAGCTGCCATAACCCTGGTATCCTCTTCCTCAGCGGCCATTCCGGTTTCTGATAATAGTGGTCTCTGCGGCGGATTCGCTGCAAGGTCACTTTTAATCAGCAGCGTGGGAGGACCCCCTCCACCACTTCCCTGAGCTGTCGGCAGCGGCGATCGGATTCTT
The DNA here is from genome assembly GCF_037356315.1 of Lithobates pipiens. Classification (NCBI taxonomy): domain Eukaryota; kingdom Metazoa; phylum Chordata; class Amphibia; order Anura; family Ranidae; genus Lithobates; species Lithobates pipiens. Next base: position 431,839,624 of record NW_027507758.1, read on the forward strand.
TTTCCTGCAAGGCATGGAAACAAGTGACAAGAAGATGGCCCCCACCCATCTCCATACCATTGCAGGGTGAAAGCGATGTCAAAACATCACTTCTGCCCATAGATCTTAAAGGGACATTTTGGGGGGGGGGGGGTCAAATGACATTTTTTTTTCTTTTTTTTTATTGCATTTTAGTGTAAATATGAGATCTGATGTCTTTTTGCACCAGATCTCATATTTAAGAGGCCCTGTCCTGCTTTTTTTCTATTATAAAGGATATTTACATTCCTTGTAATAGGAATAAAAGTGAAATTTTTTTTTCTTTAAAAGGACAGTAAAAAATAAAAGTTAAAATAATTAAGAAAATTATTTTTTTTTTAAACGCGCCCCGTCCCTCCAAGCCGTCTTCTGTTGGACAGACCGACATACACACAGGCCAAATTTAGGCGTTTTTTATTTTGAATCGGCAAATGTCTCCTGACATTCAGCCGTGTGTGCCCAGCTTAATACGTATCAAGATAAGATTCCAAATGCACAGGAAGTATATAGTCAGCCACTTTATAGACTTGCAGTAGTAAAGCAAAACTTGTATTTGTAAAAAGTCAATATAGCGGTACTCAGAGATTATATATATCTTAAAATACATTATACATAGAAATATAAAAAAAACTAACATATTGATTGATAGGTCATGAAGCAACTATATGCATATACAGTATCTCACAAAAGTGAATACACCCCTCACATTTTTGTAAATATTTTTTATATCTTTTCATGTGACAACTCTGAAGAAATTACACTTTGCTGCAATGTAAAGCAGTGAGTGTACAGCTTGTATAATAGTGTAAATTTGTTGTCCCCTCAAAATAACGCAACACACAGCCATTAACGTCTAAACCGCTGGCAAAAAAAAGGGAGTACACCCCTAAATGAAAATGTCCAAATTGGGCCCAAACTGTCAATATTTTGCGTGGCGCCATTATTTTCCAGCATTGCCTTAACCCTCTTGGGCATGGAGTTCACCAAAGCTTCACGGGCTGCCACTGGAGTCCTCTTCCACTCCACCATGACGACATCACAGAGTTGGTGGATGTTAGAGACCTTGCGCTCTTCCACCTTCCGGATACCCCACAAATGCTAGTCCATCACCTTTACCCTCAGCTTCTTTAGCAAGGTAGTGGTCGACTTGGAAGTGTGTTTGGGGTTGTTATGTTGGAATACTGCACTGCGGCCCAGTCTCTGAAGGAAGGGGATCATACTCTGCTTTGGTATGTCACAGTACTTGTTGGCATTCATGGTTCCCTCAATGAGCTGTAGCTACCTAGTGCATGCAGCACTCATGCAGCCCCAGACCATGACACTCCCACCACCATGCTTGACTGTAGAAAAGACACACTTGTCTTTGTACTCCTCGCCTGGTTGCCACCACACACGGTTGACACCATTTGAACCAAATAAGTTTATTTTGGTCTCATCAGTCCACAGAACATGGTTCCAGTAATCCATGTCCTTAGTCTGCTTGTCTTCAGCAAACTGTTTGCGAGCTTTCTTGTGCATCATCTTTAGAAGAAGCTTCCTTCTGGGACGACAGCCATGCAGACCAATTTGAGGCAGTGTGCAGCATATGGGCTGTGCACTCACAAGGCTGACTCCCCACCCCTTCAACCTCTGTAGCAATACTGGCAGCACTCATACGTCTATTTCCCAAAGACAACCTCTGGATATGATGCTGAACACGTGCACTCAATTTCTTTGGTCGACCATGGCGAGGCCTGTTCTGAGAGGGACCTGTCCTGTTAAACCGCTGTATGGTCTTGGTCACTGTGCTGCAGCTCAGTTTCAGGGTCTTGGCAATCTTCTTATAGCTGGGGCCATCTTTATGTAGAGCAACAATACTTTTTTCAGATCCTCAGAGTTCTTTGCCACGGGGTGCCATGTTGAACTTCCAGTGACCAGTATGTGAGTGAGAGCGATAACACCAAATTTAACACACCTGCTCCCCATTCACACCTGAGACCTTGTAACACTAACGAGTCACATGACACTGCGGAGGGAAAATTGCTAATTGGGCCCAATTTGGACATTTTCACTTAGGTGTGTACTCACTTTTGTTGCCAGCGGTTTAGACACTATTGGCTGTATGTTGAGTTATTTTGAGGGGACATCAAATTTACATTGTTATGAAAGCTGTACACTCACTACATTGTAGCAAAGTGTCATTTCTCCAGTGCTGTCACATTAAAATATTTACAAAAATGTGAGGGGTGTACCGACTTTTGAGAGCTCCTGTATATATACACACACATTGTATATATCCTTTTTTTCTCTAGTGCCACCAGAGCAAGTGCAGTGTCACTATGGTGACATTATACATCATTGATATCACTGTGTGTCAGTGCTGCCAGTCATGGTCTCTGATCACCATAACAGCAGTACAATGTCTCCAGACCAGTGCTGCCAGTCAGCATCCCTGATCACCACCACACCAGTCACAGTTTCCCCAATCACCATATCAGTCACAGTGTCCTCAATCACTGCCACACCAGTCACAGTGTACATAATCACCACCACACCAGTCATAGTGTCACCTTACAGACTTGTTCACATGTGTGGTGCTCTCTAAAGAGCAATTCATGTGGAGAGTGTTTGACAGGCAGTGTAGAAGAAATGGATAGCCTTCTCATCAGCTACTTTAAGCCCTTGAACCCCACACAACCCCCCTGCCCATTTCACTACTTGAATGAGTCATGATTGGTGGGCCTACAGGGGGTGTCATTCCTGCTTTGGCTGCAAAGCATAGCAGCCACTGCCTCTGGAACTAAAGGAGGTAGCAGTTGATGGGCGGTAGATGTGACCGAGTCCTATTAGTGCAGCCAGATCAGTGTAGCTAAGATCAGTTCTCCTGGTTACCACCACACCAGACCAGTGCAGCCAGCAACAGTGTTGCTGATCACTGCTACCAAGTCCTAATGTCACCAAACCAGCGCAGCCAGCAATAGCGTTCCTGGTCATTTGGTGGGTGTTTCTACTTTCCAGAGCCTTGAAATTGTGATAGGTAGCCAGGAAATTAGGTGTAATTTGAACTAGAAAGCTTGAAGGTGCTTCTTAGATTTTGGGCCCCTCTATTTGGTGAGTCTGTGAAAGTCTCACACTTGTGGTATCGCCATATCTGGGAGGAGTGGCAGTATGTCTATGATGTGTGGTAGAAATATCTTATTAATTGTCAACTTTGTGCATTTCCTACATTTTTCAAAAAAATACCTTTTCAAAAGACTCACTATGCCTTTCAGATAATACCTTGGGGTGTTTGCTTTCCAAATGTGATCATTTTGAATGCACATCACCATCCAGTCCTCTCACTTCAGTATCCTCAAGAAATCTCATAGGTATTCAGGAAATGAAATGCATAATTTATGCTCCTTGAAAGCCCAAAGGGTTTTCTTGGATTTTGGGCCCATCTATGCATACAGCCTGTGAAAAAGTCTCACACATGTAGTATCCACATACTCCGAGGCATAGCAGAATGTGTTTTATGGTGTAACTATAAGTATGCCAATGCTGCGCATGAGAAATAACTGGTACCGTGGCTGGCTGGACAAAGTGCATCACAGATTGCGCCGCCGTGCAGCCCCTAGCCCCTGTGTACAGTGCACGCGAGTGCAATTCTGCCCGCAATTACAAATCATGGCAAAATGCGTGACATGCATTTGGCTGCTATCATTCTCAATGGCACCACAAATGTGGTGCAATTTTGCCACGATTATCGTGTGGCAAAACAGATTTTAAAAAACATGCAAAGCACATCGCCCAAAAGGTGCATGAGCTTCTTTTGTACGACGAACACACATAGGGCAGCCCATTCAAGTGCGTGGGTTGCCCTATGCACAACATATGGAATCTCATGAAAACCATGCACACAAAATCCAGAGTGGGAACGTTCATTCCCGCTATGCGTACTATAAGCATGTGTACAGAGCCTAAGACCAAACAGTAACAGAATCCAGGAGTCAATGTTGTTGGGTACAGTAAAACTAATACAAAGTTACAGCAGAAACCATAGTTCTGGCCTAGGTATAGGACAGACTGATGTATGGTGCAAGTATATGCTACAGATATGAGGAACTGGCCTGTGACTGAAAATATTGTCAAAGTGTGAGCAGTTTTTTCATGAGGGGTGAGAAGTAAAGGAAAGGATAAGATGGAGTAATGGTTTTAGGGGTTTAATCAATTATTTCTCAGACCTACCCTCCAGCCACAACTTACTGTCCAAAATCAATCACAGGCTTATTAGGGGGGATTAGGACACATACAATTTTCATATTCAGTTTTAGAAGAAAAACGCAATCAAATAAAACCAGGTTCACCTGAATTTATCATGCCTCTGTCAAAAACTATATGAACCTCTATGTGCTTGATTTCATTTACTTTTGCTATCCAATGAGTTACGGAGGATATTTTATATTTTTAAAGTACATTTCTACTTTGCTGTTTCATTCAGATAACTCCTAACACTCTGGGAATACTTTGCCATGTATTAAATGTTTATTTTTGAAAAGATTATTTTCATATTTTTAACATAAATAAAATGGGCCTAAAACCTCTATACTTGTATGAATCTGTTCCAAATGAAACCCACTGAAATTTCAGGTTTAAAGTGGATGTAAAACCACTCTCATCCTTTCTAAACTACTGCCATAGGGGTTATCTATAAGGATATACATGCCTCCAGCATGTGTCCTTACCTGTCCAATGTCTCCCCTCTGTCTGTTAAGAAACCACAAAAAATTGCAGATTCTGTGGGTGGGTCTGTTGTCTGGAGCTTGGTGGGTGGAGTCGTGATATCAGTAGACTCCCCACCCACCTCTACACTCCCCTTGGCCAAGATTTTTTTTTTTGTTAAAGTGGTTGTAAACCCTTACAACACACTTTGACCTACAGGTAAGCCTAGATTAAGGTTTACCTGTAGGTCCAAGAAATATCTCCTAAACCTATACGGTTTAGGAGATATTTGCCCGAAGACAGGCACCACTGTCTATTGCGCATGTGCCGTACACAGCGGCGCGCAGGCGCACTGAGCGCGGCACCATCAACGACGGAGATGCCGCGCGTGTCGGCTCCCGTGCGCATGCGCGGGAGTGACGTCATTGCGGCTTCGCTGAATGACAGCGGCGGAGCTGCGAGACCCCACCGAGAAGATGGATGCGCCGGACTACAGGGGACAGCGGTGACTTCGCTGGCTCCTGTGTCAGGTAAGTGACAAATAATGGACTACTATGCGATGCATAGTAGTCCATTATGCTTTGCCTTTGCAGGGAATGAAAGAGAAAGTAAACTCATCAGGGTTTACTTCCTCTTTAAACTGAACTCCTGCTGGTCTTTTGGATTATGCCCCATGAGCACTAACATCCAGTCAAAACCCAGGAGAGTCACCACATGACTTCAGCATGCCCAATCATGCTGAGGTGTGGAGCAGCCAAACCTGGGAGAGATGGAAAATAAAGGAGGAGGGAATCTGAAGTACACAGAATGCCTCTATCACACTACTGCATGAGATATGTAACTCACCTGTCACTCACAGGAAGGGGAAGACTTTTCTCACTGAAAAAAAGATAAGAGGACTGCTCAGAGCTGGATTAACTCTTTGTGGCAAGACTGGGCACAGAGGACATGAAATCCTATACTGTACAAGATGCAAGCCTTAATTAAAAGAAAAAAAATTAACATTACAAAGTTTAGTTGAATCCAGAGGGAGTAAAAACTAATTTAAAGCACTGAATTATAAAAACATAAATTGGTTGTTCTGACAAGATTTCCTGAGCGCAGAGGGGTGTGTCCCTTTCCTCCAATCAGTTCTCATAGCTCTCACCACTAACCTTTGCAGAGTATAACTTCAGCTCTCTGCCCCCCTTTTTTCTGAACTCTCAGACTAGCTTTATAATTCAGCACTTTGAACAAAGGTAGAGAAGGGAAGGCTGCAGGTACAACTTATGTAGGAGGGTCTCTTTCATCTCTGTGCATCATTTGAGGCTAGTTACTTCACTGGGTATAAATGTTATAGCCCCAACCAGGTTTATAAGAGCATTAAAAAAAAATCTAAAAAGATTTTCCAGTCAACTTCTATTATTTACCTGAGATAAGAAGGGTCTACTCTGTACATAAACACACACACACACACATACATATATATATATATATATATATATATATATACATATACATACATACACACACACACACACACACACACACACACACTAATATACACTCACAGTATATATCCGCAAACGCACTTTACATACATTAATTGTATTTTACTTTAAAAGTATTATCAATATATTAACTTATGTAGGATCATCCAAGTATATATGAATAGGTTATTTTCCAACATATATTTTTTCATCTAACAAAAACAAAGATGAATGGTATTATGTAACTCAAAAGACAGAATGGTGCAGACATAAAAAAAAAAATATTTAAAAATATAAATTCAGTTCTGTGTAATGCAGAAAAGGGTCTTATGCTGGGATTGGTGCTGGGTATGTAAGCAGTGTGGATAGTGAAAAATACATATATATTCCATCGCACCAATCAAACATTTACCCTTCGCCACTGGTGAAAGGCAACAAGATCTTTTTACAACGTCTCGTCTTTTTCAATAAATTTTGCATGAAAACATGTTACCCAAGCACAAAGTTGCCTGCTGTCGCATTGGAAGTATGATAAATGTTTAATGAAAACAACACCGCTCAGCTTGGTGTCAGACAACAGCTATCACACAGACCTGCTTTGATCTAAGCAGACACTTAAAAGGAGTTCTGAGAATGCTTTGCTCCACAGAACTCTATAACCTATATGCAAATAGAAGGGAATTAGCATAAATGACTTCCTGCTGCATAAAGAGGATGCAAGGGGAAAAAAAATATGACAAGCTCCAAATAAAAGCGAACGTCTGCTGTCATACCAGAAAAGTCCAAAATCCTTAGTTTGTTTGTAAAAATATGTTGTCACAGAGGAGATATACAAGTGTTTCCTGGATCAGGATTCCCAGCTGCATAACAAGACTAGCTGAAACAGAATGAGCGTCTACTTCTATGGTACTGCTGGAATGTGATACTACAGTGCTCCCAAATGAAAGCATGTGAAGCATAATACGCACAAAGTAAGCAACAAGCAAAATGCGCCCTACTGCATTACAACTCCTGATGAGCATCCATCTCACCTCTGTTCCAAGACAACTATTCAGCAAAAAGAGGTATGGAAGCCAGGCAACTAGAACATTTCCAAGTCAGCAATCTGTCAATACGTTTCCTATAGCTGATAACAACTTAAACTTAAAAACTATTCACTAACTTTAGTAATGAGGACACTTAATATTCGTAAAGTATTATAACTCTTTAAAACAAATTGCTAAACACAATTCCACTGAACATTGTCTGTTTGCAAACACCTGATCTGGTGAATCCAGTTTTATTCTACCCTTTCACATAATGCATGAGCAATTTCTGAAAGTGCTTACTAAAAGCTTGGAGAGAACAGTCCAATAAAGGAGCACCTTTGATTTACTTGTGTATGTAAATTTCAGCTTGAGATTTTGAACTCTGTAAACAGCACCATTTTTTCTAAGAAGGCTAAGGAAAAAGCAAGTAAAAAGAAGAGAACGCCACCACTGGGTAAGAAAATGAATAAAAATATATCCATATTTGCTTGCTTGTGCTAGCAGCATGAGTTTCACTGAAACTACCATGCTAAGAATGATTCTGATTTACTAAAGAAGTAGAGCATGTTTACTTTCAAAGTAAATTGTTACTTATCGAAATGAATGGGGTGAAACACTGAAAATTCCCTTTTTAAAGAATATCCAATCATGAGCAAGGAACCAGTTTCTGCTATGGGCCCATTTATTTGGAAAGAACTTTTTCATTACTTAAAGCGGTGCCCCCCCTTTCAAAAATCTAAAGTCAACAGCTACACATACCGTAGCTGAGACTTTTAACCCCTTCCCGCCGAAGTGTACGCAGATGTGCGTACTCGGGGGTTATACCGGAATGAGGCCCATAGCTGTAGGCATCATCCTGGTACTGTTGTTTAGAGCGGGCGATCGGCTTTCCGCTGCTAAAAGCCGATTGGTTATCACAGAGGATGCTCCCCCTCCCGCCACTCTTCCTGGGCCTCCCGGTTGCACAGGAGGGCTGATCGACAATCCACCTCTTTCGGCGGCTAGTGACAGACTGGAATGAAGCCGGAAATTGCTTAGTTACAGTCTCCTTGATGTAAACACGGAAACTACATCACTTCCTGTTTACTCGGCTGTCAATGGCGCCGGATTTTAAAAAATATGCAGTATTCGGGTACACTGTTTTCGGTGATCTGAATACTCTGAATACTTTGAATACTTTGAAGTGCAAAGAAGGGATTTGGGGTCTTTTAGACCCCGATCCCTCCATAAGGAGTACCTGTCACCACCTATTACTGTCACAAGGGATGTTTACATTCCTTGTGACAGCAATAAAAGTGATCTTTTTTTTTAAGAGAAAACAATTTAATAATATAAAAATAAATAATAATAAAAATAAATTTTAAGCGTCGCCTATGGAGATTTTTAGGTACCAAAGTTTGAAAATTAGATACTGTGTACAGCGCTGCACTGTATTAGCAACTGTACAATGACTGCACTGTATTGTATACTGTGTGCACCACCAGAAGTGTAGTAGAAACTGTATACACTGTATTAGATACTATGTACACTGTACTGTATTAGCAACTGTACACCACGGAATGCACTGTAGACATAGGCTATACTGAATGCAGAGTGTGTATATATATATATATATATATATATATATATATATATATTTTATTAATACACCGCCAGAAGTGTATTAGAAACAGCACACCACCAAATGCACTGTAGACATAGGCTACACACTGGATGCAAAGTATACATATGTATATATTTATATACAAACACACACAAGACTGTAAATATATATCTATTAAAACGCTGCCTGAAGTGTATTAGAAACAGTACACCACAGAATGCACTGTAAATACACTCTGCATACAGTATAGCCTATATATATATATTAATACACTGCCTACGCTGACTGAATATCGAGTAAATACAGAATATATAGTCTATGCAGAGTGTATATATATATATATATATATATATATATATATACATATATATATATATATATATATATATATATAGTCAGTCTAGTATACATGTGCCTGCCTTTGGCCAATTATGGCTCTCTTAGTAGAGTGCGCTGTGATTGGCCAAAGCATGCAAATGCATGTCAGGGCATTCCATGGCACTCACATTTTCCGCAAACACCTCATATGTTCGGTTTGTTTTTTTTAGAACAAGCGAACACTCGATGTTTGAGTCTAACTTACGTTTGACTCGAACCATGGGCTCATCCCTATGCACCAGCGATCTAATATTTAACAAAAAAAAAGTTATATTTGAACATCAAGATTCACCTACTTTACTTCTTGCTCTGGAATACCATAAAACATTGGTTATGATACACAGTACATATCCCCAGATGGGGAAACCTTAGCCTCCCTGAGGTGTTGTAACACAACAGGTGATCTAATTCAGGTGATTTCCCAAATTATTCCAATATTGGTAGTCAATAACCTGTTCAGTAACCATCTTGAAAACTCAATCTGTATGTTTGGTCAGTTTGAACCTATTGTATCTCAGCAATTTGCAGACAAATAGTTTGTGGCAAAAATGGCTCTCTCCAACACAACCCAACAGTAAATATGTGGATTAAAGTCGTCAATGCCTTTCTCAAGTTGGAAAAACTTACATGGCTAGGATGATTAAGCATTGGGAATTGCCCTGCTATGCATCTGCATGTAACTTTTGAGCCCAATATTGGATCTTAAAAAAGATGCATTGAACTACTATTTTGGATTAACAACACAAACTGCTGATAATAGGTTTCCCTGCCATATTTTAATGTCAATAAGTAATTTTAGGCAGAGCATGAGCTGTAGATATTAAACTACAGTGAATGTTTCACTTGCTAGCACTGCATCTCCCATATGCCTACACATGATACTGTAACACTTATTTGCTTGTTCACTCTTAGAACATTTGCAGTGGGCACTTTGACAACGCTTTTTTTGGACGTATTTTGCACACTCAGTGTCCACAACTGGTTAAAGCCTGCACAAGTTCACCTTATGCATGAAGCAAAGTAAAAATTTATTTTGAAAGTTTGCATGCATACATTTTAAAAAGTCACACTGATAGAAGTGATTTTTTGAGGGGCGAGCGCACATACACACAATGCCCGTCATTGCACAGCATGGTTTACAGGAAAAATGCACAGCCCCAATCAGATTGGCTCTATGCCTTGTAATTGCTGTGACAACCACCAACAGCAATCTCAAATGTAAGCACAACTAATTATTAAGTTCAAAAGTCTTTTCCTCCTTCTCAATGGAGGAATAGGATGAAAAACCATCTTAAGAATATAAAATGAAGAGAAGTAGTGCATTCCGTACTTTTTTTCAGCAGTTGGAAAATGCAATTCAACACGCTGGTGTGAACTGCATTGACAGGAAACTGTTATTTTTGTTGCCCCCTGTTGGGAATGCACTCACAAATGCACCCCAGCACATCTGGTGTGAATGAACCTTAAAGCTTAACTCTGGGATAGGGGAAAAATACACTGCAAGGGTTAAATGCTTGTTAGGTTTAGGAGGAGCTGAAGAGAACACACAACTTACTTTCCCCCCTGCTCTGGCAGATTCTGGTGCTGTCCTCTTATATACCCCAGGCTGTGGGCTTGTAACCCTGCATTATACATGGGAGAGGGGGCATGCATGCTGTGTCTGGAAGCACCTTGGACAGATAGCTTCATAGGAGTGGTCAGACAGATGGAAGGAGCATACAAGAGCAAAGAGTAAGGTATTACTCTTTACCCCTAGACTTAACGAGCAGTTAACCCATGCAGTGTGAAGGGCCCACTGCAAGCTTTGTTTTTTCTTGTACCCACATTTGGACTTTAAGGATGTGCTTTATCTAGTGCACCAGTACGAAATTCCATGTTTTAACCACCTCAATACCAGCATGTTTCTAAATTTCCCCAAAAAATTGGGCAACAAATGAGATAATTTTGAGGTGTTTACTTTTCAAAATAGCGTCCAGGGGGAGTTTTTCTATTTGATATATTTTAGAGACAAAAGTAAGGAATTTTTTATAATTGGGTACAATGTTGCATGACCAAGTAATTGTCAAACTATCACAGCACTGAAAACAGAAATATGGCCTAGTAAAGAAGGGGTACGAGTGCAATGTTTCTACAGTTATTAGGTCACATTGCAGTAAAGTATGCATCATAACACTGCTGACTTCTCTTTGCCAAAATGAAAATTTGTTGTATATTGAGATACTCAGTTCAGTTACTTCTCACTTCTTAGCAACTACATGGAATTAGGAACCTTTAGCATATCAGAGTGGACTGAGAATGGACCTAGTGGCTGCCAATATTAAGAAAACCACACTATCAGCAAAGATCCATTTGAAAGATATAAAAAGAAACATTTGATGCTACATTTTCTGTAGCAAAAGATGAACAAACTTTTCAAGATGCTTGCAGCACATCTGTTTCTGTCAGTCAAAGGATAAAGATTGTACATTGTCTCAATCCAACAATTTGCTATTCAAGTACAGGACAGACAGATATACAGGCCAACATCCTTGTTAAGCAAATGACTTGCATACAACTACTGTGCCACAGAGAGCATGTAGTTGAGTGACCAGAGGAAGGGCCCTGAGATCACTACAACAGATAAAGGTGCATGAAAAGTTCCACGATAAGAACAGCTCTGAATCAGGATGTAATTGAAGTCAATGGTAAATTGCAGCTATCCCACACAAAAACCGTGGGTTAGCTGCGCTTTAGCCAAAGCACAGCTGGGCAGTGTGAATAGCTTCTTCTTTGTTGACACTGTTTATTTTACCAGAATGAGAAGGTGACTGGGTAATAACTCAAGAGACTGCACCAATACAGCCAGCCTTGATAATGTAATAAAAGGAAAACAGATGAACCGCTACAGACTTTTGATTTAAATAATTCTATAGGGTCTAGGTGGAAGTTTCCATGAATTTATATAAGAAAAATTTATCCAAGGAGCATCTGTAATAACTAACACTATCAAGGGGAAGAGATTTGTGATCATAGTTTTTCCTAAAACGAAGGAGGTCTCAGCTCTATTGGATAAAATTATGCTATTTTATATACACACTCGGAGATAGCCTTCACCAATCATATTGAATTGCTAATACTTCTATGTTTAGAATGAGTAACATCCACATTACCATGATACAAGTTCTCCACTCTGGCTTAAATCAAACTTCATACCCACAGAAAGAGAAAAACCTCACACAGATTTTGTGTGGAGGCAGCAGGCTTAAAATATGTATACTCCATCAGAAGTTTCAGATGGTGAGCTCTTAGTCAGATTTGTATGCAGAAGACTGCACTCGCCATGATCATCAGCAATCACTGACAAAAGAAGAGTCCTGTCACAGCCCGTAAGGAGTAGAATCTCAGAAAAACATCATTATCATTTATTTGATGGATGATCAGTATTGACAAAGCGAATTATACTAACTATACCTACAATTTAAAGAAATAAACAGACACTGCACAGGGGAAATATAAGCTGTTAATGGAAACCTTTAGAGTTCTATTTTATTTTTCTCAGTATACTGCATACAAATATTTGATATGCATAAAATAAAACTTAAAGGGGCAATCTACTTTACTGGTAGATGTACAATAAGAAACGACCTGCTAAACAAAGGGTTAAAAGCAAGCTGTTGCAGCCATGAGCATTGTGTTATTTGTTTAACCACTTCCCGACCAGCGCACGACGATGTACGTCGACAGAATGGCACGGGCAGGCATATTGGCGTACAGGTACGTCCAATATTCAATGCCACCCTGCCATCGGGAGCGCGCCGCCGGCGGCGCGCTCCCGCGCTGGTCGGGACCCCCGTGACTCCGGTCGCGGGACCCGCGGACTCGATCGCCGCGGGCATCCCCGCGATCGTCTCACGGAGCGGCCGAATGGAGGAGATGCTGTGTAAACAACATTTCTCCATTCTGCCTAGCAACTAGTGACGCTGATCTCTGCTCCATGTGATTGGAGCAGAGATCAGTGTTCACTAAATGAAAGCCCAACCCCCCCACAGTTAGTAACACACCCCTAGGAACACTTAACCCCTACACTGCAACCCACTGGTTAACCCTTTCACTGCCAGTGTCATTTACACAGGAATCACTGCATTTATATAGCAGTGATTACTGTATAAATGACAATGGTCCCAAAAATGTGTCAAAAATGTCCGATGGGTCCCCCACAATGTCGCAGTCACAATAAAAATCGCTGATCGCCGCCATTACTAGTAAAAAAATAATAATAAAAAATTATTAATAAAAATGCTATAAAACTATCCCTATTTTGTAAACGCTATAACTTTTGCGCAAACCAATCAATAATCGCTTATTGCGATTTTTTTTACCAAAAATATGTAGAAGAATACGTATCGGCCTAAACTGAGGGAAAACATTTTTTTTTATATTTTTTATATTTTTTTATATATTTTTGGGGGATATTTATTATAACAAAAAGTAAAAAATAATGCTTTTTTAAAATTGTCGCTCTATTTTTGGTTATAGCGCAAAAAATAAAAACCGCAGGGGTGATCAAATACCACCAAAAGAAAGCTCTATTTGTGGGAAAAAAAGGACGTCAATTTTGTTTGGGAGCCACGTCGCACGACCGCGCAATTGTCAGTTAAAGCGACGCAGTGCCGAATCGCAAAAAGGGGTCTGGTCTTTGACCAGCAAATTGGTCCGGTCTGCAAGTGGTTAATCCACTGATCGCCTTTCAGGTAAAAGTGATTTAAGTGGCTGCAGAGCCACCTGATCACTTTTATAGTACCCCCCAGTGCCAGTCACGCTGGTTTCCAGGCTCTTCTGTTCCTCCAAGATCTGTGTATATATATATATATATATATATATATATATATATTTTTTTTTTTAAATAAAAGTACAAAAATACATACATCTATACAAATGAATAAAAAGCACTCCCCCTCTCCTTACACATGCAAATACACAATTGGGGCATGCAACTGTGCCACACATACAGTATGAGGTATCACTTTAAACATGAGAGCAATAATTCAAGGGCCATAATTCACAGTTAATTCTAAATTGATAACTTGTAAAGGTTTTTAGCATGTTGCCCATGGAAAATTTCAGCCACCCCTGATCTACATTCCATGCAAATAAATTGGAAGCATTCTTATTAGTCATTCAGAGGTCAAAACACTCACATAATATCAAAATATTAAATAACATTACTCATCAGGACAGCTTAAAATGTTTGCCATTTTTTCTAATCACCATTTAGCTAAACTCCTATATGTTTATTTACACCACCACCTTCACACTTTTATTTTTTTATCCCAGTATAATTGTAATTTCTAAGTCTCTGTTTGAAAACTGTCGTAAAATAATTGTTTTGTATACTTTGTTTGGAGCATTCAATGGGCAAATTATGCCACAGTATATCCGTTTTTCCTCAGTAACAATTCTTATTGTGAGATGCAGCTTCAAATGAGGTAAGGACCTGGTCCAATCACCAAAATACCTTTCAGGGCTTTTCACCCACCTTTTTTCATCCGCACATCAAAGTAACACAGTGTTCTGCCCCGCATACAGTTTTTTTTAGCATAAAAATAAACACAAATGGATTTCCACCTCCTGGCTATTTGGCCACATAGCACCATCTTTCCTCAAGACAGAAGTTCTCGATTCTCAGCTTCTCTGCTTAAAGAATGTGCTACCTCAACATTCCTGATATACACCAGTTAGTTGTACTCTGTACTTGTGTTAAAAAGTATCCTGTTGTCCTTGTATTGTTTCCTGTGTGTGACATACCTAGGGTTCCTGCCAGTCCCTCTGCTTTCCTATTTCAAACTGATCTCGTTAAGACATGAGAACACATTCATCCTTGTCAGTTTTCCGGCTTTGCTGGATGAACAGCTTGCCATTTCTTCAATAGCCAGACTTGTGCTGACAGGCCCTCCTGCACAGCCATTCACTGGGAAGTTCAGTATGCTGCTGTTTCTTCACTCCCAGCTCTTTAAGCCCCTTAAGCAGCTAAGAACTTAGATTATGTGATCATTTAGAAAAAAAGAGAATTGGTTGTTTTACAAGGTAAGAGATCACATATTGCATCATTTATCAGACTGGACCCATTCCCTACCCCCATACAGACTGCTACTTGCTTAGCTCAGACATAATGGTCTGTCTGGATGGAAATACCCCTGTAAGTCTTGCCCAGAGGCCTGTCTGTGTAGACCAGAGAGGTCTGGACACACATTACCCACCTGACTACAATCAGTTTTACACTTCTATATGGACCCTTTAGGTAATAATTGTATCACTATACAGTAACTGGTCATCTGTCTTTCACAAAACCTACAGTGACATTCTTCAATATGCATTCTATGGCAGCTATGCTCTAACATTTTCTTTCACTTCAATCATTTGAAGGAATGGCAAATTTTTTCACATTCTGAAAAAATACATCTTACGTATCGGCCCAAAAAAAGGCTGTTTTGTCATGCCGACAAAACTAAATTTAATTCAATTCCCAAGGATTCAGGGGTTACCTAACCGGAGATTAAGCCATGTTATCCCCTGAATAAAGTTATGAACCAAAGAATGTGAAGCAAGTGGTCGTTGAAATAATGCTGATAAGGCCGAGACCTGTCCTTAGAAAGCACTCAAGGCCAGCTTCATTTCTCAATCCATCTGGAGAAAAGCCAAGCACTCAAACTAGACTTATTTGCTGGGGTAAAGCTCCTGGTTTCAAACCAGGAGACATATGTTTGCCAGACTCCATAATATATAACGATGGAGGCCAACTCCCTTGCATTAACCAAGGTAGAAAACTACTGAACCTGAAAGCCCATGCTTCTTCAGAGTGTGGGTAGAATGAAGACTGCCGATAGGCAAAGTACATTGTTTTCTGCCCAAGATAGGATAAGATTCACCTTTCTCTGGGCCGCACAACTTCTTGTGCCCCCTTGGTAATTAATATAGGCCATTGCTGTGGCAGGACAATACCTTAAACTGAACGTTCAGGCCCTCAGGACCAAGTGCTCTGTCTGAATTTCTAAAATGTTAATGGGCAAGGCCATTTCTGATCCAGGCCACTTCTCTTGGACAGCTGCCTCTTTCAGGACTGTCCTCCAACCTAAACAAAATATGTTGGCATATGTTACTATTTCCCAGGTAACTGAAGAAAGGATTTTCCCCTTTGCAGATTTTTGGATGTTAACCATAAACTGAGGCTTCGGCGCACCCAGCCTACAGCATCTGGTGTTTCCAGGTGGTCTTTCATTCGGGTACTAACCAGGCCCGACCCTGCTTGACCTCCAAGATCATACGAGATCAGGCGCTAATCAGGGTGATCTGGCCATAGGCTTTGGAGTCAGACACATTGGGAACGTAGAGCTTGAACTCTTTGTTTCCAGCCGATAGGATACTGTTTTGCAGCAGTTTAGAAGGAAATTGAGCATAAGGAACGGCCTCGAATGAAGCCACCATCTTTCCCAATAACCTCATGCAAAGTTGAATAGGAGAAATTAATCTTGCTTCGACTGCCTAAATCAGTTCTTTTATGGTGCTGATCTTTGCCTGGGGTATGAATAACCTTTTCTGGGATCAGACCCAAGTATTTTCTTCATGGTTTTAAAGAAGATTCTTCCTAGGTTGAGAATTCATCCTAGATATTCCAGGTAGTCGAATGTGGTGACCATACTTTGGTCTAAGCGGGCTACCAACTGGTCTATCAAGAACAGATCGACTAGGTAAACCATAATCGTTATACCTTAGGCCCTCAATCTGGCTAGAAGAGAGGCCAGAAACTTTGTACTCGAGGTGCAGCAGCTAGATCGGAAAGCAGAGCTACACACTGAAAATGAAGATTTTCCACTTTGAAAGTAGATATTACTGGTGAGAGAGGAAATAGGCATATGGAGATATGCATCTTTGACATCGATTGATGCCAGAAGTTTCTCCTTCTGCGATAACATATAGGATTGACTTTATGAAAAAAAAGAGATTATATTCAGGAATTGAATTTTTGATTTTTGAGATCCAGTATGTCCATTTGGATTTACATAAAACCCAACTTCTGCTCTTACATGGGGGCCACCATGAACATTTTTTGCCAAAAGATGGTCCAATGCTTGAGAGAAAGATTTATTTTTCTCTGGATCCTTAGGAACGTATGATCTGAGAAAACGAGGAGACGGAAACTCTTGAAACTCCAGTTTATTCCTTGAAGCTATTGAGGAAGTCCCCCATTCGTCTTGACACTCCTTCTGCCAGATCCCTGAGAACTGCAGAAGAATTCTCCAAATTGAGCAAGTGGAGGCACCTCCTCATATAAGGAGGCTAAAGTATCTTGTAGGCTTCCTCCCCCAAGACCTCTTTTGTCCCTGGGGTTAACCCTGAGGATTACCCTCTGAACCTGACGGCGGAAGCCGTCATGACTGCCTGGAGGCTGATGACTCTGGCACAGAAGGAGGAGCTTTGAAATAAAAATACAGTTACTCCTTCACTTAAAATGGCAAAAGGGGTATATTTCTTTTTCTAGACATTGTTTGGATATATTATCCAAAATATCCCCAGATGCTGTTTCACCGCAAAAAGGAAGACTAGCCAGGAGCTTCTTGCATGACGCTTAGCTAAGGGCGCAAGGCCTAAAGGATAGAATCTGTCATAGCAACTATTGAAAATATAAAGCTGCCTCCTGGACCTGCTGAGCAGGATAACCTTGAACACCTGTTTAAACAGGTCTCTCAATGATTAACCAATTACTGTCAGTGCAGGCTGGGACACTCAACCTGCCAGAGAAAAAAGTGTTTTTTTTTTAATAAGAATTACAACCTTTTATCCATTGGATCCCTAAGTATTTGAGTATTGTCTGCCGGACAAGTGAAACTTACAAAGGATATAGTAAAGTTAATTGCTGGTATACCCTACTTGGTCAATTTTCTCTACCATAGGATAAAGTGTGAAATTTTTTTAGAAAGGAAAATAATGCTTATCTGGGTGATCCTCCAGATACAAAAAACGTTTTCAACCAAGAATGGACAGGAAAAAACATGCACAGCTTGAGGAGGCTTTAGCGAACCCAAACACACTCAGTTAAGGGTACATAAAT
This sequence comes from Lithobates pipiens, assembly GCF_037356315.1. NCBI lineage: Eukaryota > Metazoa > Chordata > Amphibia > Anura > Ranidae > Lithobates > Lithobates pipiens. Next base: position 431,857,885 of record NW_027507758.1, read on the forward strand.
GTGGAGCAGATCATTTAGCAAGAAATTGTACCATCAATCTTACAGATTGTGAAAGCTGACTCTCCCACATTTGATGCCTCACCAAGGTCCCTTGAGGGAATTAATATTCTCATGCCCCTAGTTCCTCAGTCTGAGGGTCCTAGGAAAATGGAAGAGAAACTGTCACATCTTGACTGCACAGGGATGCGATTAAAGTTGCTAAACTTTTTTAAAAACCTACCATGGCTGAAAAAGAGTAAAATGAACAGGGGCTGCAGTGTTGAAAACAGTTGCAAACATTTCATGGCCCCGATGCTCACTCTGACCAGCCACCCCCTCTCAGGGGAGGATGCCATTTGTAGAGTAGGCTTTCCAGAGCTTGAGGGAGACCCTTTTAGCTCCTTTTTTGGGGGCGTTTCAACCCCCCCTTCTGAACATAGCCCGATGCACAAAGCAGAGGTACTACCAGAAGAAATTGCATCCATTGCTTGAGTAATAGTCAGGCACTGCTGCTGCCATTAATGCTCAGCCTGATGCAATAGTAAATGTGTCAAAAGGAATGCTTGTGTCACCAAACCACTTTCATGTCCCTCTACACTCTTGTGTCCCTCCGCCAGCTTGCAGCAATAATGTTGCTTCAAAAAACACATTTCCACGCTGGACATTGGAGGACACAAACGCCAAGCTAAGCTCCGCCCCATCCTCTTTTTGTTTTTTAAAAGAAAAAAAGTTTTCCCGCACAAGCGCAGTTCTCTGATCCTACACGACCGACATGAGAAAGGGGAAAAAATGGCGAGGAGAGCGCCTGGAAGCCGCCGAATAATGGCGAGTTGAAGAAACTGAGATACTCCCAGTAGTGGGAGGGGTAATATAGGGAGGCAGGACTATAACCCACATAGAAATTACTATGGCTCTGTGTCCGAGAAGTACGATTAAAGAAACACATCCCTGCAGAAGCCTTTAATAAAATTCTGCCAAAAGCTTCTCGGTCAGAATAGTCCAGAAAATGGACAAGATGGGAAGCTAGAGTGTGCAGGCACCTTAATTTGGATGCACTTTATACTTCCTGCATTTTTAATACCGATGACAGATTATGTTTAACAAGTACCAGTCTTGCTTTCCAAAATCCTTTTCGGTGTACTCCATATTCAGGAAGCCTTGCTACAGTATCACAGCTCCTTCTCAAAACCTTGGCTGAATCTTCTTGCATTTAAACATTCATAAGAAATGTCCATTATCACTGGTTTCAGGTGGGAACTAGTTACATTCACTACTGGAACTGAAGTTGCATATACAAGGTTATAAAAATAAAATAATCATCATATAATCAACAAAAGTGCAACATAGGCATGTCGAATACAAGTCGAATTGGCCTGAAAGGCAGTTGCACCCTAATATGCGGGTTGTACATTTACAAATATAAGTAGTAATTGACAAAATATTATATACCTTTGTTGTCGAATGTCTAATTAATGGGCCTTAATTGCCAGGAGGGCTTCCACAGACATGCTCCCGAGAATGCGATGTCTGCACGTCCCTGTGGGCCGCACACAGCGCGCTCTGTGATCACCGAGTCTATGAGACTAGGCTGATCACAGATCGGAGTAAGGTGCCGATCCCAGTCCCTTACCACGTGATCAGCTGTCAGCCAATGACAAAAATTACAAAATGACAGATTAAGAGACTGAGACTAAGAGAGGTTGCTGGGAGCCCCAGACCAGTGTAACTTAAAGTTTTGACCAACATCTTAACTCATAATTACCGCTGTTTATGCTGGACACCTTCCTTAGCTCAAGTTCATAATTTGTGTCCACCACTTTATTTGGCTGAAGCTCATTGCTGTTCAGCCCCACCAACTTTTTTTACTCAAACTCACTGATGTTCTTACCCACCTTCTTCTTCAGCTCAAATTCACTGAACTCCACCTTCAAATATCTCCCTACCTGCCCAATACCTTCACATATACAGCGGGTAAAATAAGTATTGAACACATCAGTATTTTTCTAGGAAAAATGTACCAAGACATTCTTGATGAAAGTCTGCTGTCAGGATGATGATGAAACGAGGGTGGACATTTCAGCAAGACAATGATTCCCAACCATAAAGCCAAGGAAACTCTCAATTGGTTTCAAAGAAAGAAAAAAAAGCTGCTAGAATGGGCCAGCTAATCACCGGACTTGAATCCAATAGAAAATCTATGGCAAGAACGAAAGATCAGAGTTCATAGATGAGGCCCACAGAACCTTCAAGATTTGTAGACTGTTTGTGCAGAAGAATGGGCCAAAATCCCACCTGAGCAATGCATGTGACTAGTTTCTCCATACAGGAGGTGTCTTGAACCTGTCATTACCAACAAAGGATTTTGTACAAAGCATTAAACAAATTTCAGTTAATTTGTTCAATACATTTTTCCCTGTGTCATTCCATTTTATTACACATAACTTAATTTCTGAACATCTTTGTTTTGGTTTCTTTGTATGTATGGATTGCATGGGTTGTTACCGACATGTGCTGAAAATTTCATGTCAATAGCACCTTTAGAAATATATTTACTTAGAAAAATGGTGACACATTTAACCACTTTCAGACCGGACCATTTTGCTGGCTTAAGACCAGACCACTTTTTGCAATTCGGCGCTGCGTCGCTTTAACTGACAATTGCGCGGTCGTGTGACATGGCTCCCAAACAAAATTGACGTCCTTTTTTTCCCCACAAATAGAGCTTTGCTTTGGTGGTATTTGATCACCTCTGTGTTTTTTATTTTTTGCGCTATAAACAAAAATAGAGCTACAATTTTGAGAAAAACGTATAATTTTTTACTTTTTGTAAATATCCCCCAAAAATATCTAAAAAAACGTTTCCCTCAGTTTAGGCCGATACGTATTCTTCTACATATTTTTGGTAAAAAAAATAAAAATATTGCAATAAACGATTATTGATTGGTTTGCGCAAAAGTTATAGCGTTTACAAAATAGGGGATAGTTTTATGGCATTTTTATTAGTCATTTTTTTTTTTACTAGTAATGGCGGCAATCAGCGATTTTTATTGTGACTGCGACATTATGGCGGACACATCGGACATTTTTGACACATTTTTGGGACCACTGTCATTTATACAGCAATCACTGCTATACTAATGCAGTGATTCCTGTGTAAATGACACTGGCAGTGAAGGGGTTAACCAGTGGGTGGCAGTGTAGGGGTTAAGTGTTCCTAGGGGCGTGTTACTAACTGTGGGGGGCTGGGCTTTGTTTTAGTGAACACTGTTCTCTGCTCCAATCACATGGAGCAGAGATCAGCGTCACTTGTTGCTAGGCAGAATGGGGAGATGCTGTTGACAATGGCATTTCCTCGTTCAGCCACCCCGTGAGACTATTGCGGGTATGCTCGCGGTGATCGAGTCCGCGGGACCCACGACCGGACTCCCGAGGGTCCCGACCGGCATGCGAGCAATGGCAGAGCTGCATTTAAAACTGGACGTACCTGTAGGCCAATATGCCTGCCTGTGCCATTCTGTCGACGTACATCAGCGTGTGCCGGTCGGGAAGTGGTTAATAATTATTTTCCCGGCTGTATCCCGCTCTAATATTGTCTCCCTTATTCACACAGCACTGCATGCAAAGGCCTACACTAGAACCCCACTAGTCTAGTACCACGGCCACGCTACTGTGCCCACTTACCACCTGTCACTCTCTGCCTGGAACTGGGGTAACTATTGTGCCCCCACTACTTGTCACTTTCTGCCTGGAATCATATCTCCTGTCCTCCCTTTTGACTGCAGGTCATAAGTTTGATGAATGATGGATTAGTGGGTGTTCTTAGGCTGACTAAATTTGCATGCAGACTACCCTAGGTAACATCCACATTTGATGCTGAGACTTCATTATTGAAAGAACTAATAACCAATGAATGAAAGAAGCTGGCCAGTGACAAATAGGTTGGGCTTCATCCACTAAGAAATAAGGTGGGACCTATATGACTTTCTGCAGATTATAAAACACATTCGGAGAAGAATATGGTGAAATCAAAATAAGCAAATACAGTGCAGGAAAGGAGCCTGTACAACCGTGTAAGACAGAAATTAAGGCTGGAGTTTAGCTTTAATTACCTTGGCACAATGGTATAATGCACTATATGTTACCCCTTATTATTCACAGTACCAGATTATTTCTTTTTTAAACAGTAGGTGAAGCAATAGTGAGAATCCATGTCTGTGTTATGCAATCACTCTCATAAACACCACAGACACTACTATCAACTGCAAAATGTGCAGCTGCAAGGAACGTTCTCATTATTTATTTTATCCTTCACCTTACTTTTAAATAATATTTTACCCCCAATATTTGCCTGCTGTAACATGTACTTGTATGAAAAAGTATCCTGTTCTCTTTCTGTTGCTTCCTTTGTGCCCCTGGTGCTCCTGTCAGCACCTCTGCTTTTCTATTAAAAATTGACCACACTAGGCGTGAAAGCACATCATGGTCAGTTTTTATGGCTGTGCTGGGAACTCAGCCTGCTCTCATCCAATGATTAGACATGTGTTGGCATGCCCCCCCCCTTCCCCCTTGCACAACCATTCACTAAGAACCAGTATGCTGTGGTTTCTCCTCCCCCAGGCCTCTGAGCTCCTTATGCAGCTGGGGGACAGAAGGTAGGATAGGATCACCTATAAAAAGGTATTCATATATATATATTTTTTTTAAATGTATACACAAATGTTTTGCCTTTCATTTGTATTTTGAAACTGAATGGGCTGTTTTACAAGATGAGGGTCCACATATACTTTATTGGTAATGGAACTGGTGCTGGGAAGGAAGGCTAAGCTTTAAATTATAAGACCTACCCAGGTTTGGAAACCTTGGATTCCTTTTCTTTGCCTCTCTCATTCCCTCTTGTCTTGCCCTTATATCTGCCTTTTCCTCTGTCCCGATCATATGACTTGCTTCGGGATCTTCTCCGACTGGATCGTTCACTACTACGGCTGCGAGATCTTTGGCGGTGTCTGGATCGAGATCTGTTTAAACCAAAATCAACAAGTTATTTAAGTCAATGCTTTCAAATATTTCATAAATTCTTTCTACCTAGAACAATCCCTTGTGGTACTTGTGCACTACCTGTACTTTATATTCCCTCTGATAATCTTTAAAGTGCATTTCCACTTTTGCAGTGAAAAGTTGTATGTTGTTGCACATTTTCATTTACATAGCATAACTTAAAATGTTCTTTTCTCAAAGCTCCAAAACTGAAGTTTTTATCTGCTGTGTAGAGTGGCTGGAGAGTTAATGGTAGATCTCATTATCAGTTGTAAACCAGATTTGAAAACAGTTTACCCTAACAAAGGGTTCAAGATCTAGAAGCTGATCTTCTGCAGTGTTAACAAGTGGAAACTCAGTCCGTCGTCGGTTTTCCCTCTCATTTTAAATTGTTCAGAGTAGCTTGCAATCTGCTCAAGGCCTACTTCAAAAACAAACACATAGCAAGGTAAAAAAATAGGTTTTCAAAGTATTTTTGGAAATAGCACCTTGAGCAATGTGTAAGTGAATTACAATGACAAAACTAACAGTAGTAGCAGATAGCTAGATAACATACATTAATTAGCAAAGGAAATACCTCAAAGTTCAGACGGAAACAGTGGTATGTATATTGCTCCTCTATTACAGTCTATAACTTTAGTTACTAAAAGTTCATTGGCATCCTTGAAATGTGTGTAATAAGTAAACTGACCATTCTCACCTGGTAGTGGCCACATTGTATATCTTTAAAGGTACAGAACAGTGAGCCAAGAGTATTTTTGCAAGGTGCATTTTTCATGTGACTACTACCCATGTATGAAGTGCCATTAGAAAATAATGGCACTGCAAGTGTAATTTGCTTTTTTCCCCCATTTTTCACATGCTTCTGGGAATAAGGGAGGAAAAAACCCAACACATTTCTGCCTGCATTCCCAGAATGCATAGGTGTTAATGCAGTCTAGAATTAGAATGTTATTGCAAATGCACTGTTCTGAACAAACAAATTTCAACGAGTGAAAGAAAAACACACATAACTTTCTATCTGCAGATCTTATAGAGGAACAAAAGTCTCCTTTCTAAAAACTGCGAGCAGGCTGGCGTTTTATTGCAGAAAAGACATGCAAGGTGTCTTCTGCATTAAAATGAACCTACCTACCCGATCAAGCAAGCGCAGCTCGGTTTACACTCCAGCACTGTTCCTGTGTGCTGTGATGTCTGAACTCTTATGCATGCACAGGAGAGATGTCATCCTGCACAAGCCGCAGCCTGGCACCTGGAAGAAGACAGGTAGAAAATGCCAGCAAGCATTGTAAGAGAGATCGGTATTGGAGACTTCAGTTCCGCTTTGAAGCATAAATCCACTTACACAAAATGTGTTTATTTTTTCATTATTATTCTTAGAGACAAAAATATTTAGCCATTTAATAATGAAATAGTGCAGATTATTTTTTTCAGCCAGCAGATGGAGTTCTTGACTTCTTTTCACATGTTAAGATGCAATCTCCTTACAACCATATGAAAAAAAATAAAAACCTGTTTGGAACAGGAAGGGGCCATCCCCAAACTGTTCCCACAAAGTTGGGAGCATGACATTTTTTCAAAATGTCTTGGTATGCCAATGCCTTCAGAGTTCCCTTCACTGGAATTAAGGGGCACAGCCCAACCCCTGAAAAACAACTCCACACCATAACCCCCCTCCTACAAATGATTTGGACCACTGCATAAAGCAAGGTCTATAAAGACATAAATGAGCAAGTTTGGGGTGGAGAAACTTGACTGGCCTGCCTCAGTCCTGACCTCAACCCGATAGAGAACATCTTTGGGATGAATTAAAGCAGAGACTGCAAGCCAACATCAGTGCCTGACCTCCCAAATTTGCTTCTGGAAGAATGGTCAAACATTCCCATAGACACACTCCTAAACCTTGTGGATAGCCATCCCAGAAGAGTTGAAGCTTTTATCGCTGCGGGGTGGGCCAACTCAATATTGAACCTATGGACTAAGACTTGGATGCCATTAAAGTTCATGTGTGTGTAAAGGCAGGTGTCCCAATACTTCTTACAATATAGTGTAGAACTGACTCAACCCTTATGGGACTGAGCATTCAGATGTTATAACAATTACCAACTACATTCTGGAGGCAGACATCCGCATAGTGATGTGGGAATATTTTATGATATATTAAATGTTGTATTTATACAGTTAAACTTTTAAAGTTTAAAAATAAATAAAATTGACCCAAAATTATAAAAGTTTGCCTTTAAAGTGTCTGTAAACCTCTGAAATGAAAAATTAATAAAACTGATACTTGTATAGTATGTAGTAGCCTCAATCCAAAGAATTGCACATGATTTCTGTCTGCACTCTCAATTTTTTGTTATCTGCATAATTACTGACAGACTAGTGACTAGAAGGGATCATGGGCACTAGGAAGGGGGCCTCCAGCCTCAGCTGTGCATATTTCCCTATGAGATTGTGTACAGGGAGAAGGCAGTAGATAAAAATGTAGAACTTATGTAGGTGGTTTTGTTTCAAATCTGTGTATCACTAGAGACCAGTCGCTTCAAAGGGTCTACCGTTGTAAAGAGATGTAAGAGTTTCCAAACATTTTAAGGTATATTAATCGTTAAGAATGGTTATCGCGATTTTGATCTTGACAAAGTATTTCCCAATTCTTTCTACGCAGAGAATGCTCTCTGCTTTGCTAAAGCCGACAGCCGTCAAAAGGAAAAAAAAAAAAAAGGGCAGTCTGCCAAGAATCACAACATTCTTTAGCAGTGGAACTTGAGTATAAACATTGTAACGATTTGTCCTTTAGATCCAAGGAATACACTATGGTGTGCAAATGAGGGATGTTTAACCACTTAGACACTAAACTTTTTTCTGACATTTGTTGGTTTCAAGTTAAAATCATTTTTTTTCTAGAAAATTACTTAGAGCCCCCAAATATTATATATATTGTCCCAAGACAAATATAGTATTTCACAAAAGTGAGTACACCCCTCACATTTTTGTAAATATTTTATTATATCTTTTCATGTGACACTGAAGAAATGACATTTTTCTACTATGTAAAGTAGTGTGTACAGCTTGTATAACAATGTAAATTTGCTGTCCCCTCAAAATAACACACAACCATTAATTACCAAACCACTGGCAACAAAAGTGTCCCAAGGTGTCAATATTTTGGGTGGTCACCATTCATTTCCAGCACTGCCTTAACCCTCTTGGACATGTAGTTCACCAGAGCTTCACAGGTTGCCACTGAATTGCTCTTCCACTCCTCCATGATGACATCACAGCGCTGGTGATAGTTAGAGACCTTGTGCTCCTCCGCCTTCTGTTTGAGGATGCCCCACAGATGCTCAACAGGGTTTAGGTCTGGAGACATGCTTGACCAGTCCATCACCTTTCCCCTCAGCTTCTTTAGCAAGGCAGTGGTTGTCTTGGAGGCATGTTTGGGGTCATTATGTTGGAATACTGCCCTGCGGCCCAGTGTCCGAAGGGAGGGGATCATGCTCTGCTTCAGTATGTCAAAGTACATGTTGGCATTCATGGTTCCCTCAATGAACTGTAGCTCCCCAGTGCTGGCAGCACTCATGCAGCCCCAGACCAGGACACTCCCACCACCATGCTTGACTGTAGGCAAGACACACTTGTCTTTGTACTCCTCACCTGGTTGCTGCCACACGTGTTTGACAACTTCTGAACCAAATAAGTTTATCTATGACCACGGGACATGGTTCCAGTAATACATGTCCTTAGTCTGCTTGTCTTCAGCAAACTGGCTTTCTTTTGCATCATCTTTAGAAGAGGCTTCCTTCTGGGATGACAGCCACACAGACCAATTTGATGCAGGGTATGGCGTATGACAGCACTGACAGGCTGACCACCCCCCACCCCTTCAACCTCTGCAGCAATGCTGGCAGCACTATGCATCTGCTTCCCAAAGACAACCTCTGGATATGACGCTGAGCACATGCACTCAACTTGTTTGGTCGACCATGACGAGGCCTGTTCTGAGTGGAACCTGTGCTGTTAAACCACTGTATGGTCTTGGTCACCATGCTGCAGCTAAGTTTCAGGGTCTTGGCAATCTTCTTATAGCCTAGGCCATCTGTATATAGAGCAGTAATTCTTTTTTTTCAGCTCCTCAGAGAGTTCTTTGCCATGGGGTGCTATGTTGAACTTCCAGTGACCAGTATGAGAGAGAGTGAGAGCAACAACACCAAATGTAACACACCTGCTCCCCATTCACACCTGAGACCTTGTAACACTAACGAGTCACATGACACCGGGAGGGAAAATGGCAAATTGGGCCCAATTTGGACATTTCCACTTAGGGGTGTACTCACTTTTGTTGCCAGAGGTTTAGACATTAATGGCTGCATGTTATTTTGAGGGGACAGCAAATGTACACTGTTATACAAGCTGTACACTCACTACTTTGCTACAATCTAAAGTGTTATTTCTTCAGTGTTGTCACATGAAAAGATATAATAAAATATTTACAAAAATGTGAGGGGTGTACTAACTTTTGTGAGATACTGTAAACCTTTACTAGAAAAAGATGAAAAGAAGCGAAAACAAGTGTGGCAAATTATAAACCCTACCCATTAAGCACATTGGTGAACTTGTTCATCTTTATTTTATTACTTTTTTTTAAAACAATGAATACTTTATTTAATGGACTATTTTCCATCTGCATTACCGATTAGTCTGTGATCTGCAATGAACAGAAAGGGGGCTGGACTTTGAAAGTACCAAAAACGCCCCAATCATGTTTTTGACACACTTTGTTTAGATCAATGGCCAACATCATAAATATGTACTAAACTTTTATTTTCTTTTTTCTTTTTATTTTTTATTTTTTTTAGACAGTATATGCTTTCCACCAAGAAAAAAAAAATCCCCCAAAAAACACCCCAGAGAAACAACAGTAATTGAAAATTCCCTAAATGCATCTTAGAAGATCTGAAACAAATTAAAAGAAAATCTTTAGAATATATTTAAACAACATTATAAACTGAGTATACATAAATAATATAGTGCATAAAAATATAGAGAACCATGTTAAAATGATTTAATATACTACAAAACTATATTTCTGGTAATTTATTCATAAAAAAAAAAAAAGAACAGATTAATTGAAAAGTGGGTTGCTGAAAAAAGACCCACCACTATGGCAAAGGTTAAGTCACTTAGTCAAGTTGAAAGATCTTCAAAGCCTTCTCAGATCCAGATAGGCCCATATGTTACAAAAATTCTGTGAAAGAGTCATTATGTTCCAATCTGCTTCTCATGTCGGGACTTACAGAACACACAGATGCTTGGCTCGCACCCTTCCTCGAGCCTCCCATCAGATAATGAAGGTTCTCCAATATCTTCCCTATGTGGCAGACCAAAACCCCTGTCTTTATTCAATCAACACCTAGCCAGGTTGTGAAATAAATATAGTAACACACACATATATATACAGAAAGGTTACCAAAAAATTAGCCTAATACCCAAAGCTGTCCATAAAAGCTTATTTACTTACTGCACAATACGTGTTAATTTGCTAATTTCTTCACAGGTAATCAATTAAAATGTAAAATATTGGATAAAATTAGTTGCACTAAATTTAACAGCTGCTCCATAAGCATAATTAATTTCACAAGAGCCATATGTATGCTCCACACAGACAGAGTTGAAACAAAAAAAGCAGATTTGAAAATAAGTTTGAGAAAATCTGCATTTAATTAGCAGGTGGGCACTACAACTGCATAATGTTTTATACATTTTTATTTATGAAGTGACAGAAGATCTAAAGGCTTTTTAAAATGGCGTTTATTGTTTGAATGGGTACTGTTTTGCTGCATGCTAAAGTGATTTAAATCCTCATAGCTGCTCTTTGAAAAAAATCATAAATGATGAAGGAAAACATGTGGAAAATTGTAAAACTAGAAAGAAATTGCGACAAAAAGCAGATACACATACCATAACCGAGAGGAAACTACACTTAATTAAATGTACACTACATCTGGACTATCAGCCTCATAAAACGTGAAACTATTAATTTTCATTGTTATAAAGGAAATGAGGTCAGTGTCATTCGGTACTTCCCAATATTTATTAAACTTTAGTATGAAGACAGATCAGTCTCACAAAAATCATATATCACGAGATGATAGTGTATAAATATTAACACAGTGTAAGTTTCACTAGAAGACTATTTATAAGGAGCATTAATGATCAACAGAATGTGTGAAAAACAAGCTGTGTAGTAGCGTTCAATTGCACATTTTGAAGGCTGCTGATCGGCTTCAAGCCTTTAAATCAGGGATGGGCAAACCTCAGGCAATCCATCTGCTGCTGAACTACATTTCCCATGATGCTCCACCCAGTTAACAAAGCAGATAAAATAACTAGCTCTCAGAGCCAACCCTGGTTGATGTACTTGGGAAAAGCAAGTCAATAACAGCTGCAGGGCCTGAGGTGACTTCTTCTCGTTTAAGCCATAGAACGTAAAAAGGTAGCAAGGGTTATCAATAGTCTTACCACCTGATGGTAAAGCATCTTACAGTTCCCTACAGTACCTTACATGAAAATCAACACGATTAAAGGTATGGAAACACAATGCATTTAAAGATTTTTTATTTTTTTTTGCCTTTGAAAAAAACAAACGCTCTGTTGCATTAGCGCATTAGGACAAAAGCTGGCCGAGACCAAGCTGTCCAGCAAAAGTGAAGTAACACTGTCAGGTATTGGAATAACTATAGCATTTTAAAAAAAATAAATGATGTAAACAGAAAAGACAGCCATGATAAGTTGTTTTTATCACTTATACTAGTAAACTAAATACGGAGGAAAAAATATATAAAGGCAGGTGAAATAAAGGAATATTTTTACAATGCATACTATTACGACTGGGTAAAGGCAGCAATGCTGATGTGCTGTTAACAGAGCATCATTGGTAAACATATGAGATCATCTTTCAGCACCACTCTCCCTCCTCACACAGAGACAGTGTGTGAGGAGGGAGAGATGAACGGCTGCAGCAGCCGTAAGTTCCAAAAAAGAAATAAACTGCCATCTGCCCCCGCTGCCACCTGTTAGTACCATCTGTCCTCAGTGCCACCTGTCATCAGTGCCACGTATAAGTGCCATCTGTCATCAGTGCCACATATCAGAGTCACATGTCATCAGTGTCACGTATCAGTGCCATCTGTCATCAGTGCCACGTAGTAGCGCCATCTGTCATCAGTGCCACGTAGTAGCACCATCTGTCATCAGTGCCACGTAGTAGCGCCATCTGTCATCAGTGCCACGTAAAAGCTCCATCTGCCATCAGTGCCACGTAAAAGCGCCATCTGCCATCAGTGCCACATATTAGTGCCATCTGTCATCAGTGTCACGTGTCATCAGTGCCCCGTATCAGTGCCATCTGTCATCAGTGCCACATCAGTGTCATGTGTCATCAGTGTCATATCAGTGTCATGTGTCATCAGTGCCACGTATCAGTGCCACATCAGTGCCATGTGTCATTGTCCTGGTGCTCCAGGGCCTTCAAAAGTTTAATAAGTAGTCAACAATTTAGATGTGTAATTTATGCTCCTAGAACATGTGATGGCACTCCCTGCATTTTGGGCCTCTCTAAGTGGCCAGGTTGTGGAAAAGTCCCCCACATGTGGTATCGTAATACTCAGGAGGAGTAGAAGAATGTATTTTGGGGTGTCATTTGTGGTATACACATGCCATGTGGGAGAAATAACCTATTACAATGACAATTTTGTGGGAAAAAAAAAGAAAAAATCTTCATCTGCAAAGAATTGTGGGAAAAAATGACAACATCAAAAAGGTCACCATGCCTCTTACTAAATACCTTGGAATGTCTACTTTCAAAAAAGTGGTCATTTGGGGGGTATTTGTACTTTCCTGGCTTGTTAGGGTTGCAAGAAATTAGATAGGCCACCAGTACATCAGGTGTGATCAATTTTGTATGATTCGCACCACAGCTTGTAGACTCTCTAACTTTCACAAAGACCAAATGATATCCACTAATTTGGGTTATTTTTACCAAAGATATGTAGCAGTATAAATTGTGGCCAAGATTTATGAAGAAAAAATAATAATTTGCATAATTTTATCACAGAAACAAAGAAAAATTTGTTTTTTTTTTCAAAATTTTCGGTCTTTTTTCCTTTATAGCGCAAAAAATACCACCAAAAGAAAGCTCTATTTGTATGGAAAAAAAAAGGATTAAAAATTCATTTGGGTACAGTGTTGCATGACTGAGTAATTGTCATTCAAAATGTGAAAGCACCGAAAGTTGAAAATTGGTCTGGCCAGGAGGGGGTTTTAAGTGCCCAGTAGGCAAGTGGTTAAACAAACACATACAAGCACATAAATGTTTTTTTTTACCTGCTGGGAGTTCAGATTTAAGCTACTTAATATGATAGTTACGCAACTGTTAGTTGCAGAAAGCAAACTATGCAGGCTTCCTTGAGCCAGTTCTGCTTTGTGTTCTTTCTAAAACAACTTCATAAAACACGTCTGAATCTGAAGTGAAATTATATGCCCAGTTTAGCTTAAACTCAAAACAGATACTACTGCTTTTTTTTCTTATTTTCTTTTTTTTTTTAAGAACTCCTAACCACCAATTTTATCTACCCTGTTTATATAAACAAAACTCATATTAATTAATACTTATTACAGTGCATCTATGGTCAAAATGTAAAATCATTTTTCCACATTGTATCTCAGTTACTTCTAGCCTACTATAAATACGAATGACCTTGAAGTTTGTAAATGTACTTTGTGAAGCCCCACACACATTTATTTCTTTGAATTCTGTGACACGTTCACTATGCCCTGTTGATAGGCACTGCTGTGTCACAGAATTCACAGATCCTGCCTTCTGAACTACAGAGGTGCTGAGGTGAGGAGTTTCAGGAGGCACAGTCAGTACAGGAATCACTGCTTACAGGGAGCAAGGAACTATGGGACATGTAGTCCTTATAAATTAAAAGTAAACAGCAGAGAAAAGCTGCAAAACATGCAGAGAATTAAGCTTATAAGTAAGCTTATACTAGACTGTAAAAATAACTATTGTTTGTATTTCTATTAAAATGTTGAAGTTTTAAAAATAAACAATGCTGTGACCATAGACATCCTTTAAATTAACCACTTAAAAACCGGCCCATAGCCGAATGACAGCTAACGTCATATGACGTCCTCCCAGAATTCCGCTTTCGGGCGCACACTCGAGGCATCCGAGACCGCTGGGTCCACATCACGGGTCATCGTGGGCGTTTACCACATGATCGCTCCATCAAATGATGGAGCGATCACTTGTAAACAAACCATAACATGACGCCGGTTCCTCCCTCCCCTCTCTGTACCAATCGGTACAGTGGAGGGGGAAAGATCGGTGTCAGTAGCGATGTGGGCTGGATCTGCAGTGCCCACAGTGCTGCTCACTGACAATTAACCCCTCAATTCCCTGCCAATACCCAGCCGATACCCAGCCATACTCTGCAATACCCAGCCATACTCTGCGATACCCTGCACTACCCTGTAATGCCCAGCCATACTTGGTGATACCCTGCAATATCCAGCCATAGTCGGTGATACCCTGCAATACCCAGCCATAGTCGGGGATACCCTGCAATACCCAGCCATAGTCGGGGATACCCTGCAATACCCAGCCATAGTCGGGGATACCCTGCAATACCCAGCCATAGTCGGGGATACCCTGCAATACCCAGCCATAGTCGGGGATACCCTGCAATACCCAGCCATAGTCGGGGATACCCTGCAATACCCAGCCATAGTCGGGGATACCCTGCAATACCCAGCCATAGTCGGGGATACCCTGCAATACCCAGCCATAGTCGGGGATACCCTGCAATACCCAGCCATAGTCGGGAATACCCTGCAATACCCAGCCATAGTCGGGAATACCCTGCAATACCCAGCCATAGTCGGTGATACCCTGCAATACCCAGCCATAGTCGGTGATATCCTGCAATACCCAGCCATAGTCGGTGATACCCTGCAATACCCAGCCATACTCGGTGATACTCTGCAATACCCAGCCATACCCGGTGATACTCTGCAATACACAGCCATACTCGGCCATGCTCAGCCATACTCGGCCATGCTCAGCCATACTCGGCCATGCTCAGCCATGCTCAGCCATACTCGGCCATGCTCAGCCATACTCTGATACCCTGCAATACCCAGCCATACTTGGCCATGCTCAGTCATACTCGGTGATACCCTGCAATACCCAGCCAAACGCTGCCATGCTAAGCCATACTCGGTGATACCCAGCCATGCTCGGCCATGCTTGGCTGTACTCAGCCTCTGTATGTGGCCAGGCTGTGGAAGTCTCACACATGTGTTATCGCCACACTCAGGAGGAGTAGGAGAATCTATTTTGGGGTGTCATTTTTGGTATGTTTTTGGAACGCTATGTGTTAGAAATAATGTATAAATGGACAACTTTGTGCTAAAAAAAATGCATTTTAACCACTTCCCGCCCGCCGCCCGTCATATGATGTCCTTGACTTTGTGTGGGGATATCTGAATGATGCCTGTAGCTACAGGCATTATTCAGATATCAGCTTTTTCAGCCGGCGATTCCCTACACCATAAGAACAATCATAGCGGCTGTTCCGCTGCTTGGTCGTTCTTACAGGAGGCCCCCCCTCTCCCGCCACCCTTCGGTGCTTCTACCGACTCGCCAATACGATCAAAGCCAGAAACTTTTTTTTTTTTTCTCAATTCAGGCTTCCCAGCCTAGAGGTGAGATGCGGGGTCCTATTGACCCCATATCTCACTGTAAAGAGGACCTGTCATGCCATATTCCTATTACAAGGGATGTTTACATTGTAATAGGAATAAAAGTGATCAAAAAATGTATTTTTGGGGGAAAAAATGTCAAACTAAAATAAAGTAAAATGAACAATAAAATAAAAACCAAAAAAAATATTTAAAGCGCCCCTGTGCACGCAGGAGCGAACGCATATGTAAGTCCCGCCCACATATGAAAACAGTGTTCAAACCACACGTGAGGTATCACTGCGAACATTAGAGCGAGAGCAATAATTCTAGCCCTAGACCTCCTCTGTAACTCAAAACATGTAACCAGTAAAAAAAATTGAAAGCGTCGCCTATGGGGATTTTTAAGTAGCGACGTTTGGCGCCATTCCACGAGCATTGGGATAACTTTACGGTTAGCATTCGAAAAATTTCTGCGCAAATTTCATGCCAGATAAAAAGCTGCATGACCACCATTGTATTCTCTAGGGTCTTTGCTAAAAAAAAATATAATGCTTTGGGGTTCTATGTAATTTTCTAGCAAATAAATGATGATTTTTACATGTAGGAGAGAAATGTCAGAATTGGCCTGGATGCTCCAGAACGCCTGATGGTGCTTCCTGCATGTTGGGCCTCTGTATGTGGCCACACTGTGTAAAAGTCTCACATATGTGGTATCGCCATACTCGGGAGTAATAGCAGAATGTGTTTTGGGGTGCAATTTGTGGTATGCATATGCTGTGTGTGAGAAATAACCCAATAATATGACAATTTTGTGAAAGAAAAAAAAAAGGAAAAAAAAAATCTTCATTTTCAAAGAATTGTGGCAAAAAATAACAACTTCAAAAAACTCATCATGCCTCTTACTAAATACCTTGGAATATCTTCTTTCCAAAAAGGGGTCATTTGGGGGGTATTTGTACTTTTATGGCATGTTAGGGTCTCAAGAAAGGAGATAAGTCGTCAGTCCTTCGGGTGTGATCAATTTTCAGATATTGGCACCATAGCTTGTGGACTCTATAACTTTCACAAAGACCAAATAATAGCCACCAATTTGTACTTATTTTTACCAAAGATATGTAGTAGTATAAATTTTGGCCAAAATTTATGAAGAAAAATTACTAATCTTCTAAATTTTATAACAGAAACAAAGAAAAATTCATTTTTTTAATGAATTTTCAGTCTTTTTTATTTTATAGCACAAAAAATAAAAAAACCAGTGGCGATTAAATACCACCAAAAGAAAGCTCTATTTGTGTGAAAAAATTACAAAAATGTCATATGGGTACAGTGTTGCATGACTGAGTAATTGTCATTCAAAATGTGAGAGCACCGAAAGCTGAAAATTGGTCTGGTTATTAAGGGTGTTTAAGTGCCCAGTGGTCAAGTGGTTAAGTCAGTGATTCTCAACCAGGGTTCCTCCAGAGGTTGCTAGGGGTTCCTTCAGCATTGGGCAATTTCTGCCTCTCAGATAAGTTGCCACTCACACCATTGATCTTTTTAGCTATCGGTAATTCTTCCCAATGACCACAAGTGTAAGGACCATTCTTCCCACTGACCATCATACTAATGTATCATGAGTTGTAGATTTCTCATTTTTAGCAGGGGTTCCCCCGAGACCAGAGAACTATTTCAAGGGTTCCTCTGTGTTGAAAAGGTTGAGAAAGGCTGGGTTAGGTAAACAGTGGCCCCTTTCCTGACAAAATAACTTCATAGTCAATGGGTTCACTGTTCACCTGACTACCATCCACCTATGAAGATATCTGAATTTGTGGCTAGGTCTCCTAAAAAGTCTCAACTGAGGTCTAAGAAAAAAGAACTTAGAATGGCTTATCAGTCCTTAAGGGCCCATTCACACCAGGTGAGGTGGGACTGCAGTGGTAATGCATTGGGCATCTCTTCTAGTGTAGTCCCACCGCAAGACATAGCAAAATGCCATGCCTCCCATGTGCTCATTTCACACCACCACGTTACGGTAGCATGCGCTGAAAAAAAGTATGGCAGGCCTTACTTTTTCCCCAATACAGCACAGTGCAAATCAATCAGCACATTGCACTGCAGTGGTCCCACAGCATTGCACACCAGCCCCTATGTTCTAACAGCAGCTGGTGTGCATAGAGCCTAAATTATGTAGCTGCATTATTTCTTTCAAGCTTTTGTCCCCTGGCTTTTGTTGTCTTGGTTTTGTAAACCTACAAATAATGCTAGCCATAGATGCATACATTTTCGATGCTAATCAGTGTGATTGGAGGAATCTCCCTTGCCGGATATTGTTTTCAGACAGCCACAGCAACCGTTGCTGTTTAAATACCCAAAGTGTTACTGCATCTAATAGGATATTATTGATAAAGAAAACAGGTGATATACTAACAAACGCATAAGAATAACAAGCTTATCATGACATTCAGATGAGACTGCCTCAAGATCCACACAGCTCAACTGATGGCTTGGGAAGACCCTTCGGCATCCATTGCAGCTTACACACTCTTCTTTAGAGCCAAAAGAATGCAAGACAGGAGACTAATTTATATATATTATATTTCATTTCAAACATGTCTGTCTTTTGTTCATCGCCATTACACAGGGGCAGGGAGATTAGTCGTTTAAATTAGATAAATACGATTGCTTTCGTTTTCTATTCAGCTCATAGACAGTGGCAAGGACAATGGATTTTTGACATGCTCAGCAGGATTTTCTGTACTTGCTGAAACAGTATTTAGTCTAGAAAAATGTAAATAAAAACAAATGCAGCCACCTCATCTACATACTATTAAACTGCAATATATAATAAATGTTTGCTCTTGGCAATACCTTCACTGTCATTTGCCAATTATCACCTACACTTAAAGTGTTACTAAACCCACAACAGTAAAATCAGTCTGTATATTGCAGTAATGCATGCTTGTTATACTCACTGTGGAACTTAAGTGGTTTATCCTGCACATTGTGTAAAAAGGATGTTTGATCTGTCTTCTCTGATCCTCCCCTTCTTCAACTGCCCCAATCCATCCTCTGGGAGAACAGGGCCTTGGGGGCACTCTGCACATGCTCAGTTTGGCGTGTATTGCTAGAGTGTTTTTTTTTTGGAACCCTGGTTGAGAATCACTGACTTAACCACTTGACCACTGGGCACTTAAACACCCTTAATAACCAGACCAATTTTCAGCTTTCGGTGCTTTGGGGAGGGAGCATGTGGTCAGCACAGGGCCAACCAGCACTGTCCAGACAGAGGGTGGAGGGTCCTGCAGCCTCAGAGGACAGTCAGAGTAGACTGAAAACTCCTCCTACAAGCTCTAACTAGACACTAATAGAAGTCACAAGACTGCTATATACTGCTGATGAGAAAAGGTATTTAGCAGGTTATATTTAGTAAAATAATTGCATTGCCATGTTCTGTGTACTGTGGGAGACCAGATATAGTGAATGCAGGGTCCTGGATTTTTAGCTGCCTGCCTAAAAAACAATTACAATATCATACAATTAGTTTTCAATATCCACGATTTAATTTATTGTACTCAAATCATAGTATCTAATAAATTGTGAAGTGCTAAAGTACGGTATACACAGTAATATATAATCCCTTTGAGAATGCGCTAACTACAAAAATCAAGAAAGATCCAAATTGGATAAAGAAAATACAAACACACTGGATTAGAGTACAACATTATGCCTCCAAGAAATACAGCTAACTTTGGCTGTCATACCCCGATATCCAAATAGCTCAAATATGGTCTGTGGGAAATAACATATAGAAAAAACACTCAAGTAGTTGCCACCCTGAAGTAAGACAGAAGATAAATTCAGTAAGTCCCTCAACTCGGAAAAGCACTTGAAAAATGAGATGCAATATTTAATTGGCTTGACTGGCCAAACCAGGGGAACCTAGGTCAATGTTATCATCAGCTTGTTAAGCGGAAAGTATTTGCTATACTACCGTTTAAAATAAAATATTGAAAAGTCAGAAAATGTAACATCAATGTCCCATTATTATAATTGTAATGAAAATTCTGCGTTTTGACTATTTTTATTCTCATATTTAGACATGAAAGGAATGATTAGAACCACATTTTCATAAGGGGGGAAAAGAAGGTAACTATGACCTTCCTTTTATTAGACTGCAATTTGCTTCACCACTGTTTTCTTAAGCTGTATGAATGGTTTATATACCTTAACAACACGCCACAGATGGCTCTGATTATGTTTAACAGGACAAGGTACCCATTGAATAACTTTCACAGACTCCGTCCTAATGGGATATAATAATAAATCTGATACAAGGAGATAAAAATAACTATACACCAATCATACAGCAACGACAATAAATTATTTAAAACTGACATTTCAATAACTCAAAGAAACCCTAAAAGAGATCTAAAGATACATAAGGGACAGGGAGAAGAAGCCAACTAAAGAGTCAAAACGTACAATGCCTTTTGCCAACTTGTATCCTTCAATATGAACGGCTGTCAACATTTTACATATAGATGCCATGCCACTAACTACTAAACTCTGGCATAGGTCAAAACACTTTTTTTTTTTTGTGCTTCCCCTTTTAATGCCTAATGACCAATTCCTCAGAGATGCCCTTAAAAGCTTAAACATTGTCCTTGAGAAGAAACTTTCTCTCACCAATCAATCAGAAGAGATTTGGGAAGCTTGTGTTGAAATGTAGAGCACTGTTAAGTTAGCAAATGAACGTGGATAGGTAGAATATCGAGGCATTATTAAAAGAAAAAAGCTTTGTGTGTGTGATGGGGGGGCTGGTATCAGGAAAAATATTTGCTACACAGAGAAGTTATTATCCAACAAGGAGAAAGAGTGATGAAAGGAGGCAGTCATGCTGGAAACTCAAATATACTGACAGACACAATTATTTAGCTAATTGCAAATGAATACAGTCAAGTGCCTTCAAAAAGAAAAACTTTGCCTGGGCTACACAAAGCTCTGACCTCTACCTGAGTAAGTGCATTTAAAACACAAGCCCACCACAACTGATTAACTGTGCCAGCTAAGGCCAGCCTAGGAGAAGGGTTTCTTTTTTTTTTTTAGGATTTTTTTTTTGTAATTCCACCCCATCACATGGCCTTAAGCATAGTTAAATGAACCTTAAAATGGCTACAAACAGCTCAATGACTACACAGAGTCCTGCCAATTAGAAATAATTAGGGATTCATTTTGGTGGTAAGTCTTTTTAAGTGCATACATAATGATGCAATGATGCTTATTAGCGATCTTATATGAGCTATGCTCAAACAGCCTGAAATAATTATGCAACTATCACAAAGCCTTGCACATCTCTGTACTTCACCTTAATGTATTTAAAAATCCACTTCATTACCTCCAGTAATTAATCCTCCATTAATTGCAGGAAAAGCCCAGTTTACAGTGCTTCGTCTCTAATTATCATCTTATAAATAGTTATATTTCTAATTAATGTGTTCATTAAACTGGATATCTTTCTCAAAGCCATGCTAAGAGCAAAGGTTCCGCTTGTTCTCTCAACAGTCTAACTAGCCATAAGGTTGGGCCATTTTGGTTGTATTTGCTTTTATTTTATTATATTCAACCTCCTAATTGGCATTTAAAACCTAATTTGGAAGAACTTCAAGAAGAGTATATAAGGAAAATATGAAAATCTTTTTTCTCTGTATCACAAAAGCTTAGTGCTTTAAGAGGAAAACTTTCTTATGAATAAATTTTCTGGAATTGGGCAGATCTTCTGGCACAAATTAGCTTTCACCGTCAGTGTGGAAAGTAAAATGGTGACTGGAGAAGGAATATTATTCCTCAGAATGATAGAGAAAAACACAATCACCTAATAATCTACTAATAGAACGTGTATTGGAAAATAACTGTTTAATAAACTTTTAAAGACCGGCTTAACTACAAAAAGACATCAAACAAACATCATCAGAAATAAATGAGTGAAATGTAAGAAGCCTATTGTTATCCAAATACGCTCATATCCAAAAAGTAATAGTCCATCAACCAAATATCCAATTCAAGTCTGAACAAAAGATAATTGGCTGAAACAAGCTACTGCCTTAGGCACAACATTCTTTGCCTCTTTAAAGCAGAACTCCAGCCCTACCTTTAGTCTTGCATAGTTGTACAAGCTCATATAATGTACTAAAATAAATAGCTTACTCTGATTTTGCTTCTCACAGTGTGCATTAGAAGCTGAAGCCAGTCAGATAGTGTGTGCTTCATTTCCTAACTGGAGGATCTGTAGCATCATTTATCACTTTGCTCCTCAGCCAGACTGCCCCTGGCCTGCCCCTTTTATTCTAAGGATTTCAATTATTTTAAAGATGTAGCTGCTGACTGTTAATATAAGGACACTTACCAGTCTAGGGATCCTGCAATGTCAGCACTCCAAACCAATTCTTCAATCGGCTTCGGGTGTAGGCACCGGCATCTGTAGTAAGGGAAACAGGAAGTGAATCCTTGCAGCTCTATGGCCTGTTTCCTACTACACATGTGCGAGGCGCGCTGCGCTTTCTGAATGGTCCCGCCGTCTTCTGGGACCTGTGTGTGTCCCAGAAGGCAGTGGGGGGGGGAGGAGGAGCCAGAAATGTCATAGATCGACGACCCTACCCGGAAGTGGGAGCGGGTACCTGTCAAAACCAGGTACTAGCTCCCCCCCAAAAAACTTCCAAATGTAGCAGTGGAGGGTGCAAGCAAGTGGAGCTTGGGTGAAGCTCCGCTTTAATCATGGAGTTTTAGCATCATATGTGGCCATTTCTAAGCCTGACACATGAGAGTGAAGAGGAAGTCACCCATCTGTCCGATTCTGGCTCAGAATACGAACCAGTAGACAGCAGAGGCAACCTGACAGATAGCTCTGATGAGAGAGTAGTGATCGGTCAGGCGAACGCCGCCGTTCTGCTGTTGTTGAGGTGCAAGAACCGCAGGGCTATTGTATGGAGCAGAGAGCTAGTACTAGTGCCGCTCATCCTTCTGGTGAACTGGCAAGCACCAGCAGCCTAGTACATCCTAGTCGTAGTCAAACCAGCACTGCAGTATCATGTGGTGACATGGAGAGTCCCATAAGTGCACTTCAAACTGGCGAGGTGGCTAGCACAACTAGTGTCCCGCAGCCACCAAGAAGAAGACAAACACAGGCCCATCGAGTCCATAGTGCCCTTCCTGCTGCATTTGCCAATCCTAATTGGGAGCCCACCACTTCTGCAGCACCCGTACTTCGCCCATTCACTGGCCAACCTGGAATACAGGTGGAAACCATTGATTTTACATCACTTGATTTTTAGTTGCCGTTTTTCACGGAAGATCTCTATAGATTTATTGTGGACCAAAGCAATTTGTATGCTGGTCAATTAATCGCTGCTAATCCCCAGTTGAGCCTTGCCAGAGAGTGGAGACTTATTATGGTCTCCAAATTTAAGACCTTCCTGGGCCTATCCCTCCTCATGGACATTACTAAAAAGAACACTGACCCAATTCATCATATGCCCGTATTCTCTGCCTCCATGAGTAGGACATGATACGAGCAGATCTTTCGGTTCATGCATTTCAATGACAATGAACTCTGTCGTCCTTGGGATGACCCTGGATACGATCGGCTCCATAAAATTTGGGTTTTTTGAGTCCCTGATTTCTGCCCGCTTGTCTATCAAACAGTAGCTTCCTAGCAAGCGTGCCAGATATGCGGTCAAGATGTATAAGCTCTGTGACAGGGCAACAGGCTATACATATAGTTGGTTTACGAGGGAAGAGATAGTCATGTGAAGCCGGAGAACTGCCTAGACTACATAGGGAGCGCTGGTAATATTGTGTGGGACTTGGTGTCACCCTTATTCGGAAAGGGGTACCACTTGTACATGGACAATAATTACACGAGCACGCCACTTTTTAGTCACCTTTTTGATTGTGGAATTGGCACATGTGGCACCATGCAATCTAATCGCTGGAGCTTCCCCCAACAGCTTGTAGAATCCTGACTTAGATGGGGGGAGTGAGCCTGCTTCAAATGTAATAATTTGTTAGCAGTGAAGTGGAGGGCTTCACGGAATGTTTTCGCTCCCTCCTCCCTTCACGCAGATACGACAGTCCAAATTTCTACGATGACTGGTGTTGTGGAGAAACCCCTCTGTGTTCACGAATACAACCTTAACATGGGAGGGGTGGACCGCAATGACCAGTTGTTGTTGCTGTACCTAATTGCCCATAAGGCCAGACGCTGGTATAAAAAAAAAGTGTCTGTATATTTATTCCAATTGTCTCTGCTGAATGCTTTTGTGCTATACAAAGCTTCAGGATGAACTGGATCCTTCCTAAAATTCCAGGAAGAGATTGTCACAGCTCTTCTGTTTCCAGATGGTGCTATGCCCCTCCTTCCCAATGCAAATGCAGTGAGCCGGCTGCATGAGAGGCATTTAACGTATGTCCTCACTGGTACCTCTGCCAAAAGGACACCCCAAAGAAGATGTCGCGTCTGCAGAAAACGCGGATTTAGGCGTGACACTCGCTTTTATTGTCCCTACTGTGCGGGCCAACCTGGTCTCTGCATTGGTGACTGCTTCGAATGCTACCACACACTAGTGTAGAATTAGCATAGGGTACAGCACAACACAGTTCTAGGGCACACTAACACAGTGTCTCAAAAGATTAGATGGCCATCACATTTTGAGGCCCTAATCTGGAACTTTACAATTTATATAAAAGTGGCAAGAAAAAAAAAAGCCAAAAATAGTTGTGGTTTTATTTTTCTTCTCGGGTTTATTTATTCTGACAGCAATATCGTTTTCATCACACATTTGGGCAATATAGAGTGTTTTAGCGCATTAAAATTAAAAAAATATATTTTTCCCAAAAAATTGCGTTAAAAAAATCGCTGCGCAAATACTGTGTGAAAAAAAATTGCAACACTCACCTTTTTAATATATATGGCCTTTGCTTTTAAAAAAAATATATACTGTTTGGGGGTTCAAAGTAATTTTCCAGCAAAAAAAAAAAAGTTTTCATGTAAACAAAAAAGTGTCAGAAAGGGCTTTGTCTTCAAGTGGTTAGAAGAGTGGGCGATGTGTGACATAAGCTTTTAATGTTGTGCATAAAATGCCAGGACAGGTCAAACACCCCCCCCCCCCAAATGCCCCTTTTTTTGGAAAGTCGACACCCCCAAGCTATTTGCTGATAGGCATGTTGCGTCCATGGAATATTTTATATTTTGCCACAATATTCGGGAAAATTACAAACTTTTTTTTTTTTGCACAAAGTTGTCACTAAATGATATATTGCGCAAACATGCCATGGGCATATGTGGAATTACACCCCAAACTACATTCTGCTGCTTCTCCCGAGTATGAGGATACCACATGTGAGACTTTTTGTGAGCCTAGCCGTGTACAGGACCCTGAAAACCAGTAACCGCCTTCAGGATTTCTAAGGGTGTAAAATGGTGATTTCACTTCCTCACTACCTATGACAATTATGGAGGCCCTGAAATGTCAAGATAGCACAAAACCCCCACAAATGATACAATTTTGGAAAGTAGACACCCCAAGGTATTTGCTAAGAGGCATGGTGAGTATTTTGCAGCTCTCATTTGTTTTTGAAAATGAAGAAAGAAAAGAAAAATGTATTTGTTTTCTTTTTTTTTTCTTAATTTTAAAAACTTTGTGACAAAAAGCGAGATCTGAGAAATATTCAACATGCCTCTCAGCAAATATCTTGGGGTGTCTACTTTGCTAAATGGGGTCATTTTGGGGGAGTTTTGTGCTATCTGGGCATTTTATGGCCTCCAAAACTGTGATAGGCAGTGAGAAGTGAAATCAAAAATTTACGCCCTTAGAAAGCCTGAAGGCGGTGATTGGTTTTCGGGGTCCTGTATGGGGTTAGCCTGCCAAAAAGTCCAACACATGTGGTATCCCCATACTCAGGAGAAACAGCAGAATGTATTTTGGAGTGTAATTCCACATATAACCATGTCATATTTGAACAATGTATAATTTAGTGACAACTTTGTGTAAAAAAAAAAAAAAATCCTGAAACTTGTGGCAAGATATAAAATATTCCATGGACTCAACATGCCTCTCAGCAAATAGCTTGAAGTGTCTTCTTTCCAAAATGGCATGTGTGAGCAATATATAATTTACTGACAACTTTGTGTATTTTTTTTTTTTTTTCATTTTTCAATCACTTGTGACAAATAATATAAAATATTCAATGAGCTCAACATGCCTCTCAGCAATTTCCTTGGGGTGTCTACTTTCCAAAATGGGGTCATTTGGGAGGGGGGGTTGTACTGCCCTGCTATTTTAGCACCTCAAGAAATTAGATAGGCAGTCAAACTAAAAGCTGCGTAAATTCCATAAAACGTATCCTAGTTTATAGACACTATAACTTTTAAGCAAACAAATATACGGTTGACATTTTTTTTTACCACAGACATGTGGCTGAATACATTTTTGGCCTAAATGTATGACTAAAATTGAGTTTGTTGAATTATTTTTATAAGTGGAAGATATTTTTTTTTCACAATTTTCAGTCTTTTTCCGTTTATAGCACAAAACAAGGCAATCAAATACCATCAATAGAAAGCTTTATTTGTGGGGAAAAAAGGAAGCAAATTTTGTTTGGGTACATTGAATGACCGCGCAATTACCAAATTGTAAAAAGTGCTCTGGTCATTGAGCAGCCAAATCTTCCAGGGCTGAAGTGGTTAAAACCCACAATAATGGTCAGAACGTTTGACTTCTACGAGACCTCATTCTTTACGCTAGAACAAAGGGTTCCAAACTTTCTAAACAAAGGGCCAGTTTACTGTCTTTCAGACTTTAGGGGGGCCGGACTGTGGCCACAAGAGTAGAAAATGTCCTGGTGTCAGTGAGAGCAAACACTGCCTTAGGTTTGGTGGAAGGAGAAATAGTGTCTCATCATTGGTGTCAGTAGGAGGACTAGCGTCTCATCATTGGTGTCAGTGGAAGGAATAGTGCCCCATTGTTGGCATCAGAGGGAGGAGCAGTGACCTATTGTTTCTATAAGTGGGAAGAATAGTGCCCCATCTTTGTGTCAGAGGGAGGAATAGCATTTCATCGTTGGTGGTAGTGGAAGGAATCCTGCCCCATTGTTAGTGTCAATGGGAGGAAAAGTGTCCCATCATTGGTGTCAGTGGGGGGAATAATGTTAAATCATTGGTGCCAGTTGAAGGAATAGTGCTCGTATTAGTGGGAGGAATAGTGCGCCACGGTCCAGATAAAGGCAAGCAAAGGGCCACAGTTTGGAAACCACTGCTCTAGCAGGAACATTGCAAAATTAATTAAAAAAAGGTGCTTGTCAAGATTTGTTATGCTGTTAATGCCAAACAAGGATATTGCCATACATCGTCAGAACTGTAGCATTAAAAAAAAAATGTACACAGAGTACATTCAAAACAACAAATGCTGTACCATATACTGTACATAACAAATATCCTGCACCGAGACAAGATTTGGTCAGAGACTACAGTAACTGATAGCATACACTGCCTGATCAAATGACTGCACCTACAGCTAGCCCTGCACACATAGATTTCTCTTGTATAAACCACAGGTTAATAGACCCCTCCCATCTATGCTAATCAGAGCTGATGAAGGAATCTATCCTGCCCAGCTATTGTATTCAGACAGCAGCAGCACCATCTGGTAGGATGCAGTCTCCTTCAAGGGCCAACCACAATTTCAGCCGATTCAGGAGCAATCAGATGAAATTTGAGCCGCGGATTACTAGCTTTACATACTCGCTGGTACCAAATGGTAGCCCAGAGTTGTTTTGGTCCAAGTCCAAATCTAAAATAGGATAATCAGATATAATAATAGGGTATTTACAGTAGGTATAAAAACAAGTTCAACTTTTTCCAATATTAGTCTTTGAATGTAAAAAAAAAAAAAAAAAAAATGCATGTTCTCTGTCCATCGAGAATTTAGACATATTGAGAACCCTACCTAAATTTTTGTTTTATGATTATTATCAATATCTCACTTATTTCTGGCTGAAGAGTCAATGATTTTAATTTCTTTAATATTTGTGAAAAAATTCCTTCATAGAACAAAGTAAGACGAGTAAAGACTAAACGTGTAAAAATCTAAAATTGTCATTAGTTTGAGTTGCACTGAATAGCAAGCAAATTCAGTATTGCATAAATTGATCACAGAACAGCCATGTTGGTTGACGAAGTTATGGTATCTTTAATGGCAATGTGGCTCAATTTACGAAACTCTGAAGCCCCATACACACTATCAATTTTTCTGCTGAGCTTTTCCTTCAGGTTTACCAAAACTATGTAGTGCAAGGACCTGCCTGATTGCACACAAATTGCAACTAAGGTTTGACCTCATATTATATGGTTTTGGTAAAGCTAAAAGAAAAACTGATAGTGTGTATGAGGCTTTAAACACGTTTATTTGCTTTTTGTTTTTCCGGCCATGTTATATTTAGCTTTTATTGTTACCAGCAACAGTAGTTATGATATAAAGCATTATAGTAAATTGAGCCTATACTTAAGAAACACTTGGTTCAGTTGCCAACTAAGATTTAGTTGTTTCAACACTGGACTCAGGAAAGCAGATGTTATGGAATACTGAGAAACTTTCTAAAATTGTCAAATTCTTATCGTTTTGCTGTAATGGGATAGTGCATAGATAAAAGGCACTTTTAAAAGTGGTTCTAAAGGATGAAGTCTTTTTACATTCTACCTTGGGAGCAAATGTGCATTAGGGCCCCCATAGCAAGTAGCTTGCTATGGGGTCATACGGCAGAGGGGAGTGGCCCAGAGCACTGGCGGGGGACCCAAGCAGAGGGCTGCTTTGTGTAAAATCATAACCATTTCCCACCCACCCACAGTACATTAACTGCTGGTGGGCAGCACAGGCAGCCTGGATCAGGTAGACGTATGTTATCCAGGATATTCCGGGTTGGGGGCGCACATGACCCCTGCTAATTCACGCTGTCACTGGCTACAGTGGGATTTTGTCAACAGGTCCTGGCCAATGATTTATGGCTGAGACCTGTTTATCAGCTGTAGCCAATCACAGCACAGAGAGTTTAGTGTTTACATACACACAGGGCTCTGTATGCAGATCAGTTATCTGGCTGCTTTTTCTCCCCAAAAGTTATAGAGTCTACAAAATAGGGGATAATTTGTCTTTTTTTTTTTCTAGTAATGGCGGTGTGATCTGTGATTTTGATCGGGACAGTAATATTGCAGTGGACAAATTGGACACTTGACACATTTTTGGAACCACTGACAATTATACAATGATCAGTGCTATAAAAATGCACTGACTACTGTGTAAATGTCACTGGCAGGGAAGGGGTTAATACTAGGGGGCGATCAAGGTGTTAACTGTGTTCCCTAGTGTGTGTTCTAACTGTGGGGGGATGGGACT
Source organism: Lithobates pipiens (assembly GCF_037356315.1). Lineage (NCBI taxonomy): Eukaryota > Metazoa > Chordata > Amphibia > Anura > Ranidae > Lithobates > Lithobates pipiens. Next base: position 431,887,068 of record NW_027507758.1, read on the forward strand.
GACTAGGGAAGGAGAGAGAGATCGGTGTTCATTCTTGGTATGAACACACAAACTGTCTCCTCTCCCGAGAGAACTGGGATTTATGTGTTTACACACAGAGATCCCGGTTCTCACTCTGTTACGAGCAATTGCTGGTGCCATGCGTGTGCACCCCTTAGTGGTCAAAAGGCGTACCGTTGTACAGTTACGTTGGTTCGCCCAGGGAAGCCAACCTGCCGCAGTTCAACTGCAGCGGCTGGTTGGGAAAGGGTAAAAGTAGTGCAGTGCTGTATAGCAAAAATGCTCTGGTCATGAAGGGGGCAAAAGAAAAATGCTGCTTAAAATAAATAAAAATACACTCTTCACTCTCTTGCTACATCTGCAACTGGAGCATTAGACATTTCTGGACATGTTGAATTCCTACATCTGAACTGTGATTCCACCTGCTGCCCACTATGTCACTATTATGACCCTGCAGAGGTGAAGGAACTTGTGACAATTTCCAAGGCTGAAGATTTCAGCAGCAAGTGTAGCACTTCAAGAGAGAAAAGGTTAGATTTACCAGATTTGGTACTGAAAGCATTAATAAAGTACTTTTACAGGCTGCCTTTTTTAGCGACAGTATCACTTTATGAAACACAAGACTGATATAAAAAAAAAACTGAATTTATGAACAGAACTGTAGGCCCCTTTCACACAGGGTTTTCAATCAGGCCCACCTGTCAGTTTGTCAGGCCGACTTGATTAGAAGCTCTTTACATGTCTTTGGCCAGACAGATGTAAACAGACTTGTGCTCCCAACATCCACCAAGCCCATCTGGGTCTAGAAAAAACAAACAATAAAAAAAAAACAGCACCAAGATCCTTTTCCATTTTTCTGGACATTAATGTGACAGATCAGAGGTAGCCCAATGTAAACGGACACAAGTCTGTGTAAATCTGGCTGCCTACAGAGTCATAATGGGTTATAATGGGTCAGCCACAGTTCGCTCTGAAAATGTGGACGAAACCTGAATGGGCATAGATGTCACAAAAAAAAAAAAAAAAAAACACCAAGGCACTGCAAGTGGAATCACATTTTTCCTAAGCCACGAATAAGCATCAGACTTGCCTAGAAAATGTGAATCTGATCGGTGGTTATAGGTGGAAAATTACAGTTATTAGTAAAAAAAAACATTTTAAAATTACAGTCCAAATATAGAGAAGGATAGGTGCACCTGGCACCTAAGATGAATGAAGCCTGAGATGAAACCTAATCACCTGCCACGAGAGGTTCCAAAAGTCTCTGCACATTACTACTAGGTTTGTGGATTTCCCAGCCTTGCCTTTTATGATAGGTGGGGTGGTCCATGAACTCCCAAATGAAGGAAAGTAGAGCTTTCAAAACTTTTTACTTTCAACTTTTCAGTATCCACGGCCTTGCACTTCTCATGACATGTGGTTCTACCACCCCTAAATGCAATAAAAGTTATGTAGCATAAGGTGCCACATTAAAGGTGTGAACATCTACAAACTGATAGATACCATACGCGTGTGTGTATATGTACATAGCTACATAGTAGGTGAGGTTTAAAAAAGACCAACTTATGTGTGTGATTATATGTCAGTATTACATTGAATATCCCTGTATGTTGTGGTCATTCAAGTGCTTATCTAATCGTTTTTTGAAACCACCACCTGTGGAAGGGAATTCCACATCCTTGCCAATCTTACAGTAAAGAACCCTCTACGCAGTTTAAGGTTAAACCTCTTTTCTTCTCAATTTAATGAGCGGCCACGTGTCTTATTAAACTCCCTTCCACTGAAAAGTTTTATCCCTACTGTGGTGTCACCAGTATGGTATTTGTAAATTGAAATCATATCCCCCTCTCAAGAGTCTCTTCTCCAGAGAGAATAAGTTCAGTGCTCATAACCTCTCTTCATAACTAATGTCCTTGAGACCCTTTATTCGTTTTGCTGCCCTTCTCTGTACTCCATTTCCAGCACATCCTTCCATGAGGACTGGTACCCAGAACTGGACAACATACTCCAGGTGAGGCCAGACCAGAGTCTTACATAGTTAGGTTGAAAAAAAAGATACAAGTCCATCTAGTTCAACCACAGTCTTGTAGAGTGGGAGAATTATCACTTTATCTCTTGAGTTAATCCCCTCTTTAATGCATACCATTAACTGGCCAAATCACCAGGTAAAAAGAGAGGGGGAAAAAAAAACCTAAAAGAAAACGAATGTAGCCACCACGTCTAAGAATTGCTTAGATGCTACAATATATTACAATTTTGGATTTGGGTTTAATATTTTAACTACTTCCCACCCCGGCCAAAGTACATAAATGGCCGGGCACTCTCTAAGTCCCTCAGGAGGGGGATCGCCCACACAGCAGCACAATCCCAATGAACTTGTGTCACCTGGACATGGCACATCGCTGATCGGCAGGAGGTCTCTGTGATTAGCCCTCCTGATCACATGATGGCCGTGTATAATCACGGCAGTCTTGTGATGTAAACATAGAAATGGTTGCTAGGCAATCGGCTCTCCTGCAGCTGGCTGGTGATCAGTGAGTATGAGCTGTTTTTTACAGCTTTTTACTCACTGATGATCAGCCTAGCGTCACCACACAATGTAAAACACACGTCACCACACAATGTCCCCAAATAATTAAAAGACCTGCCCCCCACATATGTCCCAATGATTAACTGCACACATGTCCGTGATCACCTGCGTACATCTGTACATGATCATTTGCATACATCTGTCCGTGATCACACAAACCAATTATACACTTAACGGAAAATTTTTTACCAAAAACATGTAGCAGAATACATTTTGGCTTAAATTTATGACAAAATTCGATTTTATTGGATTTCTTTTTAAATAGAAAATATTTTTTTTCCAAATTTCCGCTCTTTTTTCGCTTATATCGCAAAAAAATAAAAACGGAGTTGTGCATAAACACCACCAAAAGAAAGCTCTATTTGTGCGAACAAACTGATAAAAATTTCATTTGGGTACAGCATAGCACAACCGCGCAAATGTCACAAAGTGCGAGAGCGCTGAAAGCTGAAAATTTGTCTGGGAAGGAAGGGGGCGAAAGTGGCCAGTATTAATGTGGTTAAGCAGTATAGGAAGTCAGATTGGACTTTTCAGGACCATAATTCCATCACCAGCAATTCTTAGTCCCAAACTTTTAGAAATTGGTGTCAATACATTTAGAGAAAGTAAAGATGTCCATGCATTCCTTATGAACTGGACAAAAATCGAGCTAAGAAGCCCTGTCAGCATTCAATCATATACAGCTGATGTTTGTATATAAGGATAGTTGCAAGAGCCTTCTATCCCTGTAGTTTAGGGAGGAATCAATAGATTTCTCTCTGAAAAAGTGCTGCCTCTGACTCATCAATGGAGCACACATTTTTCAATGATACTGTATATGAAACTGTAAAGGACAACATAGCTACAGCAGAAGATGATCACAACTTACAGGCATGTTACTGCTGTGCTCTCTCATTAGATAATCCATACTGCTCTGTGAATCATTTGTCATGAGTTAAATATTTATTTATAAAACAAATAATAAATTATTTAATTAAGCTATTTACAGAGTCAAGGCTTTTTCCCTAAAATCTGCATTAAGACTGAGGTAGCTGATGACCAAAGTAAACCCTTCACTGTGCATGCATCCCTGCTTTTCATTCTTGGTATTGCATTGTGCTGCCATGACCAGACAAGCAACATGTTTTTTCACTCTGCACTCCACAAACAATTGCAGAGGAACTTACATTCCCAGAGAAAAAGAGCAGCAAACAAACATGGCATTAACTTTATGCTAGAACAGTGTGTATCACTGTATAATGTAAGGATGGCTGGGAATGTAGGAAAAAGATAAAAACAGTTGTGTGTTACGGAGGAGATAAAACAGAAAAGGTATTTTATTGCAATGATTTGGTGGCTGCAGCTCCGCTTTTAGAGTTTATGGAGCATAAATTACACGAAGTCATGCGTTTTCTGCACCAAAAGTGCTGCACTTCTGCTACCGATGCTGTTCTCCTGTAACTTACTGTGTAGAGGCATCCTTTCCAAGCACTTGTACGAGTTCTGTCTTTTATATTGCTAGATTTGGACACATTTTTAAAACTCTGCCCTTTGTTGAATTTGATCCATGATGGGCAAGTAAGGGAGAAAGAGTGTGCCTATTACATAAATGACTAATGAATGCTTGTAGAAAAACCATTTGCCCCAATTATCACATGCAATGCTTTAGGCAAATTTTGAATATTTTTTTAATCTATGGCTGCTCTAATGAATATGTTTGTTTCAATGCCGTGGTCTCAGCTGTCCGTGAATATGCTTAAGTACATTATATACTGTATATGCAGCAAATTAAGAGATTAAATGAAGTAAATGAGTTTGAAAAAGAAAAATTAAATTTAAGATAGCAGGTAGCTAATCATCTAAAGACATCCATGACAGACCATTTGCTGCAGTAGCAAACGGAGATTAAAATGTGAAAACAAAATTACTTCATGTAATTGGTTTAAACTGTATTCATTCTGAAAGCACAGAAATAAAAAAGACATCCAGGAACCAGTGGGCAGTGAATACTCTAGCCTCCTGCTCTAGAACTATAAACAGTAAGCAAGAACCTCTAGCTTTCAAACCTATTACCTATGTATGGGAAGGGATCTTGACTGGTCTGGAGAGACCCTGTATTCTCATCTGGTATCTGCATTTAATGGAGTGAATTATTTTTATAGGCATGGCATATTTATACTTTGTGGTGGATGACTAGAACTTCTGTCAGATGTGTATGGCTGTGTCCCTGTTGCAGATTTTTTCGTAATTTCCTCTGTGGTAAAATCACTGTCACCAGGCCAGTGAGAGGAAAAGGTTACCAACGTAGCTTCAGTTAACAGTAATAACATGGTTGTTTAGCCGTTTAATCATGTCCGACTCTTCGTGACCCCATGGACCATAGCATGCCAGGCTTTTCTGCCCTTCATTGCCTCCCAGAGCTTGCTTAACTTCATGTTCATTGTTTCGATGATGCTATCTATCCATCTTGTTTTCTGTCATCCTCTTCTCCTTTTTCCTTCCATGTTTCCCAGCATCAGGGTCTTTTCCAATGAGCCCCATGTTCACATTAGGTGGCCAAAGTCTTATGCCCGTACACACGATCAGACTTTGAGAACAAAACCGTGGAATTTTGTTAGACGGTTGTTGGCTCCAACTTGTCTTGTATATACATGACCACACAAATGTTGGCCAACATTTACGGACCTAGTGACGTACAAGACGTACGGGGAGCCGATAAAAAGGCTCGTACTTGATTCTGAGCATGCGTGGACTTTTGTGCGACGAACTTGTGTACACATGATCGGAAAGTCCGACAACAAAAATTTGAGAACCTACTAGCCAACATTTGTTGGCGAAAAGCCTGACAACAAATGTTCGATGGAGCATACATGAGGTCTGCCAACAAGCTCACATCCAACATTTGTTGTAGGAAAATAAAACGTGTGTACGCGGCATTAAAGTTTCAGCTTCAGGATTTGTCCTTCCAGTGAATATTCAGGGTTGATTCCCTTCAAAATTGACTGGTTTGATCTTCTTGCTGTCCAAGGGACTTTCAAGAGTCTTCTCCAACGCCATAGATCAAAATCATAAATTCGTTGGCATTCAAACTTCCTTATGGTCCAAATTTCACAGCCATCGGTTGCTACTGGAAATACCATAGCAGCTATGACTATACGAGGCTTAATCAGTAGGGTGATGTTTTTGCTTTTTATAATGTTGTCTAGGTTTGCCACTGCTTTCCTCCCAAGAAGAAAGCATCTCTTAAATTCATAGCTGCAGTCACAGTCTGGTGTGATCTTGGAGCCTAGGAAGATCTGTAATTTCTTCTTCTTCTATTCGCCGAGGAGTGATGGGACCAGTTGCCATGATCTTCGTTTTCTTAATGTTCAATTTTAGGTCAGCTTTTGCACTCTCCTCTTTCGCCTTTATTAAGACTCTTTAGTTCTTCACTTTCTGCCATTAGTGTGGTATTGACTGCATATCTCAGGTTATTTCTCGCAGCGATCTTAATTCCGGCGTGTGACCAGTCTATCCTGGCATTTCGCATGATGCACTCTGCATACAAGTTAAATAAGTAGGGTGACAATATACATCCTTGCCACACTCCTTTCTCAATTTTGGACCAGTCAGTTGTTCCATGTCCTGTTCTAACTGTTGCTTCTTGACTTGCGCATACAAGTTTTTCAGAAGACAGGTGAGGTGGTCTGGTATTAGCATTTCTTTCCGTATTTGCCACATCTTCTTGTGATCCACACAAAGGCACAAAGTTAGTTAATAAAGCATAAGTAGATATTCTTCTGTAACTCCCTTGCTTTCTCCATGATCCAGCGAATGTTGGCAATTTGAACTCTAGTTCCCCTGCCTCTTCCAGGCAGAGGAACTAAATCCAGCTTGTACTTGTGGTAGCTCTCAGTTCACATTCTGCGAATTTTTAGCAGAACCTCGCTAGCATGTGAGAGGAGTGCGATGGTACGTTAGTTTCAACATTCATTGGCGCTGCCCTTCTTTGGTATCGGAATTTAAACTGACCTGTGGCCATTGAGTTTTCCTGAGTGCAGCACCTTAACAGCATAACCCTACAGAGGTCTTAATTCTTGGCCACTAACCAAAAACCTAAAGCAGACATTGTACTAAAATATAAAGTTAAGTTTATTTGGTGAGGGCTTGTGAAACTGTTGCACTAAACTGTAAAAAGGGTGACGTCACCATCCTTCTGGCAAGATCCCACAAGAAGATGGTCCCCCGCTAAGCTGAAGAGTCATCTCGCTTGACATTTGAGCTACTCAGCATAGACACACTCAGGTATTTATTTTCTTTTAGTTTAGTATTTTAGCGAGGGAACTGTGGGCCCCCAGCAAATAAATTAACTGGATCCCTCCTGGCCTTATGGCATGACAACGCTGGCGGGAACCTCTCGTTTATCCGGGCGGACGTCTTATGACATCCTTTCAGATCGCGAGGCAGTGCAGCGGCACGATCTGTCATCAGCTGCGTCCGCCGGATACAGCCAATGACTGTTGACTGTACCGGCTTGCTGCTGGTACCATGGGACTGCTGTAACCAATCACAGGTCACATGACAGTTGTATACAATGGATGGCTTCCTTTCAAGCCATCTATTGTATCCAAATGGGTTGCTAGCTGTGATTGGTCAGTGATTGGTCAGTGTAATCACATGATACAAACTGGGCCAATCACAGCATATAGCAAGCATTTTACTGCTATATGCAAACATAATGTGTAAAAAAATAAAAATAAATACTGATCATTTCCCCAAAGTAATAGAATTATATTGCTCTGGTGAGTGTTAAAAAAAAAAAAAGGAAAAAAAATAATAAAAAATAATACAAATTCAAAAAGAATGTTAAAAAAAAATATGTTTTCAAACTATTACCAGTCAGTATCCATGCTCACTGCCACACTAGTTTTATGAGGGCGCTGTACTGCACAGGTGAAAGTATGTAAAAAAAAAAAAAAAAAAAAAAAAAAAGTTTTTCGTTTCTTAATTTTCTAAAAACTTACGACATAAAAAAAAATGACAACTTCAAAGAACTCGCCATGCCTCTTACTAAATACTGCTGACTGTCTAGTTTCCAAAAAGGGGTAATTTGGGGGGTTATCTGTACTGTACTGGCATCAAGAAATTAGATAGGCTGACAGTACATCAGAACTGATCAATTTTCTCATATATCTATCTATCTATACATCTATCTATCTATACATCTATCATATATATATATATATATATATATATATATATATAAACCATAGTTTGTGGACGCTATAACTTTCCTACAGACTAAATAATATTCACAGATTTGGGTTATTTTCAAAGAAATTTTGCAGAATACATTTTGGCCTAAATTTAGTAAGAATAATTTTTTATTGTTTGCAAACTTGTATAACAAAAGAAAACTTTTTTTTTTAATTCCCATTATTTTCGTTTCTAAAATTAAAAAAACAGTTGTGATAAAATACCACCAAAAGAAAGCTCTATTTGTGTAAACAAAATGATAACAATTTTGTTTAGGTACAGTGTTGCATGATCGCGCAATTGTCAAAGTGCGACAGCCCTGAAAGCTGAAATTTGGCCTGAGCAGGAAGGGGGTAAAAGTGCCCTGTATTGAAGTGATTATTTACACTTAGGTCACAATGCCAGCTTTAAAAAAAATATTAAAAATAAGGTTTTGGCTGGACATTCACTTTATGCTTATTTGACACCAATAAACAGGAATAGACTTTTATTTATGTTGAAGTGAAAACTGATTTCTGATTTAAAGCTAAATTCTAGGTTGTTGTACCAGTGCAATGAGGACTCCCTCAGTACTACATGGGTAAAATGCTCATTTGGCTAGGGGTAAAATAAACAAGTACACATACTCACCTCATGAAAAAACACAAAGTAACTGATTGCATAAGTATACTGTATATACAGAGGCGGCTCTCTAATTAGGTGACCACCTAAGGCCTTACACTCACAGGGGCCCCGCAGGCACCTAATTTAAGAGCCACCTCTGTAGAAGAGCTCCCTGCTCTATCAAATTGGCTGCTAGGTTTTGCATGCCCTGTCCTTGACCAGCTCCTCTGTGTTCCTCTCTCCTGCTTAATGCAGCACCACACAGCTCAGTGACCTCCCCAGCCAGAGCCCCGCCCCCCTAATTCGGCTGCATCCATTCCTTTCTGCAGTGCCCGAAGATGCTCTGCACACTTCCCCCGTGCTAAGGAAGTTTAAGCACACGTGCAGCAGCCCTGTGAGAGCCGGAAGACAATGCAGGCTTGTCTGCCAGCCCCCATCTCCTCCCCCCATCATACATACATCTCTCTCGCCTTGGAGATATTCTGATCGCCCTGTCTGCGCTGCTGCTGGAGGGAGCCCGGGCTATGGTGAGTAAGCTGACCCCATATCCCCCTCACACCATCCCATAACCCAACCCTCCTCCCCTGGTGACAGGGCCCCCATAATGTCCCCTGGTGATAGGGCCCCCCCCCATCATCTCCCCTGGGGACAGCGTCCCCTTTACACTTGGGGACAGGGCCCCCACCATCTTTCCTGGGGAGGGGAACCCCATCTCACTTGACAGAGGCCCCCTTATCACTTGGGGACAGAGGCCCCCATCTCCCCTGGGGACAGGGTCCCCAAATTCATCTCCCCTGGGGACAGGGCCCCATCATGTGCTCTGGGGACAGGGCCCCACCCATCATCTCCCCTGGGGACAGGGCCCCCTACATCTTCCCTGGGGACGGGAGCCCCATCTCCCCTGGGGACAGGAACCCCTTCTCAATTGGGGACAAGTCCCCCATCATTTCCCCTGGAAACTGGGACCCCTTCTTCTCTGGGGACAGGGACCCCACCATCATCCCTGGGGACAGGAACCCCATCTCCCCTGCGGTAAGGGCCCCCCACCATCTTTCCTGGGGACAGGACCCCCTTCTCCCTTGAGGACATGGGTCCCCATTCTCACTTGAGGACAGGGCACCATCATCTCCCCTGGGGGACAGCGCCCCATCATCTCCCCTGGGGATGGGGACCTCATCTCCCCTTGGGGACAGGGCCCCCATCATCTCACCTTGGGGACAGGGCCCTCATCATTTCACCTTCATGACAGGGCCCCCATCATCTCTCCTGGCTACAGGGACCCCTTCTTCCATGGGGACAAGGCCCCCCAACCTCTTCCCTGGGGGTGGGGACCTCATCTTTCCTGGGGATGGAAACCCCATCTCCCCTGCGAACAGGGACACCTTCTCACTTGGAGACAAGGCCCCCATCATCTCCCCTGGCAACACCAACAGAGATCCTTTCTTCTCTGGGGACAGGGCCCCTAACATCTTCCTTGTGGATGGAAACCTCTTCTCACTTGACAGGGACCCCTTTTCACTTGGGGATGAGGACCACTTCTCCCCTGGAGACAGGGCCCCCATCATCTCCCCTGGCAATTGGGACCACCCCAACAGCGCCTAGAGGCGATTCAGTTCGCATTGTGCGCTATATAAGTATTTCATTCATTCACCCCTTCTCTGGAGGAAGGCCCCTACCATCTTTCCTGGGGATGGGAAACCCCATCTCCCCTGTGGACAGGGACCCTTTCTTATTTGGGGACAGGGCCCCCATCATCTCACCTGGGGACGGGTATCCCATCTCCCCTAAGGACAGGAACCCCATCTCCAGACCATGCTGGCTGGCAGGGCTAGTAATATGCCATTTTACGGCCCCTTCTGTACTGAGTCCATTCATAACTGTGGCATAGTAAACTGTTTTCTGTGCTTCAGTTTAGGAAATGACTGGAAGTTCTGTACAGAGCTACTGTATTCCTGTCCATTCATTCTGTGCAACTGAGATTGTAGAGATGGAGAGATAGAGAAGGAGATGGATGACACATCCCTCAGTCTCAAATGTGTAACATGAGAGGTCTGTTTAGACCCTTGAGATCTCACCAAAGCCCCCCAACGGGGTACCTAAAAAACTTTAAGACATAATAAAAAAAAAAAATTGTAAAAAAAAAAAAATACTGATACCAGTGGCGGAACTACGGGGCTCACAAAAGGTCATACTTGCAACCGGGCCCTGGAGTTTCACCACCGGGCTCAGAAGGAAAGGCCACGGCCGGGGGTCTGGGGGGTGCTTCATGGTATCTTGCATCGGGGCCCTGAAGGTTCTAGATGCACTACTGATAGAGAGCACAGCGCAATCATTATCATTCTCTGTATATCAGCTCTCTGTGTACAGATCTCAGAGTGATAACCTCCTGCTTATATGGAGAGCCTAAACAGTCAGGTTTGCTCAGTCCTCTGCCAGTGTCCCGTGTGTCTGTCTGTGATTGACAGCCTGAGTCCCCCTGATCCACCCCATGCTCGGCCACCTAGGGCTCTGCTGCAGTGGTCGGGAGGTCCCAGCTCAGTCCAATGCCGATCCGCAACCTTGGTGGGCAAGGCGATCTTCATTGTGCAATGGTACTGCTCATGATCGGCTTCTCCCATGTCTATATACCACCAGGAGCTCTTCCCCCTACAGGGAGTCCTGGGAGACCTACTGCTGCCCAACAGGGATGATGAGACCTCTGAGGTGGTGAAATTTGCACAGCCCCGTCTCTTCTATGAGGCCAAGCTCAAGGAGCTCGGAGTACAGCACTGATAGAGACACAGCACTGACACCAGCACTAAGAGGACATTGACTCCAGCACCACGATAGGACACTGACTCCAGCACCAAGACAGAGTGCAGTGAGAAAGAGTGCCATGACACCAGCACTGAGATAGAGAACACTAACACCAAAACTGAGAGCATGCCAGCACTGACGCCAGCACTGACAGAGGACACAGAGATAGAGCACCCTGACAACGGTATGAGATAGGACACGGACACCAGCTCCAAGACACACTGTACTGATATAGAGTGCCCCAACACCAGCACTAAGAGCACATGGGTGCCAGTGCTGAGAAGGTACACTGGCGTCGGCATTGAGATAGAGGACACTGACACCAGCACTTTAAGGTTCTTAATATATGCAGTTAATTTTTATCGCTTACATTTTTTTCTCCATTACGGGCGTGAGGGGGCCTCATGTCTAAGTTTTGCCTAAGGCCTCACAAAACCTAGATCTGTGTATCTGTGTATATATCCCCTTTTAGGGACCTTTAACACTATCGCATTGCAGTAACATGAATTATATACAATACAGAAAACGACAAAAAAAAATACTTTTCTGACCATTGTTTAGATAAATATAGCTAAATGGGGGATTTTACAGGGAAGATGAGGTGATCAAGCCACTTGATTTGTTAACCTCTTTTTAACCTTCATCACAATTCGGGACATGTGCGTTATGGTGTTACAGATGCATGTGCATTCCATACAGAAAAAAATGTAGCATGTTCTACTTTTGTTGACTACTGAAACGCACTGCACTGGTGTGAGCTATATATGAAAAACACTGTGCATATGTTTTTGATGCAGATTAAAAATGTGCTGGAGTGCATCTGGTGTCCCATAACTGTGAGATATTACACTGCAAATGAGAAGGAACCACCACAGAACAATCAGGGCCTTATCGCAATCCACTCTAACAACTTACTGTGCAGAGTCCATCAGTCAGCTTTTGCAGAGAACCCATATGTTACCTTCACTAAACAACTCACCTGCCTGGCACAGGCAGGGGGAGAACATATCAATGCAGCAATAGAGTTCAATGCAGAGATGGATTTGCAAATGCAAAAAACGTATTTTAAAGCTGTTGATTAGATAACAGGAAATTTGACACAGAACTGCAATGAAAAATGTATACATATTATATCCCAAACTTTTTTTATTTGATTCTTTGGTGTTCAGTTACATAAGGAATAGAGTTGCTCACTTTGAAAAGTGAGTGTTAGTGAATAAGATGAAGCCATGTTCACTTAAGCACCCAATCGTGCTAGCAAAATTAAAGTTTTTTTTAAATTTCCCTCACATATGTGTAGCGTTGCCCCCTTAAGGGCCACTGAGTGTTGTGGCCCCACCTGTCACCCTGCCCAGCCTGGCATTCACTTCCCAGTCACTTTTAAAACAATGAACAAGTCCATGTGTCTGTTTTGTATTTTTATAGAGGGTGATGAACTTGGATGGGGATAGGAATATATTGGTTGCCCAGTAGAACAAGGGATTAGTTGATTGTATATCAAACAGCTGGGACAACTATATACGCTTGGCTACTAGTCTCCTCCAGTACAACTCTTGCTTGAAAACTGTCTGTGTCTCTCTCCAGCACAACTCTTACTTCTCAGGCATAGCTAGCACATGTTTAGGCCTGACACCAACTCATCCAAGCCTTGGTAACCACCATTTGCAGGCTGGGACCGCAGACCCCTTTAATGTAGCGAAAATAGAAATGGGAAGTCTTTAGTGCTGGCTGTCCTAGGTGGACTACTGCTCCCAGTAAGCCCTCTTCAGGCCATGCCAGCCCCCCTGGCTGCAGCTGCCTGTCTTCACTGCTCGTGACATTGCAATTCTCACTGGCTCCACACCCAGCTCTGACTGTTTCCTCTCAGTCCTCTCTGGCATGACTCTCCAGTCCTCCTGATAGCGTGTGTCACTCACAAGCCTTCCTGGCTGAAAACCGGTAGTTCCATCCTATGGACTTGCCTGGCAGTACTAGCTCCTACTGTGCTCTCTGACTCCTCTATGTGCCTCCTGTTCAGATCCTCCATGAGTTTGGTTTTGGATAGATTGAGTTTGAGGAAGTGGTGTGACATTTAGACTGATATATCTGTTAGTAACTTAGTGATCCGTGTGGCGATGGGAGTGAGCTGAGCGGTAGAGAAATAGATTTTGGTATTGTCAGCAAGAGGTGGTATTGGAAGCCATGGGAGGCTATCAGCTGACCCAGGGAGGAGGTGTGGATTGAAAATGGGAGAGATCCAACAACAGAACCTTGGGGGACTCCAACAGAGAAGGGAAGAGGAGAGGAGGAAGTAGAATTGTAAGAAACACTAATGTGCGGTTGGATAACTAGGAGAACCAGCGAAGAGTACAGTCACAGAGACCAAAGGCATGGAGTTTTTGAGGAGGAGGGGATGGTCAACCATATCAAAGGCAGCAGAGAGGTCCAAGAGTAGGAGTACAGAGTAGTGTCTAGTGGTTTTGGCCATTGGTAGATTGTTTGTTAGTTTTAGGAGAGCAGTTTCTGTGGAGTGTTGGGTACAAAATCTAGACTGAAGGGGAGCAAGAAGGCTATTATCAGCTAGGTGGTCGCTCAGTCAGTTGTAGACCAGACTTTCAAGAAGTTAAAAAAAAACCTCACTGGACCCATCCGTTCTTAAGTATGGAGCTGACAAGTGCATGTTTTAGGGAGTTGGAGAAGATGACAGAAGAGAGGGAGAGATTGAAGATGTGGGTTAGAGAGTGTACAATAGAGTCAGAGTGAACGTAGCATTTACAAGGGAATGGGATCCAGAGGGCAGGTGGCAAGATAGATGTGAGAAAGTAGTTTAGCAACCTCGTCTATAGTGGTGGGGTTGAAAGCGAGAAGTAATGATTTTATCTGTGGGCATGAGGTGTAAAGCGTGGAGGGTATCTGAACAGTAGAGATCTCCCTGTGCAGTATTAGCTCCTGCTGTGCTCTCCTCCTAACTCCCCTCTGTGGCTCCTGTTCAGATCCTTCATGAGTTCTTGTAGGGATCTGGCCTGCACCTGAGTACCAGGCCCAAGGTCACCCCCCCAGGCTGGGGTGCTCCCGCAAAGGCCCCAACAGCCTAGTAGTCCATCCTAAGTTCTTCCACCCAACAACCCCCCCAAGCTGGGCTAACCCTAGGTATTTCAAGGAGGCCTTCCCCCTGCCAGTCCTAGTTGGGGATTGATCAGGGCTCCCTGAGACATCCTGCACAGCCCCACTTCTCTTCCCTCCTCCTCTTCTAGAATCCTCTAGAAGCAAGAGGGAGGTAACCGTGGAGTGATGCGGAGTCACAGCTGCTGGTCCTCACCTCTAGCACCTACCTATGTTGGGGGGCCTACATCTGATGGGTGTTCAATGTGAACACTAGTTCCTCTTAAACATTTACAGTACTTGCAAAGGGGAAATACACTTTACAAACAGAACGTTCACTTTGTTAGAATAATTTGTTAGAAGAATAACATTACCTCTTTACTAAACCACATCCGCCTTTCAGCACTAGGGTCCTTGGGTCAAATCCCAATCAGGTCACTACTTGCATAGAGTTTCTCAGAATACTCCTCTTTCCTCCTACGCTCCAAAAGAAATGCTTGTATATTTAATAGCGCCTGTCTAAATTAGCCATATTATGTGTGTATATATATATATATATATATATATATATATATATATATATATATATATATATATATACACAGTATCTCACAAAAGTGAGTACACCCCTCACATTTTTGTAAATATTTTATTATATCTCATGTGACAGCACTGAAAAAATTACACTTTGCTACAATGTAAAGCAGTGAGTGTACAGATCGTATTACAGAGTAAATTTGCTGTCCCCTCAAAATAACACAACACAGCCATTAATGTCTAAACTGCTGGCAACAAAAGTGAGTACACCCCTAAGTGAAAATGTCCAAATTGGGCCCAATTAGCCATTTACCCTCCCCGGTGTCATGTGACACAGCTGTATGCTTAGGACCGTTGTCCCGCTGGAAGGTGACCCTCCACTCCAGTCTTAAGTCTTTTGCAGACTATCAGGTCTTCTTCTTTGTCCTGTATTTGGCCCCATCCATCCTCCCATCAACTCTGACCAGATTCCCTGTCACTGCTGAAGAAAAGCACCCCCACAACATGATGCTGCCACCACCATGTTTCAAGGTTGGGATGGTGTGTTCAGGGTGATGTGCAGTGTTAGTTTTCTGCCACATATAGCATTTTGCTTTGAGGCCAAAAAGTTAAATTTTGGTCTCATCTGACCAGAGCACCTTCTTACATATATTTACTGTGTTGCCTTATGAGGAAATTTTAAAGGTTAACGGCTGTGTCCCCAACATGGCTTTCTCACAAACTTCAAATGGGACTTCTTATGGCATTCTTTTAACAATGGCTTTCTTTTTGCCACTCTTCCATAAAGTCCAGATTTGTGGAGTGCACAACTGGTAGTTGTCCTGTGGACAGATTCTCCCACCCGAGCTGTGCAGCTCCTCCAGAGTTACGATGGGCCTCTTGGCTGCTTCTTCTGATTAATGCTCTCCTTGCTCAGCCTGTATGTTTAGGTGGACAAGGTGCTTATAGTGTGACATACTTGTTGTGAGTGTAACTGTATAATTTTTGTCAGCAAGTGACCTGTCTGTTCCCCCTCTTCATAATATTGGATGACAGGCAATGACGCCAGGTGATCCAATGCATCCTGAACCAACAGTCAAGCCCCCTTGGTGGAATGTGAGGGATTCACAATATATTCTTGTTCCAATTGCAGTACCTGTTGTGCAACCCAACTAGCAATTTGGTATCTTGTTACTTTAGGAAACATATTCACTTCTTTCTATTTTTAACAATTAAGGGCCAACTAAATTTATCTCAGGGGATTAAAAAAATAACTGGCAGACATATCGTTTCTATTATCAATTGGTGACTGAACTTAAATGAAAAAGACAAAATAAAAACAGAATGAATATGTTTAGTGTTGGACCAGAACATTTTTTTCCAACCACTCTAAAATGGCAAACTGAAAATTCTGAAATCTGTATCCAAGCCCAAATTTTGATAGCCAACATATTTCTCCAGTAAGTAGTATCCTTGCACCTAGAACCATTGCCATCTAATATTATTATTCTCATTTCTTTGAATAATATTCATACTCTGGGGCCATTTTCCTTCACATATTCAATATCATGCATGCTTGTATCTCAATTCCTTTTTCATATCCTGTCACGGTATCAATCACTGCCTCCTGTCCACTCAATCCAGTTTTGATTTATCAGCCAGCGTCTTTCTGGACTCCATAACTCGACCCAAACCATTTTAACGAGACAGTGACAAATAGCCCCCTGTATCACATCAACCTGTTCCACTTAGTAAACTAAGACACGGGAGCCATGACATCCCCACATAAAGTATTCCATTCCCCCGACTGATGTATATTAATGAGGAGATGCGATTTGAAATGCCTCTTCCACATCACCATCTAATATGATCGAATTAGGAAATAGGATGATTTATTAAATTTTGCCGAGCTGAAAGACTCCTTTGTATCGTTCCATGTGAGGTTGGGAGAAGGGAGCTGTTGCTTTCAATTTCTCCTGCAGAGGACATATAGGAGTTTCACAGACAAATTATTGTCTCAAGGAGGCAAAATGTTATTAAGCAAATGCTCAATAACGCAAAGCTAAATCAGTTTTTTTAAATTCCTAATTTAATGTAAATCACGGTTCCTTTGCAGAAATTCAGTTTGCGATCTTATTAAGTCCCATTTGCATCATCCAGCCTCACTCCAGGATAGTTTTAAATTCATAGAACTAGTGGGTAAAAAAAAAAAAAAAAGGCATAAGCCAAACTATTACAATATCTACCAGGACAGAAATAATTAATACACTAGCCCTCAAAAATAATAACGCATATTATGTAATGCATAACAAAACGGCTACATCAGTGGCATCTACCACAACTTTTGTGGCAATGCCATGCATCTCAATTATTTAGCACCACAGCACAACTACTGTAAATTACCTAACAATGTTATAGAGATGCAAACATATTTAAAATATTTAATAATTTAACATAAAATGATCTCTAAAATTCTGTCAACACTAAATTTTCATACCAAAGAGCTACAGTATATTTTTAAAAATTACCTCAAACCAAATTAAAAACAATATAATGCATTTCCTAATTAATAAGTTACAATTCCATTTATATGTTTGCAATTTAATACTTCATGGCCCCTTCCTCTGGATTAAATATAAGATACTATTTTTACCATAGTGTTACATTCCAAAGTGCCGTTTTCTGGACTTAGGTAGGTACAGCTCTCAGAAGATATACAGCAACCCCTTGAAAATTTAGCTCTGTCGAATTGGCCCACTGTTTCATTTAAGTTTGACATGCCTGGCTTTACTACACTGAAAAGTACACAAGTAGCTTTAGCTAATAGGAAGGGAGAGCATAGGGTTGACCTTAACGGTTTGTTGCTGCTCCTCCAATAACCATTCATACTGTAGGTTGGGGCTGTCCCTGACCAAGCTGTACTGTTTAACGGCAGTAGAGGAAAGAAAAGTCATATTCGGTCTGTGCTGCCTGACGGTGTTCTGAATTGAAAAACTGGCATTTTTTGTCAGGTAACATAGTTCACACTGATATTATATTTTTTGCGAATGTACCAGTTTTTGCTGTCATTTCAACTTTAGAAGTGCAAAGCTTTCTCCATCATCACCTCCTAGAAGTCAATGACCCAAAACAAGTATAAAACCAGCAAAATTAGAACTCCTAATCTACACGTGTTACAGGTTAGTAACTCACTAAGAACTTGAAGTATCAATTGAATTATTCTGTAGAGCCACCATTTCAGACTTTTGAGGCATGTTTGAATCTGAATTGTTGGCTGAGGAGAATTAACTTAGCATTCTTAGCAAGATTCATAGCAAGAATATACTACCCTGTTTCCCCGAAAAGAAGGCCTAGCGTGATTGTCAGTGATGGCTGCAATATAAGCTCTAATCCCCCAAATAAGCCCTAGTTAAAGTTCTTGTAGGTCTTATTTTCAGGGTAGGGATTATTTTTGGGGAAACAGGGTAGGGCTTATTTGGGGGGTAGGGCTTATATTGCAGCCATCACCGACAATCACGCTAGGTCTAATTTTTGGGGAAACAGGGTAGTACATCAAGCCTCAATAAACTTTCACCTTGCCTTGAAATGGGTCTCTTAAGATGTCATTCATACCCACTCATACTGACCTTTGTCATGCTCAACCGCTTCTTTGTGGGACATAACCAATCAGTATGGAGATCTGAGCCACAATTGTTAACTTGAACAACTATTTGCTCTGAAAAACAATGGCTTGTCTAAATTGAATTCCTCCTGGCAACCTTGGACCTCTCACCAGCTTTAGAAGGGTTGATTACTGGAATAGGGCCTTAAACTTGTTAGTCTTACCTATAAAGACCTCACTGTTACACATTAATACTCTGCAGCCAGATTGCTTTACTCACTTTAGTCTAACCCTAGCAGATACTGGCTGCTTCTTGTGTTTCCCTGATAAACTTACAGTCCAGAGGTTCAGTATACGTTTTGTAAAATTAGTTCTCTCAATGCTTCCATCAAGCATGTTAACTCATCAAAAGCACCATGCCCTCAACAATAAGACTTGAGCAATTTTTTGTTTACTACATAATTATCCTGGTACCCCACATCTTCATAAAAATGTAACTGTCTCTCGCACACTTCATTATGATTACTGATAGCACAGGTGAAGAAATGCAAGAAAATTAAATGCATTACTCTGTCATTGAGGACCAGGAGTGGGCACAGACCACAACTAAATGTATTCATATGCACCAGGGACAGGAATACAATATACAATACGTTTGGTTTCAGCAAAGTTAAGATATGTAGCCATTTTTTATCCAAATAGTTTTTATGTTTTAATGCAGTACTTTCTTTATAGCAAACATCTGACATCCTGAAATATTAGTTACACTCAATGTACCCAGGGAAAATCCAAATTTAGTTGCACTATTATTACAATTGCAATAAGACTTTACATCCAGCTCATCTTCTCATGCCTCCCTGCCAATTCCAAATACTGGTCAAGGGTAACACCTATTCTTCTTAGTGGCCAGGGGGAAGGGTGGCAATATAAGTGGGAAGACAGGGATAGGATCATCCAAGTTCTTGTAGAAATTGGAATGACAGAATCTCTCAGGTTTTGAGTCTCCTATAAAAATAAACTGAACATGCAGGAAGGTTGCTGGGGGTGCTTGCTGCAGTCTTGCATCCAGTTTACCATATGTTAAGATCTCACAGATACACAGTAAAACACAAAGTTAAAAATATTTTTGCTAGGGCATTAACAAAAGGCATCATGTAGATAGATAAAGCAATTTAAATATTCATAACTGTGTGAAGAAAGTTTTTGGAAACAAATGATATCTACCAGTATGCACCACAAATACCCATCCCTGATTGGTTACCTCCTGTTAACTTCTTTTATGATGCTATTCCATAAACGGTAGTAAAATTAAGAATAAAGTAGTTGCCATTTGGCATGAAATATACATAGATCCCATTAAATAGAAGTCATGATTTAGTAGGAATTGAGCAGTACAAACAGGTTATTATTCATGCATTTTTAAACATTTAATACCACGGTGTGACAGTACATTCAGTTTTTAACAAACATCATAGTGGAGATCACAGCAGGAAAATTCTTATAGAACATAGTCGTCACGGAGCCTATATAAGTTAAGCAATATGCACATAGCTCAAATCATTAATGTAAACTTCTGTCGAAGGGGTAGGACCGAAAAACATCTGCCAATTGGCATCCAATCAGCACTGTCAGTCAATGGCTGAGAGTGCTGACTGGGGTGTTCTTGCGGGGGGGCTGTCCCCCTGTCAGAATACAGTAGGGGAGATCTCTGTACTAACATCAGATATTAAGTAAAGGACTCCTGCTGAGCTCTTCAGGTTTTTTTTCTTCAGCCCGCTGGTTGAACAAAAAAAAAAAACTAATAGTGTGTACCAGGCGTTTCTGCCGAGCCTGTAAATCATGGTCTCTGCTACAGAAAGTGAAAATATCCAAAATGTTTGAATGGTCACAGGAACAGAAGGTGAGGGGAAATCTTCCAAAGGGCATAGCTGTTCTGATGACAACCAAGTGGGCATATCCCCACACTTTGTTGAGATCTTCTTTTATTGCAGTGTCTCTTGGATAATAAGCGAAGAGTAAATCTTCTCAACAGGACACAAACAAAAAAATAATAAAACTGATGGGGTCCTAACAATTTCCTAGTATATCCAAAAATAGGAAAAAGGGTTTTGACCTTAGATATGCTTTGGGATATATTTTAAAAGTAGAGAATCTGGCATACAAACATTAGATTGTCTTCTGAATGTCACTGCAAGCGAATCTTTTAGAACCATGTATTTTAAAAGCAGTGCTTGATTCTCCAGGAGACATTGTTTGGTGAAAATCACACTCACTGCCTAGGATAATTTCATTTTAGACACTTCCTAAAGAGTAAATGGCCTTTCCTATATCAGAGGTCAGACATTGTGCTGAGTGGCTCAGTTTGTGCATAAGTGCAAATTTACATGTGGGGCCTTTCCCCATTTGTTAGCTTATCCATCTATATTGATAGTTTTGAAATCCTGCATGGTGTGAACATCCATCAATGATAAAGCATCCAGTTATAGTACAGAATATTTTTTATATTCTCTAATCAATTATTGCTAAAGACATGTATAACCTCCAAAAAAACAAAATGTAATATATTGCAGCATACCAGCCCTTCGATTGAGTGGCTCCATTTGTTTTAGTCATACGATTTTTTTATCTTTATTTTCACCTGGTAATAGTATAAATAATACAAGTTCTATCCCTGGGCGGGTGACACATAGTTGCTACTCAGGCTGTACTTCAAACATGCCTGCATATGTTTACCTCCATTATATAGGGCAGTGATGGCGAACCTTGGCACCCCAGATGTTTTGGAACTACATTTCCCATGATGCTCAACTACACTGCAGAGTGCGTGAGCATCATGGGAAATGTAGTTCCAAAACATCTGGGGTGCCAAGGTTCTCCATCATGGATATAGTGGATGATGGGTTTGATAGTTTACATAAGAAAGATCACTTTGCTTTCTGTTCAGGTCCCAGGAAGTAACAAGGATGCAGCATGTCTGTCAAAACCAAGAGGCATTTTCTGCATTGGCTAAAATATTCTTAACCTGAAAAAAAGAAAACTAATACAGCCACCACATCTAAGAATTGGTACATTGCAAAATATTATATTTTTGTTCTTGGAATTGGTTATCCTGTAAAATGACACTGTCAAGTTGAAATAAAATCTGCACAAAGCTGCCCCAGCAAAGAATATAAAAATACTAATCTCTCCTGCACTGCCCAATACCATTCCAATCATGAGGCATCTTCCTGTAAAGTCTACAGAGAACATGTAGCGATGTGGGAGTACACTGAGCACTGCAGTAGACACAGGAGACTGACACTCCTGAAGTGGCAATTTCTATGCAGCCTTCATACTATAGGAAGACTGACCAGAGCATCATTCGTTAGGAAGAGAGGAAGTCATTTACATTTTTCTTATACAAAAACAGCTTTGTGCAGATTGTTTTGAAATGGCAGGGATACTTTAGGTAATCCTTGGTATACCAAATTTTGGGAAGTAACGCCCAATCCATTTTTTAAAAACAATCAACCCTCTCAAAAAGAGAAAAGAACTGTTAAGAAAATGCTTGGTTTTTATGACAGACCTGTAAGTGAATTTCTTATTGTCTAGGCCTCTGTGTTGACTTTTCTAAACCTGAGCATGGAGCAATAGCGAACACTGTTCAGTCTCTGTGCCTTATCCGCACTGACAGTACATGAATATCCACTGGCGTGACTTCAATGGAGGACAAAGAGGGAAAACGTAGGCAATGCTCCCTATCATTTTTTACAGCTTGCGATTACTGAGCAAAACCTCTGGCAAAACATATTGGGTATTCACTGTGACTTTGTTATTGCAATGTACAGTATATTTATTTATTCAGCAGATTTATTTATTCCTTCATGGGAAAAATTAATGGCGGGTCATCCTAAAATGACAAAATCACCTTGATATCCTTGATCTGTGGACTTTTCGCGACTTTCCTCTATCTCTTGACCTGCTGTGACTGCGCTTTCTCCTTGAACTGTACGATGATTCACTGCTAGACCGATGCCTGCGTCTAAAACATGAACAGATGAAAAAGTATAAAATGATATCTAAAAACTGCACATGATTAGCCATATACATAAACTATATATAGTTGTTAGGCTTATATGATAGAATGGCATGTGATGATATATATGATAGGATGGTACTTTACTGTCACAAGTCAGTATCCCTGATCACCACCATACCAGTCATATGTCGTCACTGTACTGCACTGTTGACAGTATGTAAAAAAAAAAAAAAAAAAAAAAAAAACTTATTTAGTTTTATAATGTTTTAATATTCTTTGTTAGTTTCATATAAGAAGTTAGCATTTACATGTGAAATCTTGTCAGATGTTCCCACTGAAGCACAGAGAACAAATTATGGAAAATACTCATAACAGTTAATGCAGTGTGAAATTCAATACAGATCAGTAAACATATGCCTCCATCCGGAGGTATTGGCAGAGGTGGCTCCAGAGGAGGGCAGAGGGGGTAAGGAGGGGAAGGGGAGGGAGGGGAGAAGGGGTAAGGAGGGGAAGGAGAGGGAGGGGAGAGGGGGTAAGGATGGGAGAGGGGGTAACGATGGGAAGGGAGAGAAGAGGGGGTAAGGATAGGAAGGGGAGGGGAGGGAGGGGAGAGGGGGTAAGGATGGGAAGGGGAGGGAGAGGAGAGGGGGTAAGGATGGGAAGGGGAGGGGAGAGGGGGTAAGGATGGGAAGGGGAGGGAGGGGAGAGGAAAGGGAGCACCAGCTACCCAATTAAATTAACTAGTGTTTAACAAAAAACATTATAGTTGTACAGTGCAGCTAGGATGTGATAACCATGAAGACGCCTGAAAAAGGAACTTAGCTATGCATAAATTTTTTGTGACCTATAAACTGTACAACTCAATTGAACAATAAACTGAAATCTTTTAGGTGGAGGGAAGTAAAAATAAAAAAAATAAAATATGGTTGCTTAAGTGTGCACACCCTTAAAGCACAACTCCAGGAAAAACGTTTTCCCCATGTCCTTGTTTCTGATCTCATACCTTCACCGACTATGCCATCCATGTTCTTCTGAGCTCTGTAGTTCCTCTGCAATAGCCTGCTGATCTTGAAGAAAAACCGTTACTGTCCAGTGGTTTCCTGTTTGCAAGACCACTGGCTGCTATTCCTCCTTTACTTCCCACCAGTAGTTCCCTAAAAGCATCCCAATTTGCTGTAGTGGACAGAGGGGTCTCACAACCCCTGATCTGTACCGCCCATTGAGGTGGTTTCCTCTTCTCCTCCTCTGCTCCCTGCCAACAGTGCGCCCCATCTCTCACCGCAGAGTGGGATCATTGTGACCCACCGGCTGGGTAACAGAGCAGGGGGATCTTGGGCTGTGACAGATCTTGTATATGAAATACTGGATGCTGTAACGGCACAGATGAGACCGCACTTATGGGCACTGAGGAGACCGCACTTATGGGCACTGAGGAGACCGTTCCACCATTATTGTGTTATTGATTAGTAAGTTAGCCCTGCACTTTTTTTTCTCATGCCAACATTTACTTGTGCCACAAGCAGATGTGTCCTGGCTCTTTCTTTCTGTGGTGCAGATAGGGATGTTCTCACATACACCATAGAAGCACTGATTGCTGTTAGAAAGATACAGCAGGGGAGGAATATTTCTAATACTGAAATACAGCAGAGTAAAGTCTGTATAATATATAATTATTGGCAAAGTGTCTACAGTTCAGTAATGATTACATAAAGCAAGTAAGGGCAATATGTTTATCTCCTGTTGTGGCTGGATGGGGGAGAGCACAAACATGCTTTGTATTTATAAGGCTGTAACCTATCTACCCTGCTTTGTGCTACTGAGTAGTATGGCTTTCTGGCTGCAGAATGAGGGTTGTGATTTATGTTGAAGTGGGCTTGTTCACATTTACATGTACAGGCCTTGTGTATGCTCCCACATTCATTGCAATTCCCAAAGGTTCATGGGAAATGTAGTTAGAGAGAGGGGAGAGGATATGATATAATCACTGTTCTAACAGCTCCTCCTTTGAAGAATACACAATGTATTTTTTGAATTAGAGAGCGCACTTCCTGAAAATTCAATTAGACTTTTTTCTTCAATGGTAAGGAATTTCACAAAAGTAATAACTGTTTTGTGTGGGGGTGTACCAATGGGGGATTTTTTGCCGATCCTGCTTTAAACTAATACTTTGTTGAAGCACCTTTTGATTTTATTACAGCACAGTTTTTTTGGGGGTATGAGTCTATCAGCATGGCACAACTTTACTTGGCAATATTTGCCCACTCTTCTTTGCAAAGACACTCCAAATCTGTTAGATTGCGAGGGTATCTTGTGCACAGCGCTCCTCAGATCACCCCACAGATTTTCAATTGGATTCAGGTCTGAACCATTCCAAAACTTTAAACTTCTTCATTCCTTTGTTGATTTGGATGTACGCTTTGGGTCGCTGTAATGCTGAAAGATGAAGTTCCACTTTCATGAATGTTCAACTTTCTAGCAGAAGCCTGAAGATTTTGTGCCAAATATTGACTGGTATTTGGAACTGTTCATAATTACCTCTACCATGACTAAGGCCCCTGTTCCAGCTGAAGAAAAACAGCCCAAAGCATGAGGCTGCCACCACCATGCTTCACCGTGGGTATGGTGTTCTTTTGGTGATGTGCCATGTTGTTTTTGCGCCAAACATATCTTTTGGCGTTATGGCCCAAAAGTTCAACCTTGGTTTCATCAGACCAGAACACATTTTCCCACATATTTTTGGGAGACTTCAGATGTGTTTTTGCAAAATTAAACTGGGCTTGGATGTTTTTCTTTGTGAGAAAAGGCTTCCGTGTTTCCAATCTACCCCATAGCCCAGACATATGAAGAATATGGGAACTTGTTGTCACATGTACCACATAGCCAATACTTGCTATATATTCCTGCAGCTCTTTTAATATTGCTCTAGGCCTCTTGGCAGATTCCCTGACCAGTTTTCACCAATTTTGTAGTGACGTCCAGTTCTTGGTATTGTCATTGTTGTGGCATATTTTCTCCACTTGATGACTGTCTTCACTGTGTTCCATGGTATATCTAATGCCTTGTAAATTCTTTTTGTACCCCTCTCCTAATACTTTTTACCAATGAGATCCCTATGATGCTTTGGAAGCTTTCACTCCCCCCGCCCCCCAAAAAAAAAAAATTGTAGTTTTTAAATTGAGTTGTACAGTTTATAAGTTACATTAAAAAGGTTCTAAGGATTGATCGATAATATACACTGATTTGGATTATTTTTACCCCAAAAAAATGTAGCAGAATACATTTTGGCCTAAATGTATGAAGAAAGATTCTGTTTGGAAAATCAATAAGAGAAACTAAGAAAAACATTTTTTTTCAAAATTTGATATTTTCGTTTTTAAAATAAATAAAAAGCCCAGTGGTGATCAAATATCAACAAAATAAATATCTATTTGTGTAAAAGAAATTACATACATTTAATTTGAGTGCAGTGTTGCTTTTCAAATTTTCAACCTCATCTACTATGACCAAGCAACTGCTAGTTAAAGTAGCACAAAATGCACTGGTCACGAGGGGGGTAAAATCTTTGATATCAAGTGGTAATACAGAGTTGAAGGTGGAGAAAAGTGGCTTTTAAGAGCTCAATTGGGTGGTGTAAAAAAGGTGACCTGGAAGCATAGCACAGAATAAGGCTGTTTTGGACCCACTTATTAACTTAAAGTGTCACTAAACCCACATCTAAAAAATGAATCAATAAATGCTGTGCATACTTAGTTGCTTAAAGATTTGTTTTCTGTATTCTGCAAAGAACCTGGTTGATTCTGCTGCTCTCTATCTCCACCTTCTGTTCATGTCTCCAATTCAGCTAGAGATTTTGTAGCTGTGGACATGCTCAGTTTTCATTAAGGTTCTATGCTGAGCATTTCCTCCCTATCACATCTGATCAGCCCATGTGACTATCGAGTCATACATGTGGGTGTATACACAGTGGCAAATGACAGCCCACTTTATTCCTCCTCCATACCCACTAACTGGCTAAACACAAAGAGGGCAGAATATTACATGTAGATCAATGAAGGCTTCACCTCCCTCTAATTCTAAGACACTAGCTGGAGGGGCATGACAGCCTGTGACTGGCAGAAATTCGCCCCCACACCATGTTATTTCCACAAAATAAGATTTGATTTCAAATATATATTAGTATGACAATTTAAAAGTTTATTCATATTTATTTTTACTCTATATTCCAAAAGCAGTTTTTTTTCTTTTTTTTTAAATGACCAGCAGAGGACTAAAGACTTCTCCTGCTTATTTTTCCCTGCAAACAGGCTGGGAAAGATCTGGGTCATGTGACAGCTGTATATTAATTAGGAAAAAAAGGTACTTTTTTTAAATCAAATAATTACAGTGCCATCATCCACATACAGAAATAGAAGGGACAATGTACATTAAACAGTGTGTGTTTAGTATTATTTTAAGGGGTCACAAAGTTCTAATAAGTGCATAACTTGGTGGGAGCTCTAAGCGGATTTGAAGGGGAGGTGTGTCTCACTGTATATGTTGATGGAGAGAGCACTTTTTAAGAGCACAGGAATTTGAAAGTCTTTCCTAAATGGACACTGTTTGAAGAACATGTTATTGATTTGTCACAAGTTTCTCATTATCAAAGCACCAACTACTTAATATTGTCAGAAAGTTTTATACTACTCCCTTTCATTGTTATTTGAGCTTTTTAAGACCGTGGGATGTGTTCACTAGGGAAGATATCATATTGGTTTATAACTTAACTGTTTGGTGCAGCACCCATTATTTGATTTGAAGTTTGATGTGAAGCTACGTGACTGTCATTTCAATATATATCTTTTTTTTTTTTTTTTTACAGGCAAAGTCTAAAAACTGATGTTTATGCATTTTATCTTAGCCACAGCTCACAATTTTTTTGCTGTGATTCACTGGTGATTCGTCCTGCAAACATTTAATTTGTAATTTCTTACAGTATAACTAAAGGCAAAACTTTTTCTTTCATTTTGGATAGAGTAGAGAGGGATTAGAACACCTGTCAGTGCCCCCATTAGGGATATTCACCCTCTCTATTTGTCCTGTCTACCATTATCATTGAAAGTGAAAGTAAAAGAATATTCCAAATTTGGGGTTTTCCCCAGAAATGTGATAGGAGAAATTTTCCAATAAGGACACTAGTTCTGGTGAGCTGGAGGTACCCAAGAAATTCCCTTAATTTGCAGGGATTTTCTCTCTCTTCCTGTTTGGATATAGGACAGGAAGTGAAGGGAAATCTCTGAAATGGGCCACAGATGCCGAAAAAAAAAAAAATCTGACAGGGATTATAACCCTCCCTTGCTCTATCCAAAATGAAAAAAAAATTGTCTATAGCGCTACTGTATTAGCACCCTACAAGGCAATGTCTGCTAGTACAACAGCAGCTTTCGTTTCCTTTATATCTCATCTACAAGTATGCTATTACAGTTCTCCAAGGAATTACCATTACAAATGGCTACATACTCAAGGATTTGCTGCAAATACAGCCTATTGACCAGTTATCACAGTGTTTGAGGCAACAGTATTAAAGCCTGTAGATTTTTTTCTCATTGGACATACTGTTATAAGTGATTACCATAACTTAAAGGCAACAGCCTGTCCTGTGTTGCCTATGGCTGGTTTATGAAGTGCTAGAATACAAAAGCATTTGAGCTTGGTTCTCGATACATTTGTAATGCATTTACACTGCATTTGCCAGGTGTTTACCATACATTCACACCGACTTGTATGAAGGAATAAAAGCAAAGCATTACTTGATAGCAAAAGCCTGTGCACACTATTCCTACAAGTAAATTACAGGCAAAACAGACTATGAGAATATATATTTAAAAAGAAGAAAATCTATTTACCTAAGGCTACTCTGTGTTTGCATGAAGCGTTTAAAAAGAAACTGACTAGCATAATTTTGATTACAGCAAGTCGCAAAAAACAAAACAAAGGCAGGCCAGGTTTGATGCAAAAGTTTTTCCTGCAACCCTGGGTTGCAGAAAAGAAAATCGCTCTATTCCCTCAGTGTTAATGGGCGAATCCCTCCCGTGGACCTATTATTGGGGGGGGGGGGGGGGGCTGTATCTGCCATGAAACACAGTGATTATTGCTAATGGCTAAAGTCTCTGGCAATAACTGTATGCTAAAAATCCAACATAACGGTTGTACCCAGGTCCATCAATGGATTGACTTGGGTACAATCAGCCTACCTTTTTCCACCTGCACTGTGAAAGTTTACGTGGTGTGTTCAATAAAAACATGGTAACATTTAATTCTTTGTGTATTATTAGTTTAGACCGTGATTGTCTATTGTTGTGACTTAGATGAAGATCAGATCATATTTTATGAACAATTTGTGCAGAAATCCATATCATTCCAAAAGGGTTCACATACTTTTTTTGCATAATATATATATATATATATATATATTTTTTTTTTTTTTTTTTTTCGTAACAATATATAATACATTCTTACTTTAGATCCTCATACCCTGTAGATGTTGGATAATTCAGACAATAAACAAGATCTTAAACTGGTCCTGAGGTTCACTTAGGAATATTGATTCCTTGTAAGCCAACACACATGCATTTAAGATTAAGCGTCATGCAGTATAGCCATATGCAGATTTTGACTGTAATCCCAAATATATCTTTAACATAGCTTGGACCTTTATCCTCCCTGTGGCTGTCTATTCAGTTGTCCAGACCATTACCCCATGGGTTTCAACTGCCATCACAATTATAGATAATATCTGAAGGAAATTTAACAGGTATGTAATATAACCCATAATATAAGAACAAATACAAAGCAGCCAATGCATTGTCGGGTACATAACACAGGATTAGTTTCTTTTATATGTTAATTTATATTGTTGCAAGAGTTCTCATGTTATGAATACATAAGTATTTGATTTCAAGTAATATGTTTTATATAATTTTTTTCTTATGGATGGTTTATCATTCAACCTAGATTGATGCATATACTGCTGAAGAAGTTGTGTGTAAAAAATTTGGCAAAACATACTGAGGTGGAATTTTAACATGGAACATGTAAATTGTGTCTATTTAATTTATCAGTCTTGTAATTTTCAATTTTATTACAAAAATGAATTTCATGGATATGAAATAATTAATAATTTTATAACATAACTGTGTCGATTTGCATCTTTAAAGTCCCTATTTGCTTTGTGTTTTTGTATTTAAAAATTGGGATGTGGTTCTAAAATAATTCAAATTCTTACGCTCAGGACTCAATAGTGGTAAAATTTTAAATCTTTTAAGTCACATTCTAAGCAGATATTTAAAAAAAACACAAATACAGTTTTGCAATAAATACAACAACATTTGTGTATTTTAAATGAAAGTAGTAGAGCCCAAATTTTACTTGTTTACAGTCTTATGCAGTCTCTGTACAGCAGAGTTGGAGTAGGACAGAAGAAAGCAGTACAAGAAGCCAAAAAGAAGAAACATGGGTAGCAGCAGAGCAGACTGACAGAGACAAACTTATCACTGTGCCGTTTCTCTCTCACTGTCCAGCCACAGATTGGGTGGGTCAAAGACCGCTAGGGCTTAGAGGAAGTGGGCCTAATAAGGCTGGCCATCAGACTGAGGACATGTAGCAGCAGAAAAAAAAAAAAAAGAGAAGAGATACTGTTCCCTTATAGCAGGTTAAACAGCATAGTCCCTTTACATGCTGTAAAAAACCTGGTTGATCCTGCCTGTTCCCGTGTTCCCCTATATAAAATGACCATGGTAATTGCTGATCCATGATACCATGGTCAGTTTACATACCTCCATCATCCCGCTGCTTTCCTCTTTCTTCCCCCTCATCCTCCCCCCTTGCTCATCAGTTACTGTGTGTGAGCGATCTCTCTCGCCCCTACCCTCCTGCCACTATCAGTGGATTACTGCCAGCCCCCCTCTATTCTACCAAGCTATACTTCAACTACATAATGTAAATGTTTGCATAAAATTATGCCTCTTATTTCAGATAGTTTGTTCGGTCACGCGACCTCCGGCCACTCTACTGCCCCCGATCTAAGGGCTACAGCAAGAGGGGCCGAGTGGTCAGCACAGCAGTCACGTAACCTCCCAGTTGATGTCAGAGGGGATCACAGCCCCTCCCGTGGTAGCCCTTAGATTGGGGGAGAAGAGCGGCTGGAGGTCACGTGACCGAATAGAAATGATCTGAAATAAGGAATTTAGAGGCATAATTTTATACAAACATATACATAGTGAGTATGGCTTGGTAAAACAGGCAGTGATCTTTCTTTAACTTTACAACCACTTTAATTACCTAATAACATATTTTTTTAGATCAGTCAGTATCCAAATTGAGGTTGCATTATAATATTAATGCAGTGTAGGTGCACTGCATTTGGATATCCACACTGTCGAGCACATGACTCAACAGTTTTCTGCTATTAAAACCAAATCTAAAATGGAATTCCCACCAAAACTTTTTTTTAAGCTTTGTACAGAGTGGTAGTATTGTGGTACATCCCGTTTAGTGCTGGTGCCAAAGCTTTACCAAAGGAGGGAGGTAAATAACTGGTAAAGTTGTCTTAAAGGTACATTACTTCAAAGTAGGTGTAACCAGTTCAAGAAATGCTACAACTTGCGGACCACCTGTAAATACATCCAACATATCCCATATCTTCTTTATATAGATGGTTGGGAACCTGTCCCAGGAGCCTTCATATGTTTAGAGTTGAAAATTGGGCTTACACCCCAACCTCATAAAAATGTATCTCACAATGGAACACTGAAAATGATACCTTTATATTTGGCTTAAAGAGGGATTCCACCAAAAAAAGAATTATTAAAAGCCAGCAGCTATAAATACTACAGCTGCTGACTTTTAATAAATGGACACTCACCTGTCCCGGGTTCCAGCGATGCCGGCAGCCGAGGCCGATCGATCGCTCGGCCCTCGGCTGCTGCCGCCACCATTCCAGGTGAGGGAATCAGGAAGTGAAACGAATCAGCTTCACTTCCCGGCTCCCTACTGCGCATGCGTGAGCCACGCCGCGCAATAGGAAATCTCCGCGCTGTCACTGGGACCCGTGTGTGTCCCAGCAGACAGCGCGGCAGGGCAGGAAATGGCGTAGACTCCCGTGGGAGTCTATGCCCGGAAGTGGGTGAAAATACCTGTCTTTGACAGGTATCTCCACCCCCCTGAAAGGTGTCAATTGTGACACCGGAGGGGGGGAGGGATCCAATCAGCGGAGGTTCCACTTTAGGGTGGAATCCCGCTTTAAACACCATAGCTACTCTGGAAAGCAGATTCAAATTATAATTTTGAAAACATCCAACTACAAGAGATTTGCTGGAAGAGTAAAGACCCACCTAAATACTACACAATCTTGTACAGTTGTGATGCATACACCGGCACAGGTGATGTTAAAAAAATAAAAAAATGAATGCACACACATGGTAGCTAGTCAGAGAAATGAACCCATGAAATTATATTCCTGAGCTTAAATATGTTTTGTTCAAGCTACACTATAACATTAATGCTTCTACTGGAGTACCTAAACAACAAAAATATGATGAATTCAATGGTTTATCGAAAGAAACCTATGAGAAAAAAAGCACCTCAAAGCGGAAGTAAAAATCATCATGAGTATACAAAAGTGAGAGGGGATGGTATATACATTAAAATGGTATTAACCACTTGCTTTCAGCGCTGATGCACTTTGAATGACAATTGCGCGGCCATACAACACTGTACCCAAATGAAATTTTTATCATTTTTTTCCCCACAAATAGAGCTTTCTTTTGGTGGTATTTAATTACAGCTGGGAGTTTTATTTTTTAGTAAGCAAACAAAAAAAGATGCAAAAAAAAAATCATGTTTAGTAGTTTGTTATAAAATTTTGCAAACAGGTCATTTTTCTCCTTCATTGAAATGCGCTGATGAGGCGGCGCTGGTGGGCACTGATAGGCACAGTTAAGGCACTAATTGGCACAGATAAGGTGGCACTGATGGGCACAGATAAGACAGTACTGATGGGCACAGATAAGGCGGCACTGATGGGCAAAGATTGGCATGGATGAGTGGCATGGATGGGCACTGATGGGTACCACTGATAGATGGGACTGATGGGCACTGATAGGTGGCACTGCTGGGCATGGATATGTGGCTCTGGGGTGCACCACTGTTTTGTGGCAGATTGTGCGCACTGATAGGTGGCACTGATGAGTTTCACTTTTTCCCCTACTTAGGTGGCACTGGCAGGGGGCAGGTGGGCACTGATGATCTGGCCGTGATCGGGACTGATGTCCCTCTCATGGCCGCCGGTGATCGGCTTTTTTTTTTCTCCTTGCGCTGTCAGCGCAAGGAGAAAAAATTGCCGATTACCAGCTCTGTTGCGATCACATGATCAGCTGTCATTGGCTGACAGCTGATCATGTGGTAAGGGGTCGGGATCCACTTGCTCCGATCTATGATCAGGCGAGTCTCAGACTCGCTGATCACAGAGCGCGTAGGTCGCTCGTGCATGGGACGTCAATAGACGTAGTCACGGCAAAGCAGGTCCGCGCTGTAGCCGTCATTCGGCTATAGTGCGGCTCTCTAGAGGTTAAATAAGGTTAACCCAACATTTAATATTCCTGATGTGTGCCTGCTGTATCATGTACTTGAAGACCAGTGTGCTGCTGTTTCTCCTCCCCTAGATCTCTGATCTCCTTATGCAGCTGAGAAAAAAAAAGTATTTGTAATGTCTTTAAAAGAACAAAAATGTTTTGCATTTAATTTCTATTTTAAAAACCTAATGGGTTGTTTTACATGGTGAGCGTTCACACACAGTTACGAAAAAAGTATTTAGTCCCCAGCTGATTTTGTACATTTGCCCACTGACAAGGAAATGATCAGTCTAATATTAATGGTAGGTTTATTTTAACAGTGAGAGACAAAATAACAACAAAAATTATCCCCCAAAAAAAAAAACGCATTTCAAAAAAGTTAGAAATCGATTTGCATTTTAATAAGTGAATCATTTGACCCCTTCACAAAACATGACTTAGTACTTGGTGGCAAAACCCTTATTGGCAATTACAGAGGTCAGACGTTTCTTGTAGTTTGCCCCCAGGTTTGCACACATCTCAAGAGGGATTTTGTCTCACTCCTCTTTGCAGATCCTCTCCAAGTCATTAAGGTTTCGAGGCTGATGTTTGTTAACTTGAACCTTTAGCTCCCTCCACATATTTTCTATGGGATTGGTTTGGAGACTGGCTAGGCCACGCCAGGGCCTTAATGTTCTTTCTTTTGAGACACTCCTTTGTTGCCTTGGCTGTGTGTTTTTGGGTCATTGTCCTGCTGGGATCCATTTTCAATGGCCTGGCTGAGGGAAGGAGGTTCTCACCCAAGATTTGACAGTACATGACCCCATCCATCGCCCCTATGATGTAGTGAAGTTGTCCTATCCCCTTAGCAGAAAAACACCCCCAAAGCATGTTTTTACCTCTATGTTTGACGGTGGGGATGATGTTCTTGGGGTCATAGGCAGCATTCCTGCCTATGACCTAAAGTTGAGTTGATGCCAAAGAGCTCGATTTTGGTCTCATCTGACCACAACACTTTCACCCAGTTCTCCTCTGAATTATTAAGGTGTTCATTAGCAAACTTCAGACAGGCCTGTACGTGTGCTTTCTTAAGCAGGGGGAACCTTACGGGCTCTGCGGGATTTCAGTCCTTTACGGCATAGTGTGTTACCAATTGTTTTCTTGGTGACTATGGTCCCAGCTGCCTTGAGATCATTCACAAGATTCTCCCGTGTAGTTCTGGGCTGATTCCTCACTGTTCTCATGATCATTGAAACTCCACGAGATTGACAGTTATTTTGTGTTTTTTTCCATTTGCAAATAATCGCACCAACTGTTGTCACCCTCTCTCCAAGCTGCTTGGTGATGGTCTTGTAGCCCATTCCAGCCTTCTGTAGGTCTACAATCTTGTCCCTGGCATCCTTGGACAGCTCCTTGGTCTTGGCCATTTTGGAGAGATTGGGATATGATTGATTGAATGTTTCTGTGGACGGGTGTCTTTTATACAGGTAACAAGCTGAGATTAGGAGCAGTCTCAAAGGAAGTACTCCTAATCTCAGCTCATTACCTGTATAGAAGACACCTGGGAGCCAGAAATCTCACCGATTGATAGGGGATCAAATCCTTATTTCACTCATTAAAATGCAAATCATTTTATAACTTTTTTGAAATGCACTTTTTCTGGATTTTTTTGTTGTTATTCTGTCTCTTACTGTTAAATGAAACCTACCATTAAAATTTTAGACTGATCATTTCTTTGTCAGTGGGAAAACATACAAAATCAGCAGGGGATCAAATACCCGTATATACTCGAGTATAGGCCGACCCGAATATAAGCCGAGGCCCCCAATTTACCCCCAAAAAAACTGGCAAACTTATTGACTCGTGTATAAGCCGAGGGTGAGACATGCCTGTCCATCCCTGTGTGTGTGTCCGTCCATCCCTGTGTGTCCGTCCATCCCTGTGTGTCCGTCCATCCCTGTGTGTCCGTCCATCCCTGTGTGTCCGTCCATCCATCCCTGTGTGTGTGTGTGTCCATCCATCCATCCATCCCTGTGTGTGTGTGTCTCCATCCATCCATCCATCCATCCCTGTGTGTGTGTGTCTCCATCCATCCATCCATCCATCCCTGTGTGTGTGTGTCTCCATCCATCCATCCATCCATCCCTGTGTGTGTCTCCATCCATGTGTGTGTGTGTGTGTGTGTGTGTGTGTGTGTGTGTGTGTGTGTGTGTGTGTGTGTGTGTGTGTGTGTGTGTGTGTGTGTGTGTGTGTGTGTGTGTGTGTCCAGCCTACCTTTGTCCCGAGCCTCCGTCCCGTGCCTTGCCTCCTTGCCTCCGTCCCGTGCCGTGCCTTGCCTCCTTGCATCCGTCCCGTGTCGTGCCTTGCCTTGCCCCCGTCCCGTCCCGTCCCGTGCCGTGCCGTCCCGTGCCCTCTTCGTCGGCGGCCATTGTAAAGTTCAAAAGCTGCGCCGCCGCCTTCGCCTGTGATAGGCGGAACACTGAATTTCCCAGCAGCCTGTGTTCCGCCTATCACAGACGTCGTATCATCCTCGTCCGTAGTACGAGGATGATACGACGTCCGTGATAGGCGGAACACAGGCTGCTGGGAAATTCAGTGTTCCGCCTATCACAGGCGAAGGCGGAGCCGGAGGCGCGGCTTTTGAATAGAATGGCCGCTGTCTGTCTGCTCGACACGCTGATCGAGCGGGCAGACAGCGATGACTCGAGTATAAGCCGAGGGGGGCACTTTCAGCCTCAAAAAAGAGGCTGAAAATCTCGGCTTATACTCGAGTATATACGGTACTTAAAACCCAAAATCAAGTATTTGTAATGTCTTTAAAAGAACAAAAATGTTTTGTATTTCATTTCTATTTTAAAAACCTAATGGGTTGTTTTACAAGGTGAGCGTTCACACACAATTACAGAAAAAAGTATTTGATCCCCTGCTGATTTTGTACATTTGCCCACTGACAAGGAAACAATCAGTCTAATTTTAATGGTATGTTTATTTTAACAGTGAGAGACAGAATAACAAAAATATCCCAAAAAAGTTATAAATTGATTTGCATTTTAACAAGTGAAGCATTTGACCCCTTCACAAAACATGACTTAGTACTTGGTGGCAAAACCCTTGTTGGCAATTACAGAGGTCAGACGTTTCTTGTAATTGACCCCCAGGTCTGCACACATCTCAAGAGGGATTTTGTCCCACTCCTCTTTGCAGATCCTCTCCAAGTCATTAAGGTTTCGAGGCTGATGTTTGGCAACTTGAACCTTCAGCTTCCTCCACATATTTTCTATGGGATTGGTTTGGAGACTGGCTTGGCCACTCCAGGGCCTTAATGTTCTTTCTTTTGAGCCACTCTTTTGTTGCCTTGGCCGTGTGTTTTTGGGTCTTTGTCATGCTGGAATCCATTTTCAATGGCCTGGCTGAGGGAAGGAGGTTCTCACCCAAGATTTGACAGTACATGGCCCCATCCATGGTCCCTATGATGCCGTGAAGTTGTCCTATCCCCTTAGCAGAAAAACACCCCCAAAGCATAATGTTTCTACCTCCATGTTTGACAGTGGGGATGATATTCTTGGGCTCATAGGCAGCATTCCTGCCTATGACCCCAAGTTGAGTTGGGGTCATAGGCAAAGTTGGTTTGTTCAATCTACACTATAACATTAATGCTTCTACTGGGGTATCTATACAACAAAAATATGATGATTTCAATGGTTTATCGAAAGAAACCTATGACAAAAAAAAAACACCTCAAAGCTGAGGTAAAAATCATCATGGGTATACAAAAGTGAGAGGGGAGGTATATACATTAAAGTGGTATTAAATAAGGTTCATCCAAGATTTAGTATTCCTGATGTGTGCCTGCTGTATCATGTACTTGTATGAAAAGTTATCCTGTTCCATTTGTATTGCTTCCTTTGTAAAAATCTGACCACGCTAGGCATGAGAGTGCAGCGTGGTTAGTTTTCTAGCTGTCCTGGGAACTCAGCTTTCACAGCCTACTCTCCTCCAATGACCAGTCTGGTGCTGACACGACCCCCTCCCGCCCGCACATTCACCGGGAAGACCAGTGTGCTGCTGTTTTTCCTCCCCTAGATCTCTGATCTCCTTATGCAGCTGAGAACAGAGGATCACAGGATCACTTAAAAAAAAAAAAAAAAAAAAAGTATTTGTAATGTCTTTAAAAGAACATTTCAAAGACTGAGAACATTTATTATAATGCAGCTTACAAATTCTTAGATTTACATTCAATTTCTAAGATTGATTTCTTCTGTTTTCATTTGGTGATTTGGCCAGTAAGTCTGTTTCTCAAAAGAACAAGCTCTCCAGCAGAATCTATCAGTTACAGTGATTACACTTAACACTAGCAGGGGTGGTCACAATGATTAGCTTTTATGTAAAACCTTTATCCCATTGGTGCCCAACCTGTGGCCCTCCAGCTATTGTGGAACTACAAGTCCCATGAGGTTTTGTCAAGGCTGGCAGTTACAAGCATGACTCCCAAAGGTTGAGGCATGATGGGACTTGTATTTCCGTAACAGCTAG
The DNA here is from genome assembly GCF_037356315.1 of Lithobates pipiens. NCBI lineage: Eukaryota > Metazoa > Chordata > Amphibia > Anura > Ranidae > Lithobates > Lithobates pipiens. Next base: position 431,924,606 of record NW_027507758.1, read on the forward strand.
AGGGCCCCAGATTGAGGACCCAGACGAGTTTATTCCAAAAAGGAACAAAACTTTTTGCTGTAACTGATTATAAAGGGTGAGCTGGAGTTTGGCTGCAATTCGTCAGTGTATTTAAATCTGCTCATACATCCAACACTCTCCTATCTCCAGAATGACAACATTGCAGTCCAAAGGTCCCCCTGTGCTCCTTCATCCAGAGAAGGGGCACTCCAATATAGGATGTGTGTTACTGGTCAGATCGGCAGGTGAAAACTGAGGAGGAAAAGCCTAAAAAAAAGAAAACGAATGCAGCCCCCACATAGTTACAAAGTTAGTAAGGTTGAATAAAGACACCAGTCCATCCAGTTAAACCTGAGTGAGTGTCTACAATTGTCCCTATCCCTGTACATTGCACACTCACATTGGTGCCTACCCTCAAGGAGCCCACAATCCAAGGTCCCCATTTATATACTAGGGCCAATTTTGGACAGAAGCCTATTAACCTACCTGCATGTCTTTGGAGTGTGGGAGGCACAGGGAGAACATGCAAACTCCAGGCAGGTAGTGTTGTGGTTGGGATTCGAACCAGCAATCCTTTTTACTGCTAGGCGAGAGTGCTAACCACTACACCACTGTGCCGCCCATCTAATGATTGGTAAGCCACACCATATTGTTTTACATTTTGTTTCAATTTTAATGCTGCTTTAAAATCTCTCATGGCCTTTTGATTAGAACACTGACTCAAAATACCTTTTAAAAATTTGGAATATATGTTCCAACAATGGGAGTTAAAGCAGACTATGGCCATCACCATGTGAAAGCAACAATATGAACCCCGCTTTCTGCAATAAAGCAAATAAGAGGCAAAGAAATTATGCCACACTACACTTCAGGATGAAGGAGCAGAAATCCAATATGCCAGCAGAATTGATGAACATCTGCTTCACTGATCTCATGTCAAAGATGGCTTGGATCATTCAGAGTAAGAAAAAATGTTAAGAAACCATCTGCAGGATAACAAAGGCCTTGCTTGGTAGAGAATCTGCTCAGACGTAAACTTCTTGGTTCAACTTGGTAAAGGAAAAGATTACTGCCAAAAAATGAAAAATACCTGGAAAACACAGCACAAGTACTGTGCATGACATGTGGAATTTACATTTAGTAAAAATAAAAAATGGAGAGAAGAAACTGCATTTTGTATGGGAAAAGCAATCTGAGAAAACAGTGCACCAATATTCATAGAAACCAGAAAGTTTTACAGGGTATATAAACTAATTGGGGAGGAATTCAGACCAAGAATTTTAATAACTAAAGCCAAGGCCGGTTCTATCATCTGTTACCAGCGCATCATACTTGTGAACTGGAAACTTTGATGAGCTCCTAAATAAAGCAGATGAGAACAGGGAAACCATTTGTCAACGGGAGTCAGAAAACATCTTATGAAAAGAAAGATAGAGCCAATGTGACATAACATAAAAAACAAGAAATCAATAAGCAAGAACTCAAGATCCTTTTAAAGAATTGGAAGCATCTGAATTAAAAAGGAACTGCCCAATCAGTGGAATTGTGCAATTATGTGCGCACTTCATAGCAAAGAAGATCCAATGGTATCCAAAAAATTGTGTTTCTCTCAATATTACAAACAAAATCCTCTCCAATGTTCCTGATTTCTTCCTCTTAGAATTAATGGGCAATTAGCGATGGGATTTTTTTTAAGTGTTTACAAACCGTTTATTCAGAAATATTCTAAATCAGATTGCATTAAATTATATAAACATTTCGGTATACAACATAGAAAGTTACTATCATTAGCATACCAATATACAGTATAGGTATACAGTCATATATAATGGATGTTTTGTACATAATACCAATGATAGGTGTTATCAACAGATCATAAAAAAAAAACATATGATATATAAAAGGTATAATCCTAAACCTATTTAAAGTGGATGTAAACCCAATTCATGAAATCTGACCTATGCACATACAGTATATCCGTAGTGTTTTCTTATCTCTAAGTCCTGTGCGTTTCTGCTGTTTCATTGCTCTGTTATCAGCATGATAACTTCTGAGAAGTTCACAGAGACGGGGGATAAAAGTAGCTGGAAATTTGTGTCATGGGAGGTAGATTAGCATAGAGCTTGTCTTGTCACAGCACAGCTCTGAACGAATCTTTGTTCTTCTACCTATGTGGAAGGGGGGTGCATTTTCTCCAATCAGCTGTCTCCCAATGTAAGCCAAGACTACACTTCCAGTGCAGAATGAGGAAGTTTAGAATTCTTACATCGTGTTGAATTTTAACAATATAGCAAGATGAAGACAGCAGATATGCAAGTAAAACTTATGTAGGAAGATTGGTTTCATCTCAGTGCATCATCTGAGGCTGTTGACTTCACTGGGTATATATGAGGGTTTACATCCACTTTAATATACTCTTAATATTTGCTGAATGGTACTATCAAAAAAAAAAAAAAAATAGGAGGAGATCTAGTCATCTACTGTATTCAAAATTGAAAACCACACATCCCATTTTGCATGAAATATATGCATGGACTCAAAAAGAGTATGAAAGATTCTCTGTCAACATAATGGCATCAGTTCTGTCTTGAGTTTTTCTATGAATCTGATCAAGGAAAAAACAACTGGGTGCCTGATAGGATCCCACCACCTTTTCTACCAACTTCAAAAGACCACTTGATATAGTTTTGTAGTCACATTTTTTAGCCCACATATAATAAAATCCACAACTAAAACATTACTCAGGAAAGCATTTCCTTTAGATTTTGTAAGAAAGCATTTCATTATCATTGCCGCCAGGCCAGATCGGTCAGCAGGAGGGGCCTGAAGTGATGGCGGGGGGAACCCAGAAAAGAAGGAAGGATCAGGGCTGCTCTGTGCAAAACCATTCCACAGAGCAGGCAAGTATGATGTTTGTTATTTAAAAAAAAAAAAGGTTTAGTATCACTTTAAAGTGGTTGTTAAGCCACTTCTATTAAAAGCTCCCATCCCCTCTGTATTATAACAATAAGATCCCCGTGCCTGTGCTATATAATAAATAGGCTTATCTGTACCGATAACATAGTGTTTTCCTGTGCTCAGGTGCCTCCTCCCTTCTCTCCCCGACTGACAGTTCTAGTGGGTGGGGCTGAGATGAGAGAGAGATCCAAAGTCACATGATCGCAGGGAGCCGCTGTGTTCGATACAGATAAACATAACACAGACACAGGGGAACATATTGTTATAATACAGAAGGGATGGGAGCTTTTATTAAATATGAAAGCAGCAGGAGCGGAGGGGGCAGGCACTGACACGAGCAGACAGTCAGGGAGGGGAGGGGGGAGAGGATGGAGGAGAGGACACAGGAGACAGAGAGCAGGGCTGCGGATGACTGAGGCACGTAAGCAGACCACGGTGTCAGGGCTCAGCAGCCATGATACACTGTTGTCAGTTTACAGGAGGGAGGGTATAGCCAGGCAGGATCAGCTAGGTTTTCTTTTAGGTGTTACAGGGGGCCAAATACCACAGCACAAGCACTGTGCTGTATAACATGCTTTAAGGGAACAGGATCTGTTTTTTTTTTTTGCATGTATACATGTGCACACAGACAGCCTATGGACGTACAGCCGTATTCTCAGCCAAGGACAGCAAGGGAACTCTGAAAGAATGGAGCCACTCCAATAAAGTAAACAAAAATAAGCTGGAACATTCAGAGCGCATGCGTCATCAGCTAAATGCACTCTGAATATCTCCTAAACTGCCCAAGTTTAGGAGCTATTCACAGTAGCTACAGATAAGCCTTATTATAGGCTTACCTGTAGGTACAGGTGGTGTAACAGAATTTACAAACTACATTAAAGCTAAACACATGTAAAACAGCTTAAAACACAGATGAAATACTTATATTAGAACTGTTTTTTGCATTTTTGTCCAAGTTCTGATTACTGTTTGGCAAGCAGGATTCCCGATTTGCTCTGCTACAGTTCAGTAATGGTTACAAGGCCCTCCCCCAGCCTGTGACCGGATAGAGAAAGAATAAGTAGCATTAGCATGTCCCTTAGTTTTGCTTCACCCGCTCACAGGCTGAGCTCTGCAAAATGGAGGATTGCAAGTGGCTAATACCATATCATATTCAGATACTAACACTCCTTAAAGTGGTTGTAAACCCTAGAACAAAAAAAACCCTGCAAGACAAAGGCATAATGAGCTAGTACGCATAGCATGCTAGCTCATTATGACTTACCTGAGGTCGAAGCCCCTGCAGCCATCCTCGTACACCACTCCGGCAGCCGACATCGCTCCCAAAGTTACTTTAGAGTATCGCGGGTTCCGGCGCTGTGATTGGCCGGAGCTGAGATGACGTCACTCCTGCACATGCATGCGGGAGCCGCCGTTAGCGGCACACTCACTGAAACAACAGCATGTTACTAGCCGTTGCTTCAGTGCGCATGTGCTGATCCCTTCGGCACATGCAAATACAGGGGATATCTCCTAAACCGTTCCGGAATGTTCAGTCCCAGCATAGATCATACCCCTGTAACATGTACGTCATGTCCCTCTGAGGTCACATCCACCATCACTTCTGCTGAATGCTGCCCACTGGGGAGGTAAAGGAGCATGCTTGAAAGTCCTGCCTACAATTGTGGTCTTTAAGCCTAACATCATGTTCTGCAAAAGTAAGCAAACTGGAGGTGGAACCCTTTTTCAAAATAACATGGTGCATGTGACTACGCAGGCAGTGAGGAGATGATGTGCTGTATCCTTTAGCAACCAATCAGTGAGCAGTAATGCTGTGCACTAACCTCTTGCAACCAATCAGTGAGCAGTAATAATGTGCAGTAACCTCTAACAACCAATCAACAAGCAGAAATCATGTGCTGTAACCTCTAGAAAATAACAGTGAGCCATAATGTGTGCTGAAACCTCTTACAGCCCGTCAGTGGCCAGTAATGATATACTGAAACTTCTGGCAACCAATCGCAATCACTGCCTGATTTCATTAAGTAAACTGATTTTGAGTCTAGCTGCTATTTATTGTATGTCTCAAAGCATCTGGAGAGCAAAATTGCATGGAAGAGGGGGTCCAAGAAAATGTTTGCCCAGGGTCCAGTCAATATTAAAGATGGTGCTGGTCTGTATAGCCTGATGAAGACTGACAGCCATTTCCTGCTGCATCTCTAGCCTAAAAAACAACCCTCTACAGTTTGAGACTGTGCAAATGATGTAACTTCACTCACAGCTCTGATGGTGGGTGGGATGCAATACATACTAATTTGCATTCAATCCCACCCAGTCACACCTACAGCAAGATTCGAAACCTCCCAAGTCCCGCCTCACAGATCACAGCATTATTCAAAATCAAATAGGAAACCCTTTCATACACAGCCTGTTCTGAAAACTAGTTGTGTTGCTGCAGGTCAGGAAGAAATGGATCACAATTAGAATTCAGTACTGCCCAAATAAATATACTGACCAGTGTGAAGAGAGAGATTTCACACCTCAGATCCTACCCTCCCAGAGCCCTGCTCTCTGCGAAGTGATTTACATATAAAGGAAACACCTTCATAATAACCTCCCATAGCCCTTCCTCTGTAGTCTTGCAGTAAGCCATTATTATTATTTGGCATGCTGCAAGACAGGAATTACACATTTACACCTGCTTTGAAGACTGAAGAGTGATCTTCATTTGGATCACTCTTTAGAGAGCATTTGACAGGCGGTGAGAAGGAGTTGTATTACCTCGTCTTTACCCATTTTAACCCCCCAAATGCTGCAGTACTGCACTGCAAACATGCACATTGTGTGCAATTGCAGTGTGGATCCATTCACTAGAATTTGTTGTGTCTGGAAGACAGTAGTGCCCACCAAGGACAACAGGAGGTATAGTTCCCACCATAGCCATGAAGCAGACTATTGCAGTCTTGGCATGTGTTCAACCCCAGCCACTGCCCCTTCAGCTAAAGGGGGAGAAGTTGGGGGGTGGTAAAACCTTGTGGTTGTGCTGCATTTTTACACCATTCATTTAAACAAGCCCTAAGACTGCACTGATTCTAGTATGGAATCCCTTGCATCTAAGGCCCGATTCACACTTTGTATAGAAGAAGTGCGCATTTCTGCTGACAATTATAGTGTGTTTGGTGACTACACGTACACTGTACGACAACCAAAAGATTTGTGTGTGATTAAATTGAGCTTTGTGTGTTGTATGTGCAAACACTAGGGATGCAATGGATCGCCACTGATCCGTGATCCGAACGGGTCACCCCGCTAGGATCGGCACAGGCTGTGATCCGCGGTCTCGGCCTTAGGAAAGGCCGCGGCTTCGGCCTAGCTCCGAAGCGGCGGCCATCTTTCTTCACCCAGTCCATTTACAATGTGATCCCTCCATCAAATGACGGAGCAATCACTTGTAAAGAAACCGGCGTCATGTCACGACGCTGGTTCATCCCTCCCCTCTCTGTACTGATCTGTACAGTGGAGGGGAGAGATCGGTGTCAGCAGCGCTGTGGGCTGGATCTGTAGTGCCCACAGCGCTGCTCTGCGACAACCATACCTCCATACCCAGCCAATACTCTGCAATACTCAGCCATAACCCTGCAATACCCAGCCATACTTAGCCGATATTACAGTGGGGGAGATTGTGGATATTACAGTGGGGGAGACTGTGGATATTACAGTGGGGGAGACTGTGGATATTACAGTGGGGGAGACTGTGGATATTACAGTGGGAACTATATGGTGATGGAATTTTCACAGGTTTTTGCAAATTCAGTTATTATTTGCTGATCAGAAAAATCATCCGATCCGTGACTCTGATCCGAGGAAGGATCCGATCCGTGAGTTTTTTGATCCGTTGCACCCCTAGCAAACACTATATACACATTACAAACCATGCCTTCAACAAAGACAATTTTCTGTTTCTCTGTTAAAAAGCATGAGACCAGAGCAGAAAAAAACACGATCATGTGTTCAGTGTTATATTTGTGTGCCCTTTACAGCTAGAATAGCACATTTCTTGTCAAAGAGATGGTTTCTAATGTTACACTTCCTACTGTACAGCACTCTGATCACTGCAGAGATGAATGGAGTGTGTTTGGTGGGAGCAGAATTCCAATATTCTCCTTTCACCACCCACATGAAGGCCCAGAAACACACACAGTAACCCCAGTGATTCCCATAGTCTGTCCTGAAGCTACAGAGGCTCAAAGGATCATGGGACATGTAGTATCATAACTGGCAAAGGAAGGAAACAGGTCAGAGAACTTTGAAAGTCAGCCAGGAGGGAGTGACATCTCAGAAAGCAATACCTGCTGTATACAGCTAAAGTAGGTAAGTTACACACAATCTGACATGGGAGCTCTTCTTTAACCGCTTGCCGACCAGCTCACGACGATGTACATCAGCACAATGGCGCGGCTGTGCAAATGGGCGTATCTGTATATTCCCTTTAAATCACGGGGGCTAAATCACGTGAACGTGTCCGTGGGCTCGATGTCCGCCAGTGGCCTGTGATCGTGACATGGAAAAGCAGAACGGAGAGATGTCTATGTAAACAAGGCATTTCCCTGTTCTGCCTAGCAACATGACAGGGATCTACTGGTCTCAGTGATCGGGAGCAGTGATCTGTCATGTTCTTGTGAGCCCACCCCTCCTACAGTTAGAACACAGTGAGGGAACACAGTTAACCCCTTAATCGCCCTCTAGTGTTTAACCCCTTCCCTGCCAGTGTCATTTACACAAAAATCAGTGCATTTTTATAGCACTGATCGCTGTATAAATGTCTCTGGTCCCAAAATAGTGTCAAAAGTGTCCGATGTGTCCGCTGCAATGTCGCAGTCACGATAAAATTACAGATCACCGCCATTACTAATAAAAATGCCATAAATCTATCCCCTATTTTGTAGACACTATAACTTTGCGCAAACCAATCAATATACGCTTATTGCGATTTTTTTACCAAAAATATGTATAAGAATACATATCAGCCTAAACTGAGGAAGAAATGTATTTTTGGGGGGATATTTATTAACACAAAAAGTAAAACAAATTGCCTTTTTTCCCAAAATTGTCGCTCCTTTTTGGTTTATAGCGCAAAACATAAAAACCGCAGGGGTGATCAAATGGCACCAAAAGAAAACTATTTGTGGGAAAAAAAGGACATCAATTTTGTTTAGGTACAACGTCGCACGTCCACGCAATTGCCAGTTAAAACAACGCAGTGCTGTATTGCAAAAAGTGCTCTGGTCAGGAAGGAGGTAAATTTGACTATGACCAAAGTGCAGCAGTCTGAAGTCAATCGACTAAGAACCATATAAGGGCTAAAACAGGACAATAGCTTTCCTTGTAAGCGGGGTCCCCCAAGGATCTGTCCTAGGACCAATGCTGTTAACATTTACTCATAAACAATATAGAGGGTGGGATAGATAGCGCAATCTCAATATTTGTGGATAATACAAAGTTAACCAGTTTAGCCCTGGAAGGATTTGCCCCCTTCCTGACCAGGCCATTTTTTGCGTTTCGGCACTGCATCGCTTTAACTGAGAATTGCACGGTAATGCGACATTGTACCCAAACAAAATGTACCGTATGTCCTTTTTTCCCCACAAATAGAACTTTCTTTCGGTGGTATGTGATAAAAACTGCAGATGTTATTTTTTGTGCTATAAACAAAAAAGGAGCGACAATTTAAAAATAAATAAAAAAAACGCACACAATATTTTGTAGTTTTTGCTATAATAAATATCCCAATTTAAAAAAAAAAATTATATATTTATTTATTTGTCCTCAGTTTAGGCCAATATGTACAGTTGCAAAAAAAAGTACGTAAACCCTTTTGGAATGATATGGATTTCTGCACAAATTGGCCATAAAATGTGATCTGATCTTCATCTAAGTCACAACAATAGACAATCACAGTCTGCTTAAACCAGGGGTGCCCAACCAGTGGCCGGGGGGCCACATGTGACCCACGGAGCCCTCTGATGTGGCCCGTCGACCTCCTGCTTTGTGATGGAATAGAATACTGTTATTAATAGTAAGTTTATTACTAAAATGACAGTGTATATATGGGCATATCTGTTCTGCAGTGGTTACTGAGCTGCTTTCAAACTGATCCGCAGGTGCAGAGCAGTGTACCTGGGGGTTACCTGCACTGAGCCATAGGCCCCTTTCACACGGTCAGTCCGACCCAATTGGACCCTCCATTCACCTCTAAGGAGCAGAAGATGTAAATGGATGTGTCCGTTTACAAACGCTTACCTCCAATTCAATCCGCAAATAATAAAAGTAGAGTGGCTCTATAGAGTAGAGTGGGCTGCCATGCACCTGCTCTGCTCATTGTGGCCCGCGACCGGTTACCAAGTCGCTTAGGTGGCCCTTGCTCTTCAAAAGGTTGGGCACCCCTGGCTTAAACTAAAACACACAAAGAATTAAATGTTACCATGTTTTTATTGAACACATCATGTAAACATTCACAGTGTAGGTGGAAAAAGTATGTGAACACTTGGATTTAATAACTGGTTAAACCTCCTTTGGCTGCAATAACGTCAGCCAAACGTTTCCTGTAGTTGCAGATCAGACGTGCACAATGGTCAGGAGTAATTCTTGACCATTCCTCTTTACAGAACTGTTTCAGTTCAACAATATTCTTGGGATGTCTGGTGTGAATCGTTTTCTTGAGGTCATGCCACAGCGTCTCAATCGGGTTGAGGTCAGGACTCTGACTGGGCCACTCTAGAAGGCGTATTTTCTTCTGTTTAGGCCATTCTTTCTGTTGTTGATTTACTTCTATGCTTTGGGTCGTTGTCCTGTTGCAATACCCATCTTCTGTTGAGCTTCAGCTGGTGGACAGATGGCCTTAAGTTCTCCTGCAAAATGTCTTGATAAACTTGGGAATTCATAGAGATCTCCAAGAGCTAATTGGAGTGAGGCATCAGCCAACTGGAGTCCAATCAATGCTTGTGAAAAGCAAACCCAGAACTGGTGTGTGTTTTTATAGGGCAGGGCAGCTGTAACCAACACCTCCAATCTCATCTCATTGATTGGACTCCACTTGGCTGATGCCTCACTCCAATTAGCTCTTGGAGATCTCTATGAATTCCCAAGTTTGTCAAGACATTTTGCAGGAGAACTTAAGGCCATCTGTCCAACAGCTGAAGCTCAACAGAAGATGGGTGTTGCAACAGGACAATGACCCAAAGCATATAAGTAAATCAACAAAAGAATGGCTTAAACAGAAGAAAATACGCCTTCTAGAGTGGCCCAGAGTCCTGACCTCAACCCGATTGATACACCGTGGCATGACCTCAAGAAAACGATTCACACCAGACATCCCAAGAATATTGCTGAACTGAAACAGTTCTGTAAAGAGGAATGGTCAAGAATTACTCCTGACCATTGTGCATGTCTGATCTGCAACTACAGGAAACGTTTGGTTGAAGTTATTGCAGCCAAAAGGAGGTTTAACAAGGTATTAAATCCAAGGGTTCACATACTTTTTCCACCCGCACTGTGATTATTTACATGGTGTGTTCAATAAAAGCATGGTAACATTAAATTATTTGCGTGTTAGTTTAAGCAGACTGTGATTGTCTATTGTGACTTAGATGAAGATCAGATCACATTTTATGACCAATTTGTGCAGAAAGCCATATCATTGCAAAAAGGTTCACATACTTTTTTTGCAACTGTATTCTTCTACATATTTTTGGTAAAAAAAGAAAAAGAAAAAAGAAAAATCGCAATAAGCGTATATAGATTGGTTTGCGCAAAAGTTATGGCGTCTACAAAATAGGGTATAGATTTATGTCATTTTTATTTTTTTACTAGTAATGGCAGTGATCAACGATTTTTATCAGGGCTGAGATATTGCTATTTTGGGACCACTGACATTTATACAGTGATCAGAGCTAGAAATAGCCATTGATTACTGTAGAAATTAAATTGGCAGGGAAGGGGTTAACACTAGGGGGGCGATCAAGGGGTTAACTGTGTTCCCTAGGTTTTCTTTGTTTTTCTGTTTCCTAGGTGTGTTCTAACTGTGGAGAGATGGGACTGACTAGGGGTGGAGAGAGATAGGTGTTCATCCTTAGTATGAACACACAATCTCTCTCCTCTTCCCGAGAGAACTGGGATTTATGTGTTTACACACACAGATCCCGGTTCTCACTCTGTCACAAGCGATTGCGGGTGCCTGGCAGTCACTGCGCCCACAAGGCACACACATTAGCTCTGGGGACACACAATAACATTCTTTATAATCACTTTAATGCTCCAAACTATGCCTGGATGGCTGATATCTTACTACACTTCTTCTTTCTTCTGCTTCTGTGCCCCAGGCAACAAAGTGCATGTAGTATATTTTCCCATCTTTCCAGATTTTCTCATTGCTGAAATAGTGTGGCTGACAGTGACCACAACCCCTCCACAACACTGTTTTTCAACCATGCATCTAGCAAGGAGACTAATATTTAAATAACTACAATTAACAGTGCTTAATTCAGTACCCAGTGCTGTCGGTTGCTAGAATGCAGGCAGCAATCTGCACCTTAACAACCAAAGAAGCTGCATGGCTTGGCCACCTGCTTCCAAGCAGCTAAGGACGGCAGACAGCATAAGTTGCTTGCTTCCAAGCAACCAGCGGCTGCCTGCATCCAAGCAACCAAAGGCGTTAGGCAGCAGGGCCACCTGTGTCCTAGCATCCAAGGAGCTAGACAGCAGGCTTCCTGCATCCTGGCAACCAAGAAAGCTAGGCATCAGGAGCTGCCTGCATCCATGCAACCAAGGAAGCCTGGCGACAGGGGGCACCTGCATCCTAGCAACCAAGGATGCTAGGCGGCAGAAGTCTCCTGCATCCTAGCACCCAAGGACGCTAAACAGCAGTGGCCACCAGCATCCAAGCAACCACGGGAGGCAGGGGCTGCCTGTGTTTAAGCAACCAAGGATCCCAGGCAGCAGGGGCTACTTGTGTCCTATTGGCCAAAGATGCTAGGTGGCAGGGGCCAGTTGCTTTCAAGCAACCAAGCACAGCAGGGGTTGTCTGCATTCCGGCAACTAAGGACCCCAGGCAGCAGGGGCCACCGATGTCCTAGCAACCAAGAGCGCTAGGTGGAAGAGGTAGCCTGCATTCTACAACCCAAGGATGCTAGGCAGCAGGCCACCTACAGCTAACAAAAAAAACAGAGGGGGTGGAACAGGATACCTGGGGGAGCGCCCTCTAACCGATACGTCATCTCCCTTCATCGCAATCATTAACAAGGGCTTGGTACCACCCACAAATGGGACTTGATTGGGTGTGTGAGGTTAGAAAATGTGGAAGACGACGACTAAAGATTTTCTTCACATTTTAATAGTTTTATTGGAGAAGCGAATACAGGTATTTAGACATGTATGTATAGAACAATTTTTTTTTTTTAATACGTATGAGAATTTTTCTTTAAAATGACTTGCAGCAAGTCTTTAGCAGTATACTACAAAGGTCAGCTTACCTTTTGTCATAGGAGTGTGAACTTGAGTATGCATCTCGTGATCGAGACCTTGATCTACGTCCAGATTTTTTATGACTACGAGCTCTGCTATCTGATGAACTACTAGAGGAAGAGCGTCTTCGATGTTTCTTCTTTTTGCGAGTTCTGATTTCCTCCTCTGAATCTGAAGAGTGTCGACCCATTGTGTACCTTTCAAAAAAAAAAAGTAAAAAAAAAAGAATCAAACTTTATTGTCATTTAGCAAAGTTTCTCCTCTCATTCTGTCCCGTTTACAGGTGCTCACTGGAACAGGAAATAAGAGGATATCTCTTCAATGGGGACACAGGCAGCAACTGAAACCCAATAGTGATGCTACACTTTATACAAGACTACAAACAAAATTTCTAAAATTCTACCTTAACCCTGATAGCATAAACAGTGGACTGACAAGTATCCTATTTTGCCAGAGTGAGCAAATTGCAAGGGGCTACTTTTTTTATTAACTAAATTACTATTCAGATCTGCATGTATTAGTCTTCAGGGAAATGTCTGCTTTAGCTAGCATAGTACTAAAGCCCCATGTACACTGGGAGTTATAAACACCACTTTTAGTAGCGTTTGATTTTTTTTTTCTGCCTCTAAACACCTCTCAATGCTAGCTTACGTGTCCATGCAAACAAGCATTTAGAGGCCCATAAAACAAAAAACACAAAAACACTGCCAGTGCGTTAAGGAGCAGCAGTGTTCTGGTAGAAAAAAAGATTGACGAGTGTAAATGCGCATTAATGCTAGACACGTTTAGCGCTAATTAATTTCAATGGCCAGCATAAATTATTATTCTGGCTAATGATATGTATTATCGCCCAAGCGCTTTAGGTGCCTAAACATGCCTACAAAAACATGGCTTTAGGCATGATTTTGACGCTGCTTTTCTACTGTCAACAGAAAGGCATTCAGGAGAGCTGGGCAAATGCTCAGTGTGCATGAGACCGAATGTATACAACTTGGCATGATTAGCGAATCGAACCGCATGCCATAGTGGAAGCAGCTGTCCAACCATCATCACCACTGCACAAAAGATCCAGCAGATGTGTTGAAGAATGTCTGAAAGCCGTCTCCATCTTCAAACTGTTGGTGCTACATAAATCCTGTATAATAGGCTACTAATGCCATCACTGAAATCATGTTACAAAAAATGCTCAATGTACCTAAACGTGTAACTGTGGCCAGGCTTTAGACATTCAACTATTACATTTTCAAGCCATAAATGAACTTTAAACCCAACCCACAATGCCTTTTGTAGCTGCAAGAACTGTAGAGGAATTCATCAAGTCTACCAAGTCATTGCTGGGAAAGAAAGTATGATGAGCTGAACTGCAGGGAAACCCCCCTAGCATCCATCTTGAATAAGCACAGATGATTCATGTAGCATTTACTTCCTGGAATTCATTTGCCCTAAGCTCAGGCATGCAGGCAAATGGGTGTGCTTAGCTGAGAAAAATCTCTGCTCCCTGCCTGAAGACTCCTGGGATGTATGACATTTACATTCGAAAAGCTTGCAAGTAAGTGGCACTAACAAGGAAGTGCTGCAACCAATTAGGTTATTTGGCAACAAGTCAGTAACATGACTGGATGTACTGTAAGAAGAGCACCTTAGAAAGGGTGTCTCAGAAGTAACGATGGACAGAGGTTCACCAATCTCCTTCCCCGATTACTCACCGGAGACACGACAGCATCAACGTACTTTTCTTTTTTTTTTTTTACAAGAAACACATCTAGTGCCTCACCAAGTCCTCTCCCTCAAGAGGCCCTGGGTCTAAAAGGTGTTTCACACCACATATTCCTCAAACTCCAGGGGCATATCCATAATAATTTGTAAATCATTACCGTGTACAATTGAGGGTGTACATACTCATCCACAGGGCATATATCTTATAATGCTAGTACTTACTGCCAGGCCTCATATATGTTTTGGTTGATATCCATCTTCCACCTCCGTTTAGCTCCAATCTTTTACACACTCTCCTAGACAGGATTAGCTCATAATGCCCAGCTGAAGGTACTCATCATGGGAGACTTTAATGCTACCCTATCAACAGACCTCAATAGAGCTACCCCTTACAGCCAGCATACAGGTGATATTTCCAACTGGTCACTGGCTGCTAATATGACTGATGCTGTGTACACTTGACCAGACTTTGACGAACTAGGTTCGACAGTCTTCCTGATGGACTTTTGGCAGAGTTCCAACTGACTTTCCAAATGAATGGACTTGACCACACACAATCACACCAAAGTCTAATGGATCCGAACGTGAACCCTTATCGATTCTGATCAGATGGGATTCCAGACCTCATATGTCTATGGCCATTAATATAAAACTTCAATATTGGTACCAAGGTTGTTGTCTCCTTAGACCTAGAGAAGGCCTTTGATACTGTCAAATGACCCTACCTATGAGAAGTGCTGAAGAGAATGGGTTTCTCCTTGCATTTCATTACATGGTTACAACTGCTTTATACAGGGCCCATGCAGCTGTGCATTTGGTGGGGCAGTTATCTTCCTCCTTTCCGTTACGTAAAAGGGGTGCCCCTTCTCCCCTGCAATGAAACCAATTGCTGAGGCCCTTAGTGTCTTCCTAGACATTCTGGGTCTCAGAGCTGGCTACAGACATTGAACCTTCCCCTTGCAGGGAGCCCTGCTGGTCTTGCAGTGCTTTTCCAGCCTGAGCGTTAACTGGCACAGGTCACTCCTCTTTTATATTGATTCTGAGGCCCTGGCACCTCAGGACTTACAGCTGCGGTGGGTACACTCCTTTACTTACCTTGGGGTGGTGTTATCCCTTAATGTTAAATCATATGCCAAATTGAACTCTCTCACACAATCTACACTCACACCGGTGAGTGTAGATTGAACCAAGACCTATCTCCCTCATGCTGATAATGGGGTCAATTCACCAAGAGATAAAGCAGGAGTTTTTTTTTTTTTTTTTTTTTTTTTTTAACAGTCATGTAATTTGGGATATATTAGTTTAACACATTTTAGCTAAAGATAAACATGTATAAAGTTTAATAACTGGATTAGATACATAGTAAAAATTGTAGTTTCAAAGTTTAGGGTTGGAGGAGATTTGGTATAATATAGGGTAAAAGAAAGGTTGTTACCAGGAAGGTATAGAGAGGTAAGTAGATAATTCAGGGCCAAGATCCAACCATGTGGCTTGATTATTCCCTGAATAAAAGATACTTAATTAAACCATCCCTAA
Source organism: Lithobates pipiens (assembly GCF_037356315.1). Classification (NCBI taxonomy): domain Eukaryota; kingdom Metazoa; phylum Chordata; class Amphibia; order Anura; family Ranidae; genus Lithobates; species Lithobates pipiens. The sequence goes on from NW_027507758.1 coordinate 431,940,314, forward strand.
AATCTCCTCTATAGTAATAACATTAGGAAATATATAACTCATTAATTTAGCTTGTACATCTATATATAGTAAAAGGAGAGGGTGTGGGGAAAGCAAGGGTGGGGGAAGCATATATAAGGGTTGTGGAGGGAGGAGACCACTCCGAAAGAAAATGGTATGTTAATAAATTCTACATGTAACATAGGGGGTAAGATATATGTTTGATTAGTTGTTTCATGAGAATATAAGAGATTGGTCTAGACCATGTGGTAAGTAGTGTTCAATCCAAGGAAGCCATAATGATTTGAACATGGAAACTTTATCTAGTACGGTTGCCTCTATTTTAGCGTGAATCATGGCTTGCGTTACTCTATGTTTGAATGATACCATGCATAAAGTGGGTGTTTTCCAGGCTTTTGCAATATTTTGTTTGGCCGCCGTGGTTATCGATAATAGAAGTTTAAATTGGTGGTTAGTTAAAGTTTGAGGTTTATTATTTAGGAGTGCTACCGTAGGGTCTGGTTCTACTGTGGTTTTGAAAATGATAGAAAGAATTTTGAATATTTCTGACCAAAAAGCTCTGACTATGGGACAATCCCACCAAATGTGTAAGTGTGTGCCTAAGTCAGCACATCCTCGAAAACAGTTAGCTGGGTATTGCGGGAGGAATTTTGAAATCTTAGCAGGTACTAAGTACCATCTAGAAAGCACCTTATAGTTAGTTTCTGAAGCTACTATATTCGGGGAGGCTGATCTAGTAGCCTGCCATATGCGAGTCCAGTTTAGTTTGTCTGGTTGAAGATTTAAATCATTTTCCCATTTAGATGTATAGGTTGGAGGGAAAGAGGTTGTATGCGATAATAGTTGGTTGTACAGATTTGAAATGAGTCCTCGTTTGTGAGGATCAGATTTGCAAGCTTGTTCAAAGAAAGTGAAGCTTGGGGTAGATGGATTTGAAGGAGTGTTTTGGATTAGAAATTGTTTTATTTGTAAGTATCTAAATGTTTCTTTTTGAGGTATAGCATGTGTTTTTTGTAATGCAGCAAAAGGGGTAATAGAAGAGGATTCATAAAAGTGATGAGAACAGGTTAATTCTGCATTTGACCAAGTAAGGAAAGATGATGGAGAAGTCCAGGCAGGATAGAAAGATGGGTTATTAAGGAAGGAAAGAAGGGGGTTATGTTTGGATTGGAGACCAAAACGAGCTCTTAGTCTGTCCCAAATTGAAAGGCTATGCTTAGTAATAGGGTTAGTAATTGCTCGGCGTTGTGCTGGTGGGAAGCAGGAGTTTTTTTTAACTCAAAAATGTATTCCTCTCAAAAGTAGTAAATTCACAAAAAATAAAAATGCGTTATTTAAAGCGGTTCTGCACTCATAATAAAACATTTGCCCATTCTGTTGCCTCTAGACCATATATTTGATAATGCCACCTGTTTTTTTTTTTTTTGATTCATCTACCTTTTGTAATCCGTAGTAGTTTATCCGTAGAGATCTCGGCTGTAATAGCCGAAATCACGCGAGATGTCAGCTGTATTAGCCGAAATCTCGCGAGATGTCGGGTGCATTAGCCGCAATGTCTCCTGGGATTACTTGAACGAGATCCCAGGAGACAGTGCCGGCTTCAGCAGGAAATGATGCTGATCCCCGCAAGAGACCGCCCATCGCCGCAGGGGATGAAAATAAACTACTACGGATTACAAAAGGTAGATGAATCAAAAAAAAAAAAACAGGTGACATTATCAAATATATGGTCTAGAGGCAACAGAATGGGCAAATGTCTTATTATGAGTGCAGAACCGCTTTAATGAGCGTATTAAATATTTATGTTTTACGTTATTTAGCACTTAAATTTTGCGTTATTTTTGGGGGCCAACATTGTTCTAGAAGGCACACAGCAATATTGAGAAGCTATCAAAATATTCTAGTATGCCTTTATTCACAAAACAAGCGCTCCCTTATGAAATGTTACAATTTATTTTCATTCCTGAGCTCAGAGAACATTTTCCCACCGTTACATTGTATACTTTTCACTTCAGTGCACAGTCCCTCTAATTGTTATTTTGTACTTTTCAAAAATACTGCCAGTAATCACCAGGTGGTAAATAACAAATGTGTGTGTTTTAGTGAATTGACTTTAATGCTTTATATCATGTTTATTTGTGATATTTATTTCACTGTTTTAACAAATTTTCACTATTTACCTCACATTCAATATTTTACGTAGATGAATTGACTCTTATCTCATGCGATATTTCCTAAAAATGTGTCACATGACCTTCATATCGCATGTGGTAACCTTTAGTGAACTGATCCCAATGTAATTTAGATGGCGATTTTTTTTCACAATTTTTGGACCTGTCTGTCCATCTCTAGGATTTGGAGAGGGGTGCTGGACATAATAAACGCAATCATTCAGGCCCACTTTACCCAGGAACCCAAATTGTGGCTCTTGGGCCCAGTAAAGGATATGGCCTCCACGATCACTAAAAGAATGTTCCTGGTACTGCTCTTTTTCTATGCAAGAAAATCGATCGCCACGCACTCCAAGAAAGCACCTTCTCATTTTTATTTTTAAAATTTCTATCTCTACTGGGATACATTTGAAAATAGGGGCAAGAAGAAAAAGTTTCACAGTGAATGGGCAAAAAGGTTGGAGGAACTATCCACTGCTGTTGATTTAAACCAAGGGTCTCAAACCGACGGCCCCTCCAGCTGTTGCGAAACTACAAGTCCCATCATGCCTCTGCCTGTGGGAGACATGCTTGTAACTGTCAGCTTTGCAATGCCTCATGGGACTTGTAGTTTCGCAACAGCAGTAGCGCCACCAGTTTGAGACCCCTGATTTAGACCCTTGATATCTGTCTAGCTGACCTTCTGGAGGCCTTTCAAATGAGCTACACCCATTTGGGTGTCTCAAGTAAGAGGAGATACTCTGCCACATACTCCTGGCATTGTGGACTGGTCTGGGGACCATCATGTTAGGTAGCTTGTTGTTAGTGATGTTCTGTATCTGGAGTCACCAGTGACCTCCCCTGCATGGGATGGCTTTTTTGAGTTTGCAACACTATTAAAAATTCAATAAAAAACAGGTTTATTATAAAAAAAAAAAAAAAGTGCAGGGGCTCAGAGCAAGTATTACACAGAGTGTATGAGTTACAGTTAGCAGTGTGTCCTCCCCTCTGTCACTAACCACTTGCAAAATAACAAAGTTAGTAAACACTGGTTTATTTTTTACCTCAGTTACCCAGTGGAACTGTCTAACAGCACAAATGACTGCCCAGGAGAAGCATCTCCACCTCACCTCCCACTTGTAAGGACTCATTCACATAAGACTACCTACAGTGGTTCTAAAACCCTCAGTGTGTAGGCCCCCTTATACCCACCTGAGGCAGCGATTGGCTATCGCTGCTGTTACAGCCAATGAGAAGGGAGTGGGGGCGGGGTTGAGCCATACTATGTGTGTCATAGACACACAGAGGCGGCTCGGGAGCGAGCATGCACGAGTGCCCCCAGAGCAACCACATTGCTATGGGGGCACTGAGCGGGGGGGGGGGGGGGGTGAGCCAGGAGTGCTGGCGGGGGACCCTGAGGACAGGAGGATTAGGGCTGTGCAAAACCATTACACAGAGCAGGTAAGTAGTATGTTTGCTATTAAAATCCAAAAATTGGAACCTTTACAAACACTTTACGTGTGTAAAGGGCTACCTTTGAACGCACGAGATGTGCAGTAATTCTGTGCAGGCATTCCCATTCATGTCTACTGGGACACAGCAGCTGCACAGATACGGCCACTGGTCTAGCTTGACAGCAGTTATGTGTCCCCCAAATGCACACTCGGGTTGATTTACTAAAACTGGAGAGTGCAAAATCTGCTGCAGCTTTGCATAAAAACAGCTTCCAGGTTTTTGGTCAAATTTGAACAAGTTAGAAGCTGATGGTTATAATGCATAGCTACACCAGATTTTTCACTCTTCAGTTTTAGTAAAGCAACCCCAGCGTGCATTCAGGGGACACCCAATGACTGTATCTGTGCAGCTGCTGCATCCCAAAAGACATGAATGGGACTGCCTGCGCAGAACTACTATGTATCCCATGCGTGCAAAGATGGTCTGTCACACAGATGTATGCCCATGTGAACAAGGCAGGAGGGCAGATCACTGTATGCCATATATAATAAGACCTGGATAAAACCAGATGCTAATGTAGTCTCACTCCTCCACTCCCTGCAGGCCTAGGCAGCCAATATTACCCTGAAACAAAAACAAGGCATGCAAGACAGTACGGTGCAGTATTATGGTATCCATAAAAGAGAGGTAAAATCAGGCACATAAATGCAAGGTCCGGAGTGAGTAGCCATTTGGCTTGTTTTATTCTTATTAAATGGATACCATAATACTGCACAGAGTCTGGCGCACCTGTTTTTGTTTTCCAGGGTTTTACTTCTACTCTCAAGGCTGCAGCCACCAGTGTAAACTGGAACTTTTATTGGAACCATTTTTCCCCTGAACCGATTTTCTCATTATCCCCCTCTTGTATTTTTAGTAACTTTATTTTATATTATTACTACCCAGTTGGTTCTTGCGCCATACCCCTTTCTTCTTTAATAATATTACCCTGAATGTTACCAGGTAGGATTACCCTGCAGCCCACAAGCCATGGATGTAAATTTTTCTGTGGACAGCTTTGTAAATGTAAATGGGGGACTGACCCTGATAAACCTACCCAGTGCATCTGTGTTGCAATGCGCCAACGCACTATCATGCAGAAAATGCTATGTGTGCGCCTTTTGCATACCTCACAACATTTTGAGATGGGAATGAGGGACACCTAATAGCAAATGTATGTAGGCAGAGTACACACCCCCTTCAAGAAGAAATAACCAAAAAATATGGTTAATTAACCACATGCCGACGATATACGTCGGCACAATGGCACGGCTGGGCAAATGCACGTATAGGTATGTCCCCTTTACGATGCGGCATTGTGGGAGCTCGCACCGCATGCACTGTGACCGCGGGTCCTGCTGACTTGATGTCCGCCAGGTGCCCACGATTGTGTAACGGAGCGGCAGAATGGGGAGATGAAAACAAGGCATTTCCCCGTTCTGCCTAGTGACAAGACAGAGATCACTGCTCCCTGTCATCGGGAGCAGTGATCGCTGTCATGCGAGTAGTAGCCCACCCCCCCCCCACTTAGAATCACTCCCTAGGACACACTTAACTCCTTGATTGCCCCCTAGTGTTTAACTCCTTGCACACCAGTGTCATTTACACAATAATCAGTGCAATTTTATAGCACTGATCGCTGTATAATGGTCCCAAAATAGTGTCAAAAGTGTCCGCCATAATATCGCAGTCAAGATAAAAATCACAGATCACCGATATTACTAATAAAAATAATAATAAACAATGCTATAAAACGATCTCCTATTTTGTAGACGCTACATCTAAGGATGAGCTCCGGTGCGTTCGCCCACTCCACGTGCAGAGCCCGCCATGAAGTCGGCATGGTGCTGCGCTAATCACAGGCAGTGAGATATTGCCCAGATGTGCAGCTGCAGAGATCGGGAAATGTCTCACCGCTTGTGATTAGCGCAGCGCCGACTTCCTGGTGGGCTCTGCACGTGGAGTGTGCAAACACGCCGGAGATAATCTCTAGCTACAACTTTTGCACAAACCAATCAATAATTGCGATTTTTTTTTTTTTTTTACCAAAAAAATGTAGAAGAATACATATCGGCCTAAACTGATGAAAATATGTGTTTTTTTATACATTTTGGAGGATATTTATCATAGCAAAACGTAAAAAAAAAAAAATTGCTTTTTTTTTCAAAATTAGCACTCTTTTTTTGTTTATAGAGCAAAAAATAAAAACCGCAGAGGTGATCAAATACCAGTAAAAGAAAGCTCTATTTGTGAGGAAAAAAAGGGACTTCGATTTTGTTTGGGTACAACATCACAGGACCGCGCAATTGTCAGTTAAAGCGATGCAGTGCCGAATCGCAAAAAGTGCTCTGGTCAAGAAGGGGGTAAAATCTTCCGGGGCTGAAGCAGCTAAATCCACAAGGCTTTTTTTTTTTTTAACCACTACTATTCCTTTATATTGGCTTTTAGAATTTATAAATGCAGCAATTTAGAATGGAAAGGTTTAGCACTGGGAAACAATTTTTGAAAGATATAAAGTGCATTTTATAGATCAGACCAAAATGAGGGACAAATGAGGGGGGAAAAGAGGGACTTTGCTCCAAATCAGGGACAGTTGGGAGTAGGGATGAGCTCCGGCGTGTTCGCATGGTCCACGTGCAGAGCCAGCCAGGAAGTTGGCACAGCGCTAATCACAAGCAGTGAGACATTGCCCTGATGCGCGGCTGCAGAGATCGGGCAATGTCTCACTGCTTGTGATTAGCGCTGCGCCGACTTCCTGGCGGGCTCTGCACGTGGACCATGTGAACGCACCGGAGCTCATCCTTAGTCGGGACCTATGGTTTTGGTGTAATCAGTCCATTCAGATGAATTGGTTGCCCTAACATTAGTGAACACAGAATGGGGCTCATTGCCATCATACAGAAGGCTGGGTGTAATAGGACATGCACTGAATTCCCCACTCAGCTCCTTTCCTCTATATACAACAAGCACACCTCTCCAGCTCAGTATGCACCCCCAATCCAATCTGTTTATTACTATTCCCATTCAGAATGCTGTAAATGGCCGAATACATAGCAGGCCCAGCTAGGTCAGTGCCTCTTCCCATTACAACACAGGCCCACTAACAGCACAGCCGCCCTGCAGCAATCCCCAGAGCTGGGCGCAGGGCACAGGTCACCGCGGGCTATGTACAGGAACCGCCAACACCGAGCAGCGAGCAACACTCACCGGAAACTGCACAGCCTCCTAGCAGCTGAACCACGCTGAAAACATCCACCCAGGCCTGAACAATCGAGCGAGCCTCGCTGCAGGCACAGGCATCAGAGCGCCGAGCAATCGATGAGAGAGCGAGTGATAGGCGTTCGTTTAGACAGTGAAGCAGGAGAGGGATGGAGGAGAAGAGAAATCAATGCAGAGCGGTCCTAACATTAAACGTACTGCAAACACCGACCGATTATACTACTGTACACGGCCATCTGCTCTGCTGTCTGCAATGAGCACGGTGCCCCATCAACAGTCCTGTCTTTATATATATATATATATATATATATATATATATATATATATATATATATATATATATATATATATATACTGCAGCTTACTAATCATTAAATGTGGTGGCTGCATTACTTTTCTTTTTTTTTCCGCCCTCTGTTTTCACCTGGTGATCTGGCCAGGAACACACCTCCTGTTCTGAGACACAACTCTGGTTGAAGCAGCACAGGTGGCACCTTTGGACAGTACCATTGTCAGTCTGGGGGAGGGAGGAGGTTAGATGTACTAGTAGATTTAAATACACTAATAAATTGAAGCCCAACTCAGGCCAATAAATTATAATCAGTTACAGCTTTTTCCTTTTGGGATAAAGGTTTTGTACAAATGAAGAAAAGCTGATCATTGTAAGCCCCCGCCATCAGTGATAAATGGTTTGTCTAACTGCTACATATGCAGGACAGCTTGTTATTTTGAGAAACAAAAGACTTATTGGCTGGATCGCCAGGTGAGAATAAAAGAAAGAAAGCCTAAAAAATAAAATATATACATCCATCATTAGTAAGCTGCAATATAATAAATGTTTGCCTTTGATTTTATTACCACTTAAGCCCCTTACACACTATCAGTTTTTCTGCTGAGTTTTTCCTTCAGGTTTACCAAAACCATATAATATGAGGTCAAACAATAGGAGTTTCAATGTGTATGCAATCAGGCAGGCCCTTGCACTACATGGTTTTGGTAAACCTGAAGGAAAAACTCAGCAGAAAAACTGATAGTGTGTATGGGGCTTTATAGATAATGGGGGTTATTTACGAAAGGCAGATCCACTTTGCACTATAAGTGCAAACTACAAGTGAAAAGTGTACTTAAAATTGCACTGAAAGTGCACATGGAAGTGAATTCGCTGTAGATCCGAGGGAGACATGCAAGGAAAATAAAAAAACAGCATTTTAGCTTGTACATGATTGGATGATGAAATCAGCAGAGCTTCCCCTCATTTCAGATCTTCCCCTCAGATTTACAGCAACTGTACTTCCAAGTGCACTTTGCACTTCTAGTTTGCACTTGTAGTGCCAAGTGGATTTGTCTTTAGTAAATAACCCCCAAAGAGTCATATAAATCAGATAAAGTGGGTCAGAAGAGACCAACTAGACCAATAGACCAGTGCAAAGTAAAGCAGAGGGTACCCACATGTCTCCTCTCCATCACTTATAAGGATTACAGATAGTAGTATATATATTGGGATTAGTGATGGCCGAACGGTTCGCCCGGCGGTCGTTTCGCGGCGAATTTCCGACATTCGCGGTCCGCACGTTCGAACGCCTTTTTCCGTCGTTCGCCGCGGCGGACTTACGTGTTTAATGTATACAAGAACTTTAACCTTTGGTGACACGTTTATCATGTGATACAGGACAGCCAATTGAGACATGACAGCACATGGACACTTGTACATTCCCCCTAACCTATAAATACACCCGATCCGGTGGCCATTTTACATTCTTTCTTCTGTTAAGATAGGGACAGGTTCCTGTGTGGAGTAGGGAGAGATAAACCACTAGCTATTTGGTACACAAAAGTTCTTTTCAGGACTGGTATAGGTGTTAGGTGTTGATAGGTTTGCTGTGCTGCTGATTCTTGCAGCAGCCTGAGTGTCTTTTGTTAGTTTAGAGAAAGGGAAAGGACGGTGTATGCTACAGGGACAGCCAGATTAGTCTTTCATCATCATCATCATCATCATCATCATTAGCTGTTACTATCAAGGTCCACAAAAGAGCTGTTCCAGTAACCACTAATCGTTCTCTTTTTTTGCCAATTTGTATAGGGACAGGAAGGAAGCAGTGTTGTCAGGCAGTGAGGGTAATTTTAAAGACTTGCTGTTATTATTAGTTCCACAAAGGTTCTTTTCAGGACTGGTATCAGTGGTACAGTAATAGGCTTGTACATGTATAATATTCTTTCTTCCAAATATAGAAAGGATATTATACTTGACTGCTGCCCTTCTGCTGCAGTCTGCTAAACATTCACAACTCACTTGTTCCACAAAAGTTCTTATAAGGACTGGTAACTTGGTATAGGGTGCTACGGTACATAGGCTTGAGTGCGGTACAGTCTGCTGTTCTGTAAGGACCGCTATCGGTCCACAATAGATAGGGTTGACGTGCACCACTGCTGACCGCTGCCCTATACTGCAGCAGTCCTTCAGCGGTATAGGGACTGACGTACAGTCTGCTAATCACTAACACACAACCTGCTTGTTCCACAAAAGTTCTTATAAGGACTGGTAACTTGGTATAGGGTGCTACGGTACATAGGCTTGAGTGCGGTACAGTCTGCTGTTCTGTAAGGACCGCTATCGGTCCACAATAGATAGGGTTGACGTGCACCACTGCTGACCGCTGCCCTATACTGCAGCAGTCCTTCAGCGGTATAGGGACTGACGTACAGTCTGCTAAACACTAATACACAACCTGCTTGGTCCACAAAAGTTCTTATAAGGACTGGTAACTTGGTATAGGGTGCTACGGTACATAGGCTTGAGTGCGGTACAGTCTGCTGTTCTGTAAGGACCGCTATCGGTCCACAATAGATAGGGTTGACGTGCACCACTGCTGACCGCTGCCCTATACTGCAGCAGTCCTTCAGCGGTATAGGGACTGACGTACAGTCTGCTAAACACTAATACACAACCTGCTTGGTCCACAAAAGTTCTTATAAGGACTGGTAACTTGGTATAGGGTGCTACGGTACATAGGCTTGAGTGCGGTACAGTCTGCTGTTCTGTAAGGACCGCTATCGGTCCACAATAGATAGGGTTGACGTGCACCACTGCTGACCGCTCACCTATACTGCAGCAGTCCTTCAGCGGTATAGGGACTGACGTACAGTCTGCTAATCACTAACACACAACCTGCTTGTTCCACAAAAGTTCTTATAAGGACTGGTAACTTGGTATAGGGTGCTACGGTACATAGGCTTGAGTGCGGTACAGTCTGCTGTTCTGTAAGGACCGCTATCGGTCCACAATAGATAGGGTTGACGTGCACCACTGCTGACCGCTGCCCTATACTGCAGCAGTCCTTCAGCGGTATAGGGACTGACGTACAGTCTGCTAATCACTAACACACAACCTGCTTGTTCCACAAAAGTTCTTATAAGGACTGGTAACTTGGTATAGGGTGCTACGGTACATAGGCTTGAGTGCGGTACAGTCTGCTGTTCTGTAAGGACCGCTATCGGTCCACAATAGATAGGGTTGACGTGCACCACTGCTGACCGCTGCCCTATACTGCAGCAGTCCTTCAGCGGTATAGGGACTGACGTACAGTCTGCTAAACACTAATACACAACCTGCTTGGTCCACAAAAGTTCTTATAAGGACTGGTAACTTGGTATAGGGTGCTACGGTACATAGGCTTGAGTGCGGTACAGTCTGCTGTTCTGTAAGGACCGCTATCGGTCCACAATAGATAGGGTTGACGTGCACCACTGCTGACCGCTGCCCTATACTGCAGCAGTCCTTCAGCGGTATAGGGACTGACGTACAGTCTGCTAAACACTAATACACAACCTGCTTGGTCCACAAAAGTTCTTATAAGGACTGGTAACTTGGTATAGGGTGCTACGGTACATAGGCTTGAGTGCGGTACAGTCTGCTGTTCTGTAAGGACCGCTATCGGTCCACAATAGATAGGGTTGACGTGCACCACTGCTGACCGCTGCCCTATACTGCAGCAGTCCTTCAGCGGTATAGGGACTGACGTACAGTCTGCTAAACACTAATACACAACCTGCTTGGTCCACAAAAGTTCTTATAAGGACTGGTAACTTGGTATAGGGTGCTACGGTACATAGGCTTGAGTGCGGTACAGTCTGCTGTTCTGTAAGGACCGCTATCGGTCCACAATAGATAGGGTTGACGTGCACCACTGCTGACCGCTCACCTATACTGCAGCAGTCCTTCAGCGGTATAGGGACTGACGTACAGTCTGCTAATCACTAACACACAACCTGCTTGTTCCACAAAAGTTCTTATAAGGACTGGTAACTTGGTATAGGGTGCTACGGTACATAGGCTTGAGTGCGGTACAGTCTGCTGTTCTGTAAGGACCGCTATCGGTCCACAATAGATAGGGTTGACGTGCACCACTGCTGACCGCTGCCCTATACTGCAGCAGTCCTTCAGCGGTATAGGGACTGACGTACAGTCTGCTAATCACTAACACACAACCTGCTTGTTCCACAAAAGTTCTTATAAGGACTGGTAACTTGGTATAGGGTGCTACGGTACATAGGCTTGAGTGCGGTACAGTCTGCTGTTCTGTAAGGACCGCTATCGGTCCACAATAGATAGGGTTGACGTGCACCACTGCTGACCGCTGCCCTATACTGCAGCAGTCCTTCAGCGGTATAGGGACTGACGTACAGTCTGCTAAACACTAATACACAACCTGCTTGGTCCACAAAAGTTCTTATAAGGACTGGTAACTTGGTATAGGGTGCTACGGTACATAGGCTTGAGTGCGGTACAGTCTGCTGTTCTGTAAGGACCGCTATCGGTCCACAATAGATAGGGTTGACGTGCACCACTGCTGACCGCTCACCTATACTGCAGCAGTCCTTCAGCGGTATAGGGACTGACGTACAGTCTGCTAATCACTAACACACAACCTGCTTGTTCCACAAAAGTTCTTATAAGGACTGGTAACTTGGTATAGGGTGCTACGGTACATAGGCTTGAGTGCGGTACAGTCTGCTGTTCTGTAAGGACCGCTATCGGTCCACAATAGATAGGGTTGACGTGCACCACTGCTGACCGCTGCCCTATACTGCAGCAGTCCTTCAGCGGTATAGGGACTGACGTACAGTCTGCTAATCACTAACACACAACCTGCTTGTTCCACAAAAGTTCTTATAAGGACTGGTAACTTGGTATAGGGTGCTACGGTACATAGGCTTGAGTGCGGTACAGTCTGCTGTTCTGTAAGGACCGCTATCGGTCCACAATAGATAGGGTTGACGTGCACCACTGCTGACCGCTGCCCTATACTGCAGCAGTCCTTCAGCGGTATAGGGACTGACGTACAGTCTGCTAAACACTAATACACAACCTGCTTGGTCCACAAAAGTTCTTATAAGGACTGGTAACTTGGTATAGGGTGCTACGGTACATAGGCTTGAGTGCGGTACAGTCTGCTGTTCTGTAAGGACCGCTATCGGTCCACAATAGATAGGGTTGACGTGCACCACTGCTGACCGCTCACCTATACTGCAGCAGTCCTTCAGCGGTATAGGGACTGACGTACAGTCTGCTAATCACTAACACACAACCTGCTTGTTCCACAAAAGTTCTTATAAGGACTGGTAACTTGGTATAGGGTGCTACGGTACATAGGCTTGAGTGCGGTACAGTCTGCTGTTCTGTAAGGACCGCTATCGGTCCACAATAGATAGGGTTGACGTGCACCACTGCTGACCGCTCACCTATACTGCAGCAGTCCTTCAGCGGTATAGGGACTGACGTACAGTCTGCTAATCACTAACACACAACCTGCTTGTTCCACAAAAGTTCTTATAAGGACTGGTAACTTGGTATAGGGTGCTACGGTACATAGGCTTGAGTGCGGTACAGTCTGCTGTTCTGTAAGGACCGCTATCGGTCCACAATAGATAGGGTTGACGTGCACCACTGCTGACCGCTGCCCTATACTGCAGCAGTCCTTCAGCGGTATAGGGACTGACGTACAGTCTGCTAAACACTAATACACAACCTGCTTGGTCCACAAAAGTTCTTATAAGGACTGGTAACTTGGTATAGGGTGCTACGGTACATAGGCTTGAGTGCGGTACAGTCTGCTGTTCTGTAAGGACCGCTATCGGTCCACAATAGATAGGGTTGACGTGCACCACTGCTGACCGCTGCCCTATACTGCAGCAGTCCTTCAGCGGTATAGGGACTGACGTACAGTCTGCTAAACACTAATACACAACCTGCTTGGTCCACAAAAGTTCTTATAAGGACTGGTAACTTGGTATAGGGTGCTACGGTACATAGGCTTGAGTGCGGTACAGTCTGCTGTTCTGTAAGGACCGCTATAGGTCCACAATAGATAGGGTTGACGTGCACCACTGCTGACCGCTCACCTATACTGCAGCAGTCCTTCAGCGGTATAGGGACTAAGAGTTTTGTCACAGGGTCATTTAAAAAATGACATGCAGAGGAAGAGGCAGGCCCTTCCGCAGGGGTGGTAGGGGTAGGGCAGGAGCAACAGGCTTGAGCCAAAGTGGGAAGTTGCAGAAGGTGCGTTCAATTACTTTAAAGGATGCACCAGACTTGGTTGAGTGGCTCGCTCAGCCTTACTCTTCTGCACCCTCCTCATCCTCTCGATCTGCACCCTCTTCTTCACTCTCTGCTATGTGCACCCCCAAAGACACTACCACCAACAACACGACCACCACCACCACCACCACATACCTTCCGCTTGAGTCACTGGAATTATTTTCCGATCCATATCAAGAGGACATTTCTGATGCGCAGCCACTCTTGGTATTGGATCAGGAAGAGGAGGTAGCAACAAGCGCTACTCAGCAGTCTGACGCCAGTACCCAGATCAGCCCAAGGAGGAGGTTGGTCCCCGGTGTTGCTGCCTACTCTACTTATAGCGGTGGGGAAGGTGACGTTGATGATGACGTGTCTAGTGATGTCACGTGGGTGCCCACAAGAGAGGAAGAGGAGGGGAGTTCAGAGGGAGATATGGACCAGCAGATAGGGAGGAGAAGCAGCAATGACTTACATTGCACAGCAGGGACAAAGCAGACTGCAAATGTATCAGGAGCGAGTCATCGACCATGTACGGTCACATCTGGCGCTCCCAGGACACCGGCACATGGCTCCGCAGTGTGGGCTTTTTTTAACGTGTCCGCTGCTGACAATAGCGTTGCCATCTGCAATCTTTGCAGTCAACGCGTTAGTCGCGGTAAGCCCAATACTCACCTAGGGACGACCGCCTTAAGAAGGCACATGAGCAGCCATCACCGAGCCCAGTGGGAGCAACGGAACACACAAAGCCACACTGCAGGCTCTCACCGTCCAGCCTCGTCTTCTACTTCTCCTTCTCCTCTCTCCTCACAATTGTCCTCCACTCCACCTTCCATCACGCCAAGCTCACATTTTTCTGCAAAAAGGCAGGCTTCCGTGGGCCTAATGTTTGAGCGTAAAAAAATGATGACGCCGGATAACCCTCTTGCCCAACGGTTGGCGGCTGGCTTGTCAGAACTCATAGCCCGCCAACTACTGCCATATAAACTGGTGGACTCGGAGGCCTTTCGCAAATTTGTGGCCATTGGAACACCACAATGGAAGGTCCCAGGAAGGAAGTATTTCTCAGAGAAGGGCATCCCAGAGCTATATGGCCATGTTCAGCGGCAAGTGAATGTATCTCTGGCACACAGTGTCGGTGCCAAGATACATCTGACCACAGACACGTGGTCTAGCAAACACGGGCAGGGAAGGTATATCAGTTTTACTGCCCACTGGGTGAACCTTCTGACGGCCGTCAAGCATGTAACCCGTGGCACCCGTGTAGATTTGGTTTTACCGCCACGGATTGCATGCAGGCCTGACTCTTCTTCTCCTCCTCCTACTCCATCCTCCTCCCTCTCCTCCTCAGCTGCCTCCTCCTTTTCCGCTGCTAGCGTCTCTTCCACTGCACCGCCCAAGCTCCCCAGAACCTATTCCACATGCCAGGTGAGACGTTGCCATGCCGTGCTGCGTCTGTTGTGCCTGGAAGCAAAGAGCCACACTGGCCCGGCACTCCTTTCAGCTTTGCGTTCACAGGCAGATGAGTGGCTAACACCGCTCAATTTGACAGTTGGTAAAGTGGTGTGTGACAACGGTGCCAATCTGCTTAGCGCATTGAAACAGGGCAAAATCACGCACGTGCCGTGCATGGCACACGTCTTAAACTTGGTCGTGCAGCGATTCCTTGTCAAATACCCTGGGGTCCAGGACATCTTGCGGCAGGCAAGGAAAATCTCGGCCCATTTCAGAAGATCTTACACGGCCATGGCTCGCCTTGCTGACATTCAGCGGCGACACCATCTGCCGGTCAGACGTCTTATTTGCGATTGCCCGACGCGATGGAACTCAACCTTCTATATGCTTGATAGGCTGCTCCAGCAGAAACGTGCAGTTAACGTCTACCTGTATGAACTCTGCGAAAGAAACGGTTCTGGGGAGCTGGGTTTTTTTTCACCGCGCCAGTGGCTGCTCATGCGCGACACATGCAGACTTCTGCGGCCATTTGAGGAGATCACCAAACTGGTCAGTCGCAGCCATGGCGCCATCAGTGACATGGTACCTTATGCCTTCTTTCTGGAGCGTGCATTGCGTCGTGTCATTGATCAGGCTGTGGAGGAGCAGGAGCGGGAAGATGAGGAAGTCGCAATGCTGGATGAATTCCCAGGGGGGGCTACTCTATCTGAGACAAGTCAACAACAGGAGTCTGATGAGGAGTCAGAGGAGGATGGTGCCGGGGCGGATGAGCAGGAGCAAGAAGAGCATGCTTTAAACCTTTCTGGGATCCCTGTTGTGCGAGGATGGGGAGAGGAGAATGAAGAGGACGACATTATCCTGGATGATGAGCAGGAGCCAGGCCACCACACCGCTTCCACTTTAGTGCAAATGGGGGCCTTCATGCTCCAGTGTTTTAATAGGGACCCCCGTATAAAAAGCATGAGGGTCAAGGACCAGTACTGGGTGGCAACGTACTTAGACCCCCGGTACAAACACAAAATGGCGGAAATGTTACCGCCGTCGCAGAGGGCTGTCAGAATGCAGCACTTCCAGGCCTTGCTTCGAGAAATGCTGCATTCTGCTTTTGCGTGCGCTGGCAGAGGAGCAATTCCCACTCCCAGAGAAGGATTTGCGGGTACCAATCCAACAGCGCCTGCAAGAAGAGGCCGGTTTGAAGATGTGTTGGTGACTTCGGATATGAGGTCATTCTTTCAGCCGACCCATCGACAGGTGTCATCCGGATCCAGCATCAGGGAACGCCTAGACCGTCAGGTGTCCGACTACATTGGGTTAACGGCCGATGTGGACGCTCTGAGGAGTGATGAACCCCTAGACTACTGGGTGGGCAGGCTTGACCTCTGGCCAGAGCTTGCCCAATTTGCAATCGAACTGTTGGCTTGCCCCTCATCCAGTGTCCTGTCCGAAAGGACGTTCAGCGCAGCAGGGGGGATTGTGACCGATAAGCGTACTCGCCTAGCTCACCACAGTGTTAACTACCTCACATTTCTAAAAATGAATGAGGCATGGATCTCGGAGGAATTCAACACATGTGATCAGTAGACCATGTATATGTCTATAAACAATTTTTGGAATCAAGCACACAGACCTTCTTAATTCATTTGGCTCACTTCCCTGACCCAAAAAAGCACACCGTACTATATGCCCCTACCCTCCTCTTTGAAGAGGTTGAGCGGTGTCATATTTCTACTGGGGCTGCTTATTATGAGGGGTTCCCACCATCCCTGTGCTGTGCTGACTTCCTCCTGGGTGTTCTTATTATGAGGGGCTCCCACCATCCCTGTGCTGTGCTGACTTCCTCCTGGGGGTTCTTATTATGAGGGGATCACACCATCCCTGTGCTGTGCTGACTTCCTCCTGGGGCTGCTTACGGTGCTGCTGTCAGCGCTGTATGTCACGGAGCTGCTGTCAGCGCTGTATGTCACGGAGCTGCTGTCAGCGCTGTATGTCACGGAGCTGCTGTCAGCGCTGTATGTCACGGAGCTGCTGTCAGCGCTGTATGTCACGGAGCTGCTGTCAGCGCTGTATGTCACGGAGCTGCTGTCAGCGCTGTATGTCACGGAGCTGCTGTCAGCGCTGTATGTCACGGAGCTGCTGTCAGCGCTGTATGTCACGGAGCTGCTGTCAGCGCTGTATGTCACGGAGCTGCTGTCAGCGCTGTATGTCACGGAGCTGCTGTCAGCGCTGTATGTCACGGTGCTGCTGTCAGCGCTGTATGTCACGGAGCTGCTGTCAGCGCTGTATGTCACGGAGCTGCTGTCAGTGCTGTATGTCACGGAGCTGCTGTCAGCGCTGTATGTCACGGAGCTGCTGTCAGCGCTGTATGTCACGGAGCTGCTGTCAGCGCTGTATGTCACGGTGCTGCTGTCAGCGCTGTATGTCACGGAGCTGCTGTCAGCGCTGTATGTCACGGAGCTGCTGTCAGCGCTGTATGTCACGGAGCTGCTGTCAGCGCTGTATGTCACGGAGCTGCTGTCAGCGCTGTATGTCACGGAGCTGCTGTCAGCGCTGTATGTCACGGTGCTGATGTCAGTGCTCTGTATTACGGTGCTGCTGTCAGTGCTCTGTATCTCCTGCACCCTCTTGTTTGCCTACCCTGGTCCCTGACCTTCCCTCTCCTCCATTGCCTTCATTAGCTCCATAGTCCTGAATTGTCAGAACAATTTCCCAAATAAAAAAAAAATGCTTGTAGTTATCGATCCCAAATTCACCTCATACATGTATTATGCTATTGTCCAGGTGGTGGGACTACGTGCTACCCCCTAATAATTACCCCGTGGCCGCAAATTCGACCTAAAGGTTTGCGAAATTCGCCTCCCATTGAAGTCAATGGAGCCCGCGGCGAACGGTCGTTTTCGCGAACGTTTGTGTCCGTTCGCGTTTCGCGTTCGCGAAACGTCCCGTCGGAAGTTCGTCCATCACTAATTGGGATTATAGGGATTGTATATAGTATATATACGGGTTTTATACAGTACAGGCATACCCCACTTTTAAGTACACAATGGGATTTATTTAAGCTCGAAAGTGCAAAATCAGGCTCACTTCTGCATAGATACCAATGAGCTTCTAACCCCAGCTTGTTCAATTAAGGTTTTAAAACCTGGAAGCTCATTGGTTTCTATGCAGAGGTGAGCCTGATTTTGCACTTTCCAGCTTTAGTAAATAAACCCCATTGTGTACTTGGGGTATGCCTGTAATTATATATGTCAGGATTATACATAGAACATACATACATATAAAGATTATATATATTATAACATATGTACTTGGAATATAAGGGATTTTACATAGTATTACAAATATTGGGATTATATATATAGGGATTTTATATTGTGTTATGTATATTATATGGATTATATAGTATATATATATATATATAGGCTTTTTATATAGTATTTTATTTATATTGGCATTAAATATACTGTAGTATATATAAGACTTTTATATAGTATATTGGGATTATATATAGGCATAATAGACAGTATATAAGGATTTTATACTGTAATATATATAGGATGATATACTGTATAGTATA